>NC_052154.1:146054264-146375460 GCF_902713615.1 Scyliorhinus canicula
AACAGCTACTGCGTGTCCTTGATAAGTATGTACCTGTCAGGCAGGGAGGAAGTTGTCGAGCAAGGGAGCCGTGGTTTACTAAGGAAGTTGAAGCACTTGTCAAGAGGAAGAAGAAGGCTTATGTTAGGATGAGACATGAAGGCTCAGTTAGGGCACTTGAGAGTTACAAGTTAGCCAGGAAGGACCTAAAGGGAGAGTTAAGAAGAGCGAGGAGAGGACACGAAAAGTCGTTGGCGGATAGGATCAAGGAAAACCCTAATGCTTTCTATAGGTATATCAGGAACAAAAGAATGACTCGAGTAAGATTAGGGCCAATCAAGGATAGTAGTGGAAAGTTGTGTGTGGAATCAGAGGAGATAGGGGAAGCATTAAATGGATATTTTTCGTCAGTGTTTACACTGGAGAAAGACAATGTTGTCGAGGAGAACACTCAGGTTAAGTCGACCAGGCTAGATGGAATTGAGGTTCAAAAGGAGGAGGTGTTAGCAATTTTAGAAAATGTCAAAATAGATAAGTCCCCTGGGCCAGATGGGATTTATCCTAGGATTCTCTGGGAAGCCAGGGAGGAGATTGCAGAGCCTTTGTCCTTGATATTTATGTCGTCTTTGTCGACAGGAATAGTGCCGGAAGACTGGAGGATAGCAAATGTTGTCCCCTTGTTCAAGAAGGGGAGTAGAGACAACCCTGGTAATTATAGACCTGTGAGCCTTACTTCGGTTGTGGGTAAAATGTTGGAAAAGGTTATAAGAGATAGGGTTTATAATCATCTTGAAAAGAACAAGTTGATTAGCGATACTCAACACGGTTTTGTGAAGGGTAGGTCATGTCTCACAAACCTTATTGAGTTTTTTGAGAAGGTGACCAAACAGGTGGATCAGGGTAAAGCTGTTGATGTGGTGTATATGGATTTCAGTAAGGCGTTTGATAAGGTTCCCCACGGTAGGCTATTGCAGAAAATAAGGAAGTATGGAATTGAAGGTGATTTAGCGGTTTGGATCAGTAATTGGCTAGCTGAAAGAAGACAGAGGGTGGTGGTTGATGGCAAATGTTCATCCTGGAGTTCAGTTACTAGTGGTGTACCGCAAGGATCTGTTTTGGGGCCACTGCTGTTTGTCATTTTATAAATGACCTGGAAGAGGGTGTAGAAGGATGGGTTAGTAAATTTGCAGATGACACGAAGGTCGGTGGAGTTGTGGATAGTGCTGAAGGATGTTATAGGATACAGAGGGACATAGATAAGCTGCAGAGCTGGGCTGAGAGGTGGCAGATGGAGTTTAATGCGGAAAAGTGTGAGGTGGTTCACTTTGGAAGGAGTAACAGGAATGCAGAGTACTGGGCTAATGGCAAGATTCTTGGTAGTGTAGATGAACAGAGAGATCTCGGCATCCAGGTACATAAATCCTTGAAAGTTGCCACCCAGGTTAATAGGGCTGTTAAGAAGGCATATGGTGTGCTAGCCTTTATAAGCAGGGGGATTGAGTTTCGGAACCACAGGGTCATGCTGCAGCTGTACATAACTCTGGTGCGGCCACACCTGGAGTACTGCGTGCAGTTCTGGTCACCACATTATAAGAAGGATGTGGAAGCTTTGGAAAGGGTTCAGAGGAGATTTACTAGGATGTTGCCTGGTATGGAGGGAAGGTCTTACGAGGAAAGGCTCAGGGAATTGAGGTTGTTTTCGTTAGAGAGGAGAAGGCTGAGAGGTGACTTAATAGAGACATATAAGATAGTCAGAGGGTTAGATAGGGTGGACAGTGAGAGTCTTTTTCCTCGGATGGTGATGACCAACACGAGGGGACATAGCTTTAAATTGAGGGGTGAGAGATATAGGACAGATGTCAGAGGCAGTTTCTTTACTCAGAGAGTAGTAGGGGTGTGGAACGCCCTGCCTGCAACAGTAGTAGACTCGCCAACTTTAAGGGCATTTAAGTGGTCACTGGATAGACATATGGATGAAAATGGAATAGTGTAGGTCAGATAGGCTTCAGATGGTTTCACAGGTCGGCGCAACATCGAGGGCCGAAGGGCCCGTACTGCGCTGTAGTGTTCTATGTTCTATGTAGGTGATCGTCTCCCTGGACGCAGAAAAGGCCTTCGACAGAGTCGAATGGAAATACCTCATAGAGGTACTGGAGCGGTTCGGGCTTGGAACAGGGTTCACCGCTTGGGTAAAGCTCCTATACAACGCCCCCATGGCGAGTGTACGGACCAACAATACCAACTCCCAATACTTCCAGCTGCACAGGGGCACCAGACAAGGATGCCCACTGTCCCCGCTGCTGTTCGCACTAGCAATCGAACCGCTAGCAATCGCGCTCAGGGCAGCAAAAAGTTGGAGGGGGATCCAAAGGGGAGGCAGAGAGCACAGAGTCTCACTCTATGCAGATGATCTGCTCCTCTACATCTCGGACCCACAAAGCAGCATGGACGGAATCATCGCGCTCCTGAAAGAGTTTGGAGCCTTCTCGGGCTACAAACTCAACATGAGCAAAAGCGAGATCTTCCCAGTACACCAGCAAGGGGGGGGGACAGCACTAAAGGGGCTGCCGTTCAAACAAGCCCGACACAAATTCCGCTACTTGGGGATCCAAATAGCCCATGACTGGAAAGGGATCCACAAATGGAACCTCACCAGCCTGGCGGAGGAAGTAAAAAAGGACCTGCAAAGATGGAACACACTCCCACTCTCCCTCGCGGGGAGAGTCCAGACGATCAAAATGAACGTATTGCCCAGGTTCCTCTTCCTGTTTAGATCCATTCCGATCTACATCCCCAAGGCCTTCTTCAAAGCGCTGGACAAACTTATCATGGCGTTCGTATGGGGGGGTAAAAATGTTAAGATCCCAAAGAAGGTCCTACAAAATACAAAATCAAGGGGGGGGGGGGGGGCTAGCCATCCCGAATCTACAATTCTACCACTGGGCGGCAACAGCCGAGCGAGTAAGGGGATGGATCCAGGAGCCAGAAGCCGAGTGGGTGCGTGCGGAGGAGGCCTCCTGCATGGGGACCTCCCTCCGGGCCCTCGCCACGGCAGCACTCCCATCCCCACCCAAAAAACACTCCAGCAGCCCAGTGGTGACAGCCACCCTCCAATCCTGGAACCAACTGCGGCAGCAATTTGGCCTGAACAAAAATGTTGGACAAGGCTCCCATCTGCAACAACCATAGGTTCAAACCAGCACTAACTGACGCCACCTTCAAAAGGTGGAGGCAGGACGGGGGGACACTGACAGTCAGGGACCTATACACGGACGACAGGATCGCAACACTGAAAATTTCGGCTAGCTGGGGGGAATGAGCTACGGTACCTGCAGCTCAAAAACTTCCTGCGATAGGAGACAAGGACGTACCCACAATCGCCACGACAGACACTACTGGAAGACCTACTGGACGCAAGTATCCTAGAGAAAGGGAACTGTAGCGACATGTATGACCGACTGGTAGAAAGGGACGACACCGTACTGGACGCAACAAGAAGGAAATGGGAGGACGACCTAGGGATAGAGATAGGGTGGGGACTCTGGAGCAAAGCACTGCATAGGGTCAACTCCACCTCCACGTACGCAAGGCTCAGCCTGACGCAACTAAAAGTGGTACATAGAGCCCACTTAACGAGAAACCGTATGAGTAGGTTCTTCCCGGAGGTGGAGGACAGATGTGAACGGTGCCAAAGAGGCCCGGCCAACCACGCCCACATGTTCTAGTCTTGCCCCAGACTTGTGGAATACTGGACAGCCTTCTTCGAGGCTATGTCCAAAGTGGTGGGGGTGAGGGTGGAGCCATGCCCGATAGTGGCGGTCTTCGGGGTTTCAGACCAGCCAGATCTATTCCTGGGGAGGAGGGTGGACGCCCTTGCCTTTGCCTCCCTGATCGCCCGCCTTGGAATCCTGTTTGGCTGGCGGTCAGCAGCACCACCCAGAGCTGCAGACTGGCTGGCCGACCTCTCGGAATCTCTCCAAATGGAGAAAATCAAATTCGCCATCCGAGGGTTGGACGACGGCTTCCACAGAACGTGGGAGCCATTCATGCAACTGTTCCGGGACCTGTTTGTGGCCAACGTACAAGAGGAAGAATAGTCGGGTGGCCAAGAATCAGGGGAAAATGGATGGGAATCGGGGGAAGGTAGCCGGGGGGGGGGGGGGGGGGGGGGGGGGGGGGGGGGGGTACGGGTTCGGTACGGGGGTTTGATGGCTAGCTAAGGCCCAAAACCAAACTAAATAAATGCCAATAAACATGTGCCTCGGCCATATTGGGGAATGTAAAATATGTATGCCGGCTAAAGGGGGGAGGCCACAGTTATTATTACGAAGATGCTTACCTGTAAATATATATGTTAATTTTTGCGTGTTCTTTTTTTTTTCTCTCTCTCTAACAATTTGTAATTTGTTCAATATAAAACATGAAAACTGAATAAAAAACATTTATAAAAAAAAAAGGAGGTAGGCAGAAAGCAGGAAATTATAGGCCAGTGAGCTTAACTTCGGTAGTAGGGAAGATGCTGGAATCTATCATCAAGGAAGAAATTGCGAGGCATCTGGATAGAAATTGTCCCATTGGGCAGACGCAGCATGGGTTCGTAAAGGGCAGGTCATGCCTAACTAATTTAGTGGAATTTTTTGAGGACATTACCAGCGCAGTAGATAACGGGGAGCCGATGGGTGTGGTATATCTGGATTTCCAGAAAGCCTTTGACAAGGTGCCACACAAAAGGTTGCTGCATAAGATAAAGATGTATGGCATTAAGGGTAAAGTAGTAGCATGGATAGAGGATTGGTTAATTAATAGAAAGCAAAGAGTTGGGATAAATGGGTGTTTCTCTGGTTGGCAATCAGTAGCTAGTGGTGCCCCTCAGGGATCCGTGTTGGACCCACAATTGTTCACAATTTACATAGATGATTTGGAGTTGGGGACCAAGGGCAATGTGTCCAAGTTTGCAGATGACACTAAGATGAGTGGTAAAGCAAAAAGTGCAGAGGATACTGGAAGTCTGCAGAGGGATTTGGATAGATTAAGTGAATGGGCTAGGGTCTGGCAGATGGAATACAATGTTGACAAATGTGAGGTTATCCATTTTGGTAGGAATAACAGCAAACGGGATTATTATTTAAACGATAAAATATTAAAGCATGCCACTGTTCAGAGAGACTTGGGTGTGCTAGTGCATGAGTCACAGAAGGTTGGTTTACAAGTTGAACAGGTGATTAAAATTCTATCTTTATGGTCACTCACCCCCAAGGGTTCTCTCACAACTAGATTCCCAACTAATCCTTTCTTATTGCACAACACCCAGTCCAAGGTGACCTGTTCCCTTGTTGGTTCCTCAATGTATTGGTCCAGAAAACCATCCCAAATAGAAATTCCTCCTCTATTGTGCTGTGACTAATTTGACTCACCCAATCTATATGCAGATTAAAGTCACCCATTATCACATGTATCTTTGATTTCCTGTCAAATGCTATTCCCAACATTACCACTGCAGTTTAGTGGTCTGTATACCACCTCTACACGTGGTGTTTCTTAACTCAACCCATACAGATTCCACATCATCTGTGCTAATATTGTTCCTCAATATTGTATCAATATTTTATTTAATCAACAATACAACTCCACCACCTTTTCCTTTCTGTCTGTCCTTCCTAAAAACTGAATAGCCCTCAATATTTAGTTCCTATCTTTGGTCACCTTCGAGCCATGAGTACATAATCCTAACTTTATCATCAACATCTATCTTTGCAACTAATTCATCCATTTTGAATGCTCCTAACATTCAGGTACAAAATTAAACGCTAGTCCTTTTAAATGTTCCTTGTCTTATCCCTACTATTTTTTTTTACAGCATCTTTATCTGGCACATGTCCTTGATTTCTCTGTCCGTCACCTTTCATATTCTCCATGCTGTCTTTTTCTCTTATTCTTGATTCCCCTGCTCTGAAACCGTACATAAATTCCCATCCCTCGACCATAATAGTTTAAACCCTCCCCAACTTCTCCAGCAAGTACCCCCCCCCCCCCCCCCCACGAACATCAGTACTGCTCCTGCCCAGGTGCAACCCATACAGTTTGTACAGCTCCCACCTCCCCCAGAACTGGTCCCAATGCCCCAGGAATCTGAAATCCTCACCCTCACACCATGTCTTCAGCCATGTATTCATCTGATACATCCTGCATCCTACTATTTCTACTCTGACTAGCACGTGGCACTGATATAAATCCTGAGATCACTACCTTTGAGGTCCAACAGTAACACCAGGTTACAGTTAATGTATATTTTCTGTTGGATGGGAAAGATATATCAGCCTGCAGTCCCAGCACGTTTTCATGCAGCACACAGCCAAACAGGCAGTTCTCAAAATGCTTTCTCATGACTGGCTCTCTCCTTTCAAGCAGTTCTCAGCAAAACACACAGACACTCCCAGCTTTCTCCTCAAACTGAAACTAAAAACTTCAAAATGGCTGAGCTAAAGGCCAGCTCCACCCACACTCTGACATCACTGCATTTCTTAAAGGTACATTGCTTAAACATCCATTTCTTAAAGGCACTCTCACATGACACTATATTCGGCTTTTAGGACCTCATCCCATTTTTAACCTATGTCGCACGACCAATGTGCACCACGACCACTGGCTGTTTAGCTTCCCCCTCCAGAATGTCCTGCAACTGCTCAGAGACATCATTGATCTGATCATCAGGGAAGCAACAAACCACCCTGGAGTCTCGTTTGCGGCCAAACACCTATCTATTCTCCTTATAAGTTGAGCCTGTGGTGTGACCACCTCTCTGTATGTGCTATCCACGATACTCTCTGCTTTGCGGATCCTCCAGTGTCCTCAGCCACCCAGGCTTCCAGGAGCTACAGCTGGAGACACTTCCGGCACACATGCTGGTCCTGGGAACTGGAAACGTTCCCGGCCTCCTACATAGAGCAAGAAGAGCAGACCACGGCTTGGAGCACTGCTGCCATGTCTCACCTTTTAAATGAAATTCATCCTTTTACTATCAAATAATTAACTTGTGTTAATAATATTAACTAGGGCTCTTCTTCTCTGCTCCTTGGTATACAATATATAAATGTACTCACCCAATCAGCTCTTTTGATTTCCTGGATCTGCTTTCAGATTCACATCTTCTTTATCCTCCAAGTTTCAGCTACTTAGACACAGTCCCTAATGTCAGTTACTTACCAACCAACCAACCAGCTTTCCTGAGGCATCACTTGATTTATTTTTCTCAAACTGATCAGCTCCTGAGCCTCGAGAATGCTGTCCCTCGCACATCTGGTGCTCTCTACTCCCACTCTAAGTGCAGGTCCTGATTCACGTTTCATTTGTCCTCCACTCCCAGTCATGTCCCTCGCAGGTCTGATGCTCTCTGCTCCCGAAGGCAAGTCCTCAGTAACCATTGCGGCAGCTTTGCATTTTTTTAAAGTACTAAACGACACCCACATGATTTCCCTTTTGGGGAGCTGGTTAATTCCCTTGAGGACGTTGCATTCAACTTCAATCTCGCTAATGAAATGGAAATGAACGCAAATGAGAATGAATGATATGCCCGCTATATTTGGGAAAGATCTGGAATTCAGCATCAGGAGTGGGCAGGTTAGGTAGCAAACTGATTCACACCAGATTTTTGCCTTTCCTATTTAAGCGGCACGCCCAGATCTGCGAAGTGCGCAACACGTGGTTAAATTGTGCCCATTCTCTGGTGAAGATTCCATGGGAGTCCTACCATTATCTTTCTGACTAAACTTTTCTTTAAGTCTATCGCTGTTGCCTGCTTTCTGCCACAAGGCTCTGTGAGTAGGGAGATTTACAGTGCCAATCTGTGCAGACATGACGCTCAATCCCCCTCCCCAGGGGGCTATATTTACCACTCTCCCCCCCCCCCCCCCCCACCCCGAAGGACTCCCCTCAACTGCCAAACCTATTGTAAACCACTTCAGAAAGTATGAATATTTAGTGAGGAGGGATCCTGTGGCTGAGCAGTTGCTAATAATATTTAAATCGATGCAAATGAACTAAAATGAGGTGCACGGCCCTTGTCTTAATAACCTTTATTGTCACAAGTAGGCTTACATTAACACTGCAATGAAGTTAGTGTGAAAAGACCCTAGTCGCCACATTCTGCTCGTGAATCTCATGACATCGCCGGAGAGGTCACGTTTTCCAATTCCCGTGGGATTTTCCATCCAAGCCGCTGATCCCGTGGACGGATAGGGTGGGCTCAAAATCTCCCCCATGGAACATGAACTAAATATCAGCAACATTAGCCTTTTCTCAGATGTAGAGGAGTGGCAGTCAGATGATGCAGAATGTATTTGGTGTGTCCCAGGAAGTCAGAGTGAGAGCACCAGCAAGCCTGGTGGTGACACTGAGGCGGGAGAGTGGGAGCCCATTGAAGAGAATGGTGACACAGGTGCAATATCATGGCCATTTCAACTTAGTAACAAAATCCATTCGGTGCCAAGTTTATTCATTTATGAATTGTGCTGAAATGAGGTTGTGAATAACGTTCTAGCCTATCTGTTTATTAGTGGTCAAGAAACAGTCAGACTACAATAAATCAGCTTAAAAGTTCAAGTGAGAGATTTCAAACAGGGACAACACAATAAACTAGAGATTTGGTTCAATTTGGCACATGCCAAGTTAAAAATCAATTTTTAAATTCATGCAAAATGCTACTCATATCCAGTGAATACCCATAAAATCAACAATTATGAAAGCATAAAACATAAATTACAACAATTTTGATAAGATCATCCATCCTTTATTCACTGCAATAACTTCCATTTTCACAGAAGGGCGCAGGATAGATCTCACACATTAACCCTGGGCCAGTGAGAAACAATCTTCTTTGCCTTCAAGAGTCTCATGTGTTTAATCTTTGTCCCTCGCTGACCCTTTGCTCCAATTCCATTGTGGTGCATGCTTGCTGGCCGTACTGTATCATACAAATGAAAGTCGAGAAAAACTGTCCATAATCAATTCTTTGCATTGCTTGATAGGAGTGCTTTAGTTCCTGAGCATCTGACACAAAATGAATGCTGGTAGACAGGTTCACTAGAGAACCCCACTGCTGAAAAGCTAAGCTGCCATGTTACTGAGACTTGTATTCTGTCCATTGGTTTTAACTCGATTGATGCAGCCCTTTAAAATACTTTTCAGCTAGATAGCTGCAAGAGTCAGTACTTCATCACAGTTGGCATTTCTAGTTTTCATTTTGCAGCCTGGCCACTAGACTTCTGTGGCTGATACTACGTCTCAATAAAAAGTTAAAGAAAACTCAATTGAAACACTTTAACCTTGGTTTAAGATCTCTATGCTGAGAGAGCAAGTATTACAGCAGAGGAGAGACACATTTTCTTCTGCCTCTTCTTTGGAAAGAACATATTCACCTCCGCATCGACAATCATATGTGTAGCACTGGTCAGCTTGAAAAATAAAACATTGACCATTAGCATTTCTGTGTTTCACAAATCAACCAATAAACCTCTTGTAATGTTTTGACATTATTACATTTTATTTTAAATACATATATCCTTCAATGCTCGCGAATCGTGTTGATATAAATGAGTACATTTTTAATGATTTTACTTTAAATGATGGGGTGACATTAACTATGCAAAAGCTTCATTATGACATTAACTTTCAAGATTAAACCAAGTGTTTGCAGCCTTGATGTGCTGTTCAATCTACAGCTGAGTTCAGATGCCATAACCATGTTCACTTAGTTCCATCTCTGCAAAAGTGCAAATCTTTGCTCTGACCCCAGTCCCTCTGCCAATGTAATCTTCAGACTCAACAACCCTATAGTTCTTGTTGATGATGTCTAACGTTCATCAACTTCAACATCACAGAGCAAATAAACATCCATTTCAGAAAATGAAATAAAAACCTGGTCTAAAACTCTGCTGTTCTAAGTCCCACAGGCCTGTCACAATATTTAATATTTATAGCCTTGTACCACCTCACCTCAACAACCTCCTCTAGTCTTGTATCTTCTGCTTCCTCAAAGTTCCCAATACTTTGTTCACGTGACTCTGCCCTTTTGTGCACCTCTTCCTCTCCCATCATTAGTGACCAGCTTTAAGCCAACCAGACGCTACTCTCTGGAGTTCTTTCTCAAACCTTTCTAGTTTTCACATTTAAAAAACTTTCTCAAATTCTCTTTGACCAAACATTCAATTACCACTCCCTAATTTCTGCTTCCCTGGCTTTGCTTCCTGCTTTCCATTGCCCACTCTTGAAAGTGCCGTAGGGCATTAATTATAAAGAAAGAAATGTCTGCATCAAGTTGTTGTGGTACCAATAATGTTGAAGTTATCTGAACAATTTGGGGACATGCCATAAGGGAGGCAATGGCATACTGGTGGTGTCACTGGGCAAGTAATCCAGACGCCCAGGCTAATGTTCGGGGGACCATGGCAGATGGTGAAATTTGAATTCAATAAAAACCTGGAGTTAAAGGTCTAATAATGACCATAAAACCATTGTCGAACCCATCTGGTTTATTAATGTCTTAACCTTGTCTAGCCGACATGCAACTCCAGATCCACAGCAATGTGGTTGACTTGTAAATGTCCCCTGAAATGGCCACACAAGCCACTCAAAGACAACTAGGGATGGGCAACAAATGCTGGCTCAGCCAGCGAGCGATGCCCACATCAGATGCATGAATAATAAAAAAGGACCATTGCTAATGTTATAGTCTCTCTTCCACCAAACTATTAAACAATTTCAATGCTAAAATTGCCCCTTAGTGTCCAAAGATGTATAGATCAAGTGGGGTTACGGATATAGGACAGGGTTATGGAGATAGGGTGGGGGAATGGTCCTAGATAGGGTGCTCGTTCAGACAGTAATCCAGACTCCAAATGTTAACTCCCTTCTCTCTCCACAGATGCAGTCAGAGTTGCTGCAATTGTCCAGTATCTTAAGTTTTCTCTTTCAGAGGGTTGGTACTGACTCAATGGGCTGAATGGCCTCCTTCTGCACTGGGGATTCTATGCATTCATTATCTGTAAAGCACTGAGATTGTGAAAGGTGCTGTGTAAATATAAGTCAATTCCCATTTTTCCCATTTAAGGGCACTAATTGTATAAACGCAAGTTGTTGTTGCAGACAAGTAAATCAATACTGGCCAGACTCATTTCACATTGAACCCTTACAGTCAGCGGAGGGAACTTTCACAGAGGTAGATATAAAGTCAGTATGCAATCCACTTTGCCATCGAAAAACCCCACCTCTCCCCATTCCCTCCCCTCGGATTATGCTGAAGCAATCAAGTCCAGATGGTTGCTTAATATTACATCACACAAATGCCCACAGAGTAACTTGTACTTAGAGTCCTTTTTAATACCCCTTAAACTTCCCAAACCGCATCCCATTAAATAGCTGATTTTTATTGTTAGTGTAGCAGCCATTTTCTACATATCAAGAAGGCATAACAGCACAAAATGAGCAATCAGTTAATCTGTTCTTGTTGGTGTTGTTTGAATCCAAGAATATTAACCAGGATACCGAGAGTTCACTCCTCTAGCATTGAATCTTAAACACCCACCGGAACTATCAGCATGTCTCATTTGAAGGATGCCACCTCAGAAAACCTGGCAGTTTCTCAGCACTGCACTGATCTGCCAGACTAGATTATGCACTCAATCTGCAACTCACAAGCCTGACTCAGGAGTAAGTGTTACTGAGCCAAACTGGCAGCCACTGCCAGCTATGTCAATAGTTTCAGGACCTTTTTACCGTCAGGTATTATTCTAGATACACTAATCCTTACCTTCAATCCAATCCATGTCTTCCAAAGGGACTTGAGCATCAACTGGCCAATTCTGTGTCACGGCCACTTCTGAAACATAACAAAAGTGCAGTTCATTTTATCAAAGGCCAGGAATGGTTAATTTTGCAGAAATGGTGCCAAGTCAGGTAAGTTCCTAGGATATTTTTCCTTATTGCATAAAATATATTGCCCAAGATGAGTAAGTGGAGCTGAGTCAACCATTTAGCATGGAGTCAACCATTAGCATGGTGGTTAGCATAAATGCTTCACAGCTCCAGGGTCCCAGGTTCGATTCCCGGCTGGGTCACTGTCTGTGTGGAGTCTGCACGTCCTCCCCGTGTGTGTGTGGGTTTCCTCCGGGTGCTCCGGTTTCCTCCCACAGTCCAAAGATGTGCGGGTTAGGTGGATTGGCCATGCTAAATTGCCCGTAGTGTCCTAAAAAAAGGTAAGGTTAAGGGGGGGTTGTTGGGTTACGGGTGTAGGGTGGATACGTGGGTTTGAGTAGGGTGATCATTGCTTGGCACAACATCGGGGGCCGAAGGGCCTGTTCTGTGCTGTACTGTTCTATGTTCTACAAAAAGATCAGCCATGATCTTATTGAATGGCAGAGCAGATTCGAGAGGCCAGATGGCCTACTCCTGTTCCTAGATCAGAAACAGGGCACTCAGCTCAACTGGCCTATGCCAGGCTTTGTGATCCACAATCCCATCAACATGTCCTACTTCTTCTTTGTCCCTCATGTATTCATGTAGCTTTCACTTAAATGCATCTCTGTTGTTCACCTCAACTACTCCGTGTCATAGTGCATTCCACACTCCAACCACACTCTGGATAAACAGGTTTCGCCAAAATACCCTGCTGGATTTATTTATGGAAATCATTAATTGGATGTAGGCTTCGCTGCTAGACCAGCTTTGCTTCCCATCCCTAAATGTCCACGGGAAGGTGGTGATGAGCTGCCTTCTTGAACCACCGCAGTCCATATGGTGTAGGTACACCCACAGTGCTATGAGGGAGGGAGTTCTCGGATTTTGACTCTGCAGCAGTGAGGGAACAGCAATATGTTTTCAAGTCAGGGTGGTGAGTGACTTGGAAGGGACCTTCCAGGCTGTGGTGTTCCCATATATCTGCTGCCTTTGCCCTTCTAGTGTTCGTAAGTTTGGAAGGTACTGCCTAAGGACCCTTGGGGAGTTCTTACAGTGCATCATGTGATGATACACACTGCTGCTACTGTGCATCGGTGGTGGAGGGAGTCAATGCTTGTGGAAGGGGTGCCATTCCAAGTGGTTGCTTTGCCCTGGGGTGTCGAGCTTCTTGAGTGATGTTGGAGCTGCACTCATCCAGGCAAGTGAGGAGTATTCCATCACACTCCTGGCTTGTGACTTAGATGGTGGACATGCTTTGGGGTGTCAGGTGAGTTACTTGCTGTAGGATTCCTAGCCTCTGGCCTCCTCTTTTAGCAATAATGTTTACATGGACCAGTTCAGTTTCTCATCAATGGTAAACTCCAGGATGTTGATAGTGGGGGATTCAGTGATAGTAATGCCAAGAGACGATAGTTTGATTCTCTCTTACTGGGAGATGGTCATTGCCTGGCAACTGTGTGGCGCAAATGTTTCTTGCCACTTGTCAGCCCAAGCCTAGATATTGTCCAGGTCTTGCTGTATTTGCATGTGGACTATGTCAGTGTCTGAGCAGTCTAAGGGGTGGCATGGTAGCACAGTGGTTAGCACTGTTGCTTCACAGCTCCAGGTTTGATTCCCGGCTTGGGTCACTGTCTGTGCGGAGTCTGTACGTTCTTCCCGTGTCTCCGAGTTCTCCCGTTTCCTCCCACAATCGAAAATTTGCAAGTTAGGTGAATTGGCCATGCTAAATAGGCCTTAGTGTTCAAAAAGGTTAGGTGGGGTCACTGGGATAGGTTGGAAGTGTGGGCTTAGGGAGGGCGTTCTTTTCAAGGGCCGGTGCAGACTTAATGGGCCCAATGGCCTCCTTCTGCACTGTAAATTCTATGATTCTAGGAGCCCTGAATGGTGCTGAGAATATCCCCACATCTGACCTTATGATGGAAGGGAGGTCATTGATGAAGCAGCTGAATAAGGTTGGGCCTAGGATACTATCCTGAGCAACTCCTGCAGTGATGTTCCAGGACAGAGATGACTGACCTCCAACCACCACAACTATCTTCCTTTGTGCTAGGTATGACTCTGACCAGTGGAGAGTTTTTCCCAATTCCCATTGACTCAAGTTTTGCTAGCGCTCTCTGATGCCATTCTAGATCAAGGCAATCACTTCCACCTCACCTCTTGAGTTCAACTCTTTTGTCCATGTTTGAACCAAGGCTGTAATGAGGTCAGGAGCTGAGTGACCATATTATTATTATTAAGTGCCACTTGGTAGCACTTTTGATGATGCCTTCCATCACTTTACTGATGGTTGAGAGTAGACTGATACTAGGCTGAGAGCATCAGCACCATTGCCCAGGTGCTGACCGGCGTCGCACAGACCCAGAGGAAAATGGCGCAGTCTCAGACAGGGATGGCCCAATCCCAGAGTTCCATGGCTGCTAACGTACAGACCCTGGTCGATATCAGAGCGGGCCTCCAGGACTGGCAGCGCCAGGTGTCGGGGCTGCCTCGGGGATGGCTCTGCTCGCGCCCCTATCCCATGGAGAAGCCCTGGGGCCATCGGGCACCCCAAGGAAGGAGGAGGTGCTGGGGTCCGTGCCGGTGACTCCTGCAGGGGAGGTCCTGCAACACAGCGGCACCTCGGACCCCACCCCCCCGCCGTCCCTGATGCATCTGGTGGGCAGAACAAGGTGGCACCACACCAGCTGGGAAGTCCGAGGAGCAGCCTGACCCATCCAGACCTGGCCGCCCTGGAAACGAGCGCCAATAGGGACCCTAGTCACAGGGCAGGAGTCGCAGGAGTCCACCTCCACTCCTGCTGGACCCCGCAGTGATAGGGCCCGTAAGCTCAGAAAGTTAGACACCGAGTAAATTGGCACAGGTGCAGGGCATAGCTTAGTTATAGGGGCTAGGGCACATGTATATAACGTTTGGAATTAAACGCACTGTGCCACCGATGAATGCTGCCCCCTGCGCTCTGTCCGATGTGTGCGAGGCTGGAGCGGGAACTGAGTGCCACTGTGGGTGAGGGGTCATGGAACGTTGCAGCCCCAGTTGGTGTGACATGCACAACACCCCCCCCGGGCATCCATGCAACCGCGTCTCCAGCGATTCGACAGGGCCTGTGATGCAATATCCAGCCCGCATACAGGGACCACCCAGATGGGGGGTGTTACTGTGGCCATGAGTCAGACATTGTCTGATTATGTGGAATTCAGAGCTCATCGCAGAGCGGGCTCTCATCATCCCCCATGGCATGGACCTGACCCGCTTTCACTAACAACCGTGTAAGCCCAGCCCATCGTGCCGCAGGTGGATGTGTAATGGAGGAGTGGTGTGCATGCGGTTGATGCGGTGGTGGGGGAGGGGAGTCTCATTTATGTTATGCAAGGTGAAGGTGATGAGGTGGTGCAGTATTGTGGTTTTCCGTGACCCTGCTCAGCCAACCCCCCCCCCCTCCCCCCAACCTAGTTGGTGGAATGTGCGGCAAATAAACCGTCCCGTGCTCGAACAACCCCCCACCCTAGTTGGTGAAATGTGCAGCAATTAAACCGTCCCGCACTTGCTGGCCATAGTGGCTGGACGAGCAGCCTCCCATCCATGTCCAGCCCCCAAGTCCTGTAAATTGCCACCCCCTCCTCATCTGGAGAGGCATGCCCTACCTCGTGATCCTCCTTCTCCTCCAGCACATCGCCCCTCTGCTGGGCTATATTGTGGAGGACGCAGCAGACCATAACAATGCGGCCGACCCTCCATGAGTCGTACTGGAGGACCCCTCCAGAGGGGTCCAGGCACCTGAAGTGCATCTTCAGCAGCCCAAAGCACTTCTTAACCACACCCCTGGTCGCACAATGGGCATCATTCTCCGCATCGGTCTGTGGCCTCCGTATAGGCATCATCAGCCCAACCGCAACGGGTAATCCGTTGCCCAGCAACCGGGGGGGTTACAAGTCAAGTGCAGTGCACGGGTATCGGGCGCAGACGTGCAGGATCTTCATCTGGTGGCCACAGACCACCTGAATGTTCATGGAGTAGGACCCCTTCCTGTTCATGAACGTCAGCCTGTTATATGATGGTGGCTGTAGGGAGACGTGCACCCCATCAATTACCCCTGTACCCTGGATATCCTGGAGACTGCGGCGAAGCCCACTGCCCGGGCATCCTAGTGGGCGCATCCACAGGGAACTGAATATACCGGTCTGCAAGATCATACAGGGCATCAGTCACTGCACGGATGTGCCTGTGCCTGCGAGATGCCGGACAGTTCCCCACTCAGCGACTGGAACGATCTTGTTACTCCTCTTGGTCCTCCTCCTCTGCCTGTCAGGCGGGTAGCCCTCCAGCCTGAGCGGCTGCCACCTGCCCCTCTGCGGTCGGCTCCTCTGCTGCAGCCTCCTCTCTGTGACGCCCCTGCTCCTGCTCCCACAGGGCTGCATGCAGGGCAGCAGCCCCACCACGGCGGCCAACATCGCTGGACGATGCCCAAACATTATAATCTGCAGGGGGTGGAGGTAAACAAAGTTTCATCATGGCACATACCCCCCTCCACAACCACGCGCCATGGGCTACATGGTCATCCCGGTTGGCAACTCACGCTCCAGCCATGCATGCCCCCCACTCCTGCCCCCTCGGTGTCCTGACTCCTGTCGCCAGTCCCTCCTGCCAGGGCCACCATTTAACGGCACTGCCCTCATGGGGGGGCTGCCGTGGGTGCGTCACTGGATCTAACCGCCGGTGGGTGCCACCGGCTGGGCGGGGTATCCCATGAGGGGTGTGGCACCCATCCAAATGGCCGAGAGGCATGCGCTCAGCCAGCGCCCGGGGTGGGTGCCCATCAGCATGGCCACCTTAATGGCATCCGTGGCGTTGGCACAGGTGGTTCCCAGCCGCCGCGACTGGCTGACGATTTTTCATAGGTGGTTAGAACCATGTCGTCGTGACTTCAGAACACACTGTCTGGACTTCGGCCCATCCAGGGTGCAGCATCGTTGGGGGCCCGGAGAATCGCTCGTCCAGCCAACTGCCCCGATTCTCCGGGCCGTGGGACGCCCACCGCGATCGCATGATTTTTGGAGTTGCGGAGATTCAGTAACCAGCGTCGGAACGGCGTCGCGGGCCGTTTCGCCGTAAACGCCTATTATCCAACCGAGCATCGGCTCGGAGAATCCCGCCCATGATGCCTGTTCAATCTAGTTAAAAATAGACATGCACTTTGTGCCATTACATTCAGGACAGGCATGTTCAATATGGATCAACCGAATGAAGGATGGCTAGTGCTCCCTTCTGCCTCTCAATGTCCTTGAACTTCAAGCAGAAGAAGGAACTTTTCCTTTTACTAATTAACTTGGATTTTCGGTTTTGCTCAGTTGGCTGGAGAGCTGGTTTATGGTGCAGCCCGATGCCAACACCATGGGCGAGATTCTCCGCACTCCCGACGGTGTGGAGAATAGCGTGGCTCGTAAAATTGTACGGCCACGCTGTTCCGACGCCCTCCCGCTATTCTCCCACGCCCGACTCCCGATACGAATCGCTGCCGCCGTTTTTTTTACGGCCGGCAGCGATTCTCAGCTGATCGATGGGCCGAGTTCCCAGCCCTTTACGGCTGTTTTTACGAACGGCAAACACACCTGGTCTGGCCGTTCGTAAAAACGGCCGTAAACTCTCGATTTTTAAAAACATGGCACCGATTGGCACGGCAGTACCACGGCCGTGCCAAGGGTGCCATGGGCCCGCGATCGGTGGGCACCGATCGCGGGCAGCGGGCCCGATGCCCGCGCACTCTTTGTCCTTCTGCCGCCCCGCAGTATCCATTCGCGGGGCGGCTGAGGGGCATCCCGGCCCGCGCATGCGCGGGTTTCGCGCAAATGCGCGATGACGTCATCCGCGCATGCGCGGGTTGGAGTCTTCCAATCCGCGCATGCGCGGCTGACGTCATATGACGCATCAGCCGGCGCTAACTCTGGCAAGCGGGCTTAACAAAATTCGTTAAGCCCGCGATGCCGGAGTTTACGGCGTCGGGATGCTAGCCCCGACCGGGGACCAGAATCGGTTCCCGGTCGGGAAGGGGGGGGCTGCCGACAAACCAGCCCGGATTTGACGCCAGCCTTACGATTTCTCCCCATATGGGAGAATCGCGCCCCACATGTTTAATTCCCGTACCAGCTGAGGTTATCCATGATCTTCTCAACCTTGTCCCTCACTCGAGGTGTGGTGACCCTCAGGTTAAATTACCACCAGTCAGCTCTCTCTCAAAGGGGAGAGCAGCCTGTGGTCCTCTAGGACTGTGGCGCCATTTACATTTATCTTTTATTGCAAATGGAATTAAACAATAGTCCATCTATCCTACAAACACAACATAGAAATGAAATAGCCACATGTATTTTAAATAGGTTTCTCTAAAATCAGACATCCTATAATGTATTTCATACTTAAAGTTCTTTAAATAAATTAGCTTATCTTCAAAAATGACACATTAGGTATGCTAACATTTGTTAACAAGATTTGATTTTATGTTTTATCAGTGTTTAAATGTGCATATTAATCATAGTGAGTGCTAAGACAAGCGCTCATGTTCTTCTGAGTAAATATGGAACAGGGTCTAGATTGGAAACTGTTAATTAATACAAAGGTGCAAACTCGTGCATTCCTAATGTTGTAACCTCCCTAGAGTTTAATTCGAGAGGATCACTTCCTGCTGCAAGTGTTAATATTAGGCCAGCTTAAAGGTTAATAATTTCTGAATAGTAGAGAGAGAAATGGATACTTTTGAATACACTGTTCAGCGGAGGAATAGTCTGGCCAAGGCTATTGTTTTAACTGCATTATGCTTTGTAATTTTATTGGTTTTAAAAACAACAATGGTATCAAAATAGTTAGATCCTAAGAGAACAACAGGAGAATTTCCAGGACCAGCGTTAACTATATTGCAAACTGCAACATTGGGTACAACATTGGGCCTCAAAACTGACTCAATTTCCCCCTGAAAATTAATGAGTCACAAATTGGTTATCTTGCAGTAAGCCAACAGCCATGAGCTATATTCATTGGGCCTTGAGTCAAGGCAGCATTTGATGGAGTCTGGTATCAAGGAACTTGAGCAAAACTGGTCAGTAGGAATCATGGGAAAACTTTCCACTGGTTGAAATAATATCGGAGACAAAAATTTAGTTGCTGGAGATCAATCATTTCGGCATCAAGATGAGCTCAAGGTAGCTTGGTCCAACCATCTTCAGTTGATGCATCAATGACCTTTCCTCCATCATACGGTCAGAGATGGTGATGATTACGCAGTACTGTTCACAGCTGCTCAGATATTGAAACAGTCTATTCCACATGCAACAAGACCTGGACAACATTCCGATTTGACTGCTAAGTGACATTAGTGCCAAACAGGTGTTAGGCAATGACCATCTCCAACAAGAGATAATCTAACCACTTTCTCTTGACATTCAATGACATTACCACTTCTGAATCCCCCACCATCAACGTTCTGGTCACCATCGACCAGAAGCTGAACTGGACTAACTATATAAATACTGAGGCTACAAGATTCGGTCAGAAGTTGGGAATTCTGTGGCAAGCAACTCACATAGAACATAGAACAGTACAGCACAGAACAGGCCCTTCGGCCCTCGATGTTGTGCCGAGCAATGATCACCCTACTTAAACCCACGTAACCCGTATCCCAACAATCCCCCCATTAACCTTACACTACGGGCAATTTTAGCATGGCCAATCCACCTAACCCGCACATCTTTGGACTGTGGGAGGAAACCGGAGCACCCGGAGGAAACCCACGCACACACGGGGAGGACGTGCAGACTCCACACAGACAGTGACCCAGCCGGGAATCGAACCTGGGACCCTGGAGCTGTGAAGCATTGATGCTAACCACCATGCTACCGTGAGGCCCCCCAACTTCCCAAAGCCTTTTCACCATACAAAAGGTACAAATCAGGAGCGTGATCGAAAACTCTTCCCTTGCCTGGATAAGTGTAACTCAAGAAGCTTGACACCATTTAAGCAATTCATTGAAGGAAGTGGTTGCAGATACAGTAGACGCATTGGTTGTAATCTTCCAAAATTTCCTAGATTCTCGAAATGTCCAAGCAGATTGGAAAACTAAAATGTAATCCTACTGTTCAAGAAAGGAGAGACGGCAACAGGTAAGCAAACTAACGGCTGATTAGTCCAATATTTATAATTGGGAAAATGTTGGAATCCATTATTAAGGAAGGAGTAGCAGGACACATAATACTATCAGTCAGAGTAAACATGGTTTTGTAACGTGAATCCTCGAGTCGCATTCCACCTTTCCGGTCTGACTGACATCTGTTTTCTCAGCATCGTGAAAATGGCAATTACTTCTCCAATGATATATTTCACATGAAACCATTGCACTATCAACACTTTGTTACATTACCAGTGTAAAATGTTCTTCTGGTCACTTCTTCAAACAACTGGAAAAGACATCCTTCACACCTCATTTTGGTGAATCGAAAGCAAGTTTCTGCATTTATTGCAGAAACTACAAACAGTGCTTGAATGTTGAAAAGCAGTCTGGACTGTCGTACTGTTCAAATTGTGAAGAGTAATAAGTAGCAGCGATAACCTTATCTAAATGATGACATAGACTTTGATACCCCTCAAGTTCATTATACATGGGCCTAACAGTATTTGCATCAAGCCCCCAACCCTATTCCTTTGTCTGCAAAGCCTTCCCGGATTGTGGTTACATACTGTGGAATTATTTTAAAAAGAGGCATTATAATTGTATTTGGTAGCCATGCAAATGAAAATAAGAAAGTTTTCTATCTTGCATTTGATGACTACAGGACATCTCAAAGCACTTTATACAAGTACTCTATAAAGTGCAGCCATTGTTGTAATGTAGGAAATGGCGTATGATCACTTGATGGCTGACAACACCCAGATTGTATTTGACGAAATGTGTATTCACAGTGAATGTAAAAAAACTGACACAAAACAGAAGTTGCTGTCACTTTGCCGCACTTTCATGTTATACCTGCACTTTGTTGTCACAGCTTGGGTCACTAGGGTCACCTGTTGTGAAAAAAAGAAATCCCAACACTACTTCCAATCTCAGGCAATGCTTCACATTTATCCTAACTGTTACACCATTTCCAATTTTGCTTTCACCGGTGAAGATAGTCAGTTAGCACCAGCTGACCTACTGAACTGGCCTCAAATGGAGATTCAAAAGTTGGGTTAGTTCTTGCCTGTACACTGTGTAGAATTTAGGAGCAGTGAATTAGCTGTTCCAAACATTGAAGGCGAAAATAAAACTTTTCATCAAATAAAAAACAGAAAATGTTGGCAATTAAAACATTGGAGGCGATTCTCGACATGTCAGGAAAATTGTGGGAGAGTCCCGAAATGGAATTTGTGCCAGGCGCCAAATAGTTTGCAGGCCCTCCCAGCAGGCCCTCACACCCAAATTAGCATATTAAAACCTAGGGCGGGATTCTCCGAGCCAAAATTGCGCTCGACACGGGGGCGGAGAATGGGGCTCCAGACCCGCGATTGGTTCCGACGCCTTCCCACGATTCTCCAGGAACCGGAGAATCGCCGCCAGTCGCACGGTGCCGGTCGGGGGCCACTGAAAGAATCCCCCACGGCGATTCTCCGCCGACAACTGGCCGAGTTCCCGCCGACGTGGTTCACGTGGTTCCACCCGGCGGGAGCTCGGAGTGGTGGCTGCGGACCCAGTCCATGGCCGCCCTGGTGGAGGGCAGAGGGTCCGTCACCGGGGGGGTTTGCGCCTCCAGGACGGCCACGCTCGCGATCGGGGGTCACCGATCGGCGGGCACATGTGATCTGGGGGGAGGGGGGTTCTATATTGTCAAGGCCTGCCCACTGTGTGGGTCCGCCATGTTGCGCGGGGCCGCCGCCTGAATGCGCGGAACCGCGGCTGGAAGTGCAGGGCCCCGTATCGGCAGCCGGAGCTGCGAGGACTACACCAGGCCCTGCGAGCCACCTTCAAAATGGACAATCACTCTGGACTTTCTCCACGAATGTCCAGAGTGATTTGTGCCCATTTTCTTCCAACTCCTGCAATTCTGCCACCCACTGGCGCAACGTGAAGCTGGTGCTCATCGCTATTGGTCTCCACATTCAGAGACCAGATGTGATGATCATACTGGAGCCTCGGAGTCCATTGTAGCCCCTGAATGGTTGGGAGCCTGGCACTGCCCCCGCCAATGCCAACTTGGCACTGCCAGGACACAAGCGGCAGGGCTTGAAGGGGCAGGACGTGAAGGGGGCAGGACATGAAGGGGGCAGGGCTTTCGGCAATCCCATAGTGGGGTGTTGCTCACCTGAGGGGGGGGGATTCTGACTCGTTATTCTGAGATAGGGGTGCCCTTTAATAAAGGTGCCCCAATCTCTGAGGATCGGGCCTTGCGTTCCACACATCTTGTTCACGTATTTGCTTTGTTTGGCCCCTTGTTCCGCACTGCAACCCATCATTGTTTATCGATGTACCATTTGTCAATGTACCCTGTCGATTATTATTTTTTGTCTACTATGTACGTACTGTGTAATTCCCTTGGCCGCAGAAAAATACTTTTCACTGTACTTCGGTACATGTGACAATAAATCAAACCAAATCAATCAAATCAAATCAATCTCATTATCAGCGCAACCGGAGCTTCAGAAAAATGATGAGGTGCGGGAAGATCATGATTGGAATGACAATCATGGTTATGCACTTTGGAAGGAGGAATCCAAGCATAGGCTATTTTCTAAATGGGGAAATACTTCTGAAAGCAGAAGCACAAAGGGACTTGGGAGTCCTTGTTCACGATTCTCTTAAGGTTAATGTGCAGGTTCAGTCGGCAGTTAAGAAGGCAAATACAATGTTAGCATTCATGTCAAGAGGGCTAGAATACAAGACCGGGGACAAGATCGGGGATGTACTTCTGAGGCTGTATAAGGCTCTGGTCAGACCCCATTTGGAGTATTGTGAGCAGTTTTCGGCCCCGTATCTGAGGAAGGATGTGCTGGCCTTGAAAAGGGTCCAGAGGAGGTTCACAAGAATGATCCCTGGAATGAAGAACTTGTCGAATGAGGAACTTGTGAGGACTTTGGGTCTGTACTCGTTGGAGTTTAGAAGGATGAGAAGGGATCATATTGAAACTTACAAGATACTGCGAGGCCTGGATAGAATGAACGTGGAGAGGATGTTTCCACTTGTAGGAAAAACTAGAACCAGAGGACACCATCTCAGACTAAAGGGATGATCTTTTAAAACAGAGATGAGGAGGGATTCCTTCAGCCAGAGGGTGGTGAATCTGTGGAACTCTTTGCGCAGAAGGTTGTGGAGGCTAATTCATTGTCAGAGATATATCGGTCTTGATTAATAAGGGGGTCAGGGGTTATGGGGAGAAGGCAGGAGAATGGGGATGAGAAAATATCAGCCATGATTGAATGGCGGAACAGACTCGATTTGCCAAGTGGCCTAATTCTGCTCCTATGTCTTATGGACACCAGAACAGCCGGTATGATTCGCACCGATCTTTGCGCCCAAAATGACACTTAGTTATCTTTTGGGAGAATTCTGTCCACTATTTTCGATAATAGCTATAACAAAATCATGCTCATCAACCTCTACCCATTTCCAGCTATTTTCTATTGCATTATTCAGTGTTGGCTAAAATTTAGGTTCATTAAAGAATATTGCTATATTGCTGACATGTGATACAATTCTCAAATCACTTAACAACGGCATCCCATCCACACTCTTGAAAGGAATCCACAGTTTTGAGCGTCACAAGCCAAGTCTTCTATTCATTAGCAACACACATATGCCATTTCAAGTTTAATTTTTTCCTACATATTAAAAGTTGATTGTATGAAGGAACATTCCAATACCACAAGTCACTACAACCCTTCTCCTATCCTGGATCTGTTCTGCAGGTTTTAAAGGCCCCCATCCTGCTGGAATCGCACAGGTTTTCCCCGATAGGCTGGGCAGCACATTGCCTCAGAGGTTTGTTGAGGCCTCAGTCGGGGACCTCGCAACATCCTTCCTCCCACACGTCCACAAGTTAACCCCCCCCCAATCCACCACAACCCCCCCCCCCCCCCCCCCACACCCCCAGGCACTGGAGATCTTGGGCGGGCTTCTTCAGTAATGGGGTTATGTCCCCACTCGTGGAGTAAGTCCAGGGTGATTCTGCGATTTCCAAGGGGCTAGCAGAGCCCAGGAGTAGTCCTCACAGCTCCGGCTGCCCATACGGGGCCCTGCACTTCCAGTCGGGGCCCGCGCATGAGCACGGCAGTGGCCTCGGTCGGCCGCGCAGCGCGATATGGCGACCCACACCGCGAACCGGCACCGACAACACAGGCCCCTCCCCAGATCACGTGCGCCTGCTGATTGGTGGCCCCCGATCAGAATCCTGGCCGTCCTGGAGGCCCTCGCTGGTGAAGGATCCCCCCGTCCCCCACCAGGGCAGCCGCGGACTGTGCAGCCACCATGCCGAGTGCCCGCAAGGTGGAGCCATGAGAGAACCACGCCGGCGGGAACTCGGCCAGTTGACTTTGGAGAATTGCCGCGGGGGCCTTTTTCAATAGCCCCCGACCGGCGCTGCGTCGACCGCACGTGCCCGATTTGCGGTGATTCTCCGGTGATGGGCTGAATGGCCGTCTTCTGCACTGTAGGGATTCTATGATTCTATTCTATTAATGTGGGTAATCCTATACGACAACAAAAACCATAAAATCTTGGTATCCAAGGAAGCTGGCAACTGCTTCCTCATTCCGGCTTTGAAGGTCTGCGTAGCGCATTCCGCCAATCCGTTTGGTGGTACAGTGCCGACTCTATGTGCCTGATCCTATTGAAAGACATAAACCACTGGAATTCCATCCTTTTAAACACAGTACCATTGTCCGAAACGAGGACCTCAGGTATACCACAGGCACAAAAGCATTGGAACAACAGAGCGACGGGTGCGAAAGATGTAGTGGGCTTGATCTGGTACACATCCATCCATTTCAAGTGGGTGTCAACCAACAAAAGGAATATGGTCCCCATGAATGGCCCCTCAAAGTCGATCTGTACCCTCAACCCAAGGCCTACTAGGCCGTTCCCAGGGTTGCAGAAGGGCGGCAGCGGGCAAGTTTTGCTGTTCTTGACACTGGTAGCAAAGCTCAAGCATGCTAGTAATGTCGGCATCGATGCCGGGCCACCGCACGTAGCTCCATGCCAACAACTTCATTTTAGATATGCCTGGGTGGGCATTACGTAACTCCTCCAATAACAGCCATTTCCCAGGACCCAGAACGACACCACACGAATCCAACAGGAGCACTCCGTCCTCGCAGCTCAACTCATGTCTCCTGGTCATTCACAGCTTTAACGTTTCTGAAACAGGATCAAGGAAACTACCGTTCCGAATCATATGCTTGCCTCTGTTGCTGGCAGGTTGGGTACAGGCAATTAAAATGAACATGTTGCCACAATTCTTGTTTATTTTTCAGTGTCTGCCGATCTTCCTGCCAAAGGCATTTTTCAAGGAGGTCGAAAAGATCATTACCTTGTTTATATGACCAGGGGGAAGGTGGCTAGGATTAGGAAGGTGCTGTTGCAGAGAGGACAGCAGTCAGGGTCTTCCGAATTTACTATTTTATTACTTAACCCCCAGTAGGTTAGAATGGAGAAATGTCTGTGTACGGGGTCGGGGCTGAGGGCGTTGGCAACAGCACCACTCCCGATGGCCCCGGAAAAATACTACCAATTTATGGAGCGATTCTGGGAGCAGAGAAGGCACCGCTGGAGGAGAGTAACACAAAGTGGGAGGAAGAGCTGGGAGAGGGCATGGAGGAGGGGTTATGGTATGAGATGCTCCGGAGGGTAAATGCCTCAACTTTGTGCACGAGGTTGGGGCTGATACAGCTGAAGGTGGTGTATAGGGCACACCTCACAAAGGCGAGGATGAGCCGATTCTTTGAGGGGGGTGTTTGTGAACTTTGCGGTTGGGGGCGCAAACCACATTCATATGTTTTGGCCCTGTCCAAAGCTGGAGGGTATTGGAGGGAGGTGTTCAGGGTAATTTCGAAGGTGGTACATGTGAGGCTTGAGCCAGCTCCTCTGGAGGCCATACTCGGGATATCGGATCGGCCGGGGTTGGAATCGGGTGCGGCGGCAGATGTTTTAGCCTTCACCTCGCTGAATGCCCGAAGGGGGCGGGGGGTGGGGGTTGGACTGTGTATGCTGTTGGTGACTATGTATGGATGGATGGTGGATTCCTGAATCATTTTCTTTGATGTTTTTATTTAAAATGTTGAAGGTTATTTTGGGGTTGGTGGGAGGGAGGAATTCTTGGCCAGGGGATTGACATTGTGTTTGTAACTATTGATTTGTTTGTTGCTGGGTGTAAATTTGGATGAAAATATGAAAGGGGAGAATACAAATATTTATAAAAACAAAAGAATCATGTGCTTGATTTTTGACAGGATAGGGTCTTTTTGTGTCCATGACTGGATTTGTCTTGCCGACACCGGTAACGTATCCAGGAAGTTTGAAGTCATTGTGGCTTCCTCAGACACCAGTAAGGACGTGGAGACGTAACAGGAGACGTTTCAACGCATCGTCGTGACATATCTGGACCCCAGGCCGATGATCCAAGGTATATTCATAGGCTGACAGCAGCAACGCCCAGCCTTGTATTCGGGCAGAGGCAATAGGGGGAACTGTTTTACCCCTTGAATAATCCCAACAAGGGTTTGTGATCCATCACCAACGTTGAAATGCCATCCATAAACATATTAGTGGAATGTCTTAATGCTGAACACGACCACCAACACCTCCTTTTCAATTCGAGAGTACCCTTGCTTTTGCTGCCTTGGAGAGGGTTCCGGGTACATAAGCGATGGGCCTGTCTGTTTCCATTGAGCAATCAATGAGAAAGAACGGCTCCAATCCCACATGCAGATGAGGACAAGTTATTTTCGAGGATCAAAATGGATCAGTAAACTAGTGGACTGAAGATGCTGCATCACTTGATTGAAGTCCTCCTGGAATGTTTTCCAAAATAATTTCTGGTGCTTCTTCAGCAACGCATGCAATAGTGCTAACAGGGTGGCCAGATTCGGAAGGAATCTAACGTCCTCAAGAAGGACTTCAACTCCAGTGTTTTTTGGGGCGGGTGCTTTTATCTTCTCCCCACTGGGTGCAACACTGTTTTGTCGACCCTGTAGCCCAAATAGGTCACCTCAGTGGCTTGGAATGCACCCATTTCCTTTTTCAAGTGTACACCAGCGTTCAAGAATCTTTTTAGCACTTTTTCCAAGTTGGCTAAGTGTTCCTCTTCCATGGAACTGGTAATCAGGACATCATCTAAATAAATGGCAAATTTGGGCAGTTACTGCAACAAATTTTCCATGGTGCATTGAAAAATTGCGTATGCTGACGATATCAAGTATACGCAGAGGACGGGTACAATGGGTGCAGCCCATTCTGCGAACTGTACCAGTCTAATGATGGCTAAGTCTTTAATGCACTGAAGCTCTGTTCCATTTTTTCTAACACGGAATAAGGGGCTGGTCTGACCTTATAAAATCTTGGTGTGGCCTCAGGGTCTGCATATGTTTTGGCTTGCAACCCCTTTTCTTCCCCAGTTCTTCCCAGTAGACCTTCAGATAACTTCGAACACATTCCCCTCGTCGCAATGTAATAACAGGAACTCCAGGTAATCATCAGTGGATAACAGCAACAGACAGTTTATTTAGAGGCAAAAACTATTTACAGAAAGTATAAAGGAACATTACAATACCAGCAAGTGACTCCAAGTCTTCTTCTAGACTGGATATGTACTGCAGGTTTTGAAGGACCTCAGCCTTCTGGAATCATGCGTGCTTTGCCCTGATAGGCTGGGCATCACGTGGCCTCCAAAGTTTGCCGAGGCCTCGGTTGTGTAGATCACGTGACCCCTGATGTTTGCTGCAATATTGTGGTTAGCAGAAGACAACAAATTATGAAAATGTTACTGCTCATAATTAATTTAGGGGACTGTACCTTTGTGTTTGAAGTCTCGGGAGTATCTCACTAACTGCAGAACTGTAAAGCATTTGGGACTTGAACCCGCTGATTCAGAGACGACAGTGCTATCAGCTGATCACAGATGCCCCTTGATAAGAAGGACAGACGCAGTGGGCAATATACTGACATATGTACATCATGCCTCGTAATTCACTGTCAACAATACAACATATTTTCAAAGTCAAATATCTTTATTTCACCCTAATTACAAAATATTTGCCTTGGAAACAGTGCAATTTTAGTTTGGTTAGTAGAAGCACAAGCCTTAGCAGAACTACATAGATAGAAAGATAGTGAAGGATCTGAATGAACAGAGAGACCTAGGGATTCAAATACATTAATCCTTGAAATTGCAAGGTCCAGGCAGTTAATAGTTTTTTTGAAAATCAAAATCCAGTAAATGTTTGAGTTTTCTGGAAAACAGCATAAAGTACAGGAGTACATTTGTAGAAGATATTGCTTGGGCTACAGTAAGAATATTGTGCACATAGGTTTGGGTGGCAGACTATCGAACGGATGTGAAAGCCATAAAGAGTGCACAGCATAGATCCACCAGGGTGATGCTAGAGATTGTAAGCCATTGTTATGACAAGAGATTTGTGATACTGTGCCAAGCCCTACTGGAACAGAAAAGGCAAGGAGAAGATTTAATTGAGGTTCTTTTTAAATGAAAAGCTTTTGCAAAATTCTGAAGGGTTGTAGCAGAGAAATTAACCTTTCTTGCTTGCTCCACAGATGTTACCTAACCCGCTGAACATTTCCAGCAATTTCTGCTTTGGTTTCAAATTTAAAGCTTCTCTGCTTTCCATTGTTTGGGGATCGGGGAGGAGGCATTTAGCCCTATTCGGTGTTGATTCCTTCAGGCTTGTCCATTTTTGACCTTTGACTATGCACTTTGGACAGTACATTCCTACAACAGTAGACAATTCGTACTTGCACAACCAGAAAATTGACTTGTGTGTATTATCAGTTGCTTGATTTGGATTCCTTTAACCACAATAATGATATTAAATGCATCTGGCCACCCGCCATCACCACCCCTAGATAGATAGGATAGAATCTAACAGCTCAATAACTCTTACTTACACCTCTGTGAAATGCCGTGTGAGGTTTGCTCCCTCCCACATTTAGCATGCCATATAGAAATTGCAGTTGTAACAAATAATTTGCCTTTTTAGCATTTAAATGTACTTTCCTTGACAGCTGAGATTTTGCTAAGAAATATTTACAAAACAAAAATGTTGGTACTTCTACATAACCAAGTTGCCTTTACATTTAATCCTAATGAATGCAGACTGTGTTTTGTAGATCATTATGCAACAAAATTGACAGTTCAACTGTACACAATTGGTGCTGGCATCAAGTGATACAGTTTCTGTGCATATATTATTTATAGACCTAAATAAGTGGTGATGAACAGCATTTTTTTCTTGAGATTTAGATTTTGAATCTTGTACTTGCAAATTATCAGCAAAGTTAACCCTTTACTGAATATGTTATCATAGAATTTACAGTGCAGAAGGAGGCCATTCGGTCCTTCGAATCTGCACCAGCTCTTGGAAAGAGCACCCTACTTAAGCCCATGCCTCCACCCTATCCCCATAACCCAGTAACCCCACCTAACCTTTTGGACACGAAGGGAGAATTTATCATGGCCAATCCACCTAACTTGCACATATTTGGACTGTGGGAGGAAACTGGAGCACCCGTAGGAAACCCACGCTGATACGGATAGAAAGTGTAAACTTCACAGTCACCAGAGGCTAGTATTGAACCCGAGACCCTGGAGCTGTGAGGCAGCAGTGCTAACCACTGTACCACTGTGCACATTATCTGGATGCTAATTAATTAGTTTTATGAGGTGGCACGGTGGCACTGCTGCCTCATTGTGCCAGGGACCCACGCTAAATTCGAGCCTTGGGTGACTGTGTGGAGTTTGTACGCTTTCCCTGTTTTTGCGTGGGTTTCCTCCCATAGTCCAATGATGTGTAGTTAGGTGGATTGGCCATGATTTTTTAAAAAACTATCTAAGGATGTGCAGGATAGGTGGAGTTACAGGGATAGGGTGTGAGAGTGGGTGCTCTTTCAAAGAGTCAGTGCAGGCTCGATGAGCCAGATGGCCTCTCTCTGCACTGTAGGGATTCTATGATTCTATGCCATACAAGGTCATACATATAAGGGAAAATTGGAAATGCGAAATAAGGCCAGAAAATGATGGTAATACACAGGTTTGTCAGTATCTGAGGATAAGGCTTTAGGGACCGTTCAGACTTGAAAAAGCATAACTTGTCTGTTCCTTTATGCTGACTGTCGTGCAGCATTTTTCCAGAATGTTCCCTTTTTGTTCAGGTTTGTCTGCCCTCCATTCAACATTTTAAACAGATGCTGTACCTCAGAGACATGTTGGAAGTAAGCAACTGCACAGAATTATTTCCACTATATTAACAATTTCTAAACTTACACAAATCAGACATTACTAAATTACAACAAAACACAATTTCAAACACAGAATAAAAAGTTAATATCGCTTTAATACATGGCTCCTGTGTTAATCTTTCACAGATCACACCTTGAATATGACTAATCGGCCAAGAAATTTTCATATGACTTTGGAGGCAGTTATGCAGTGGGAACTTTCCAAACTGTATTTGTAGGTTCAAATGCCAAAATATGGAACCATAAAATTCCAGGTGTTTAGCCGTACTCAGATATGCCTAGGATCCAAAAAGAATAGGTTAACATCTGGCACATATGCCTGTCACTAATGGTTGGATACAGACATTAGGCACAATTCAGCAACCGCATTGCACAAGGCACGGAGCCGGGTGAATCCCGGGAGAGCCCCATATCGGGCTCCGTGCCGGGCCGATCACGAGTCACCCGACTTGCTCTGCCTTGCAAAATCGGGATCCCGCCCTCGCTGGGCAAGGTACAGATCTGCATATTTAAAGCAGCCAGTAGACTCATTTAAATACCTGAACGCTGGGACTCAACGGCTGCTCTGCAAGCCATTGCTGGGTTGCCATTTAGCACTGGTTCACACAAACATGAACCAAGTGCAAAGGCACCTCGGGGGGAAGGGGGGGTCTCACAGGGCATTAGAGATCTCTGGGTGGTCAGGGACAGGGAAGGGTGGTACCCTGACACTCCCACTGGTACCCGGGTACCTTGGCATTGCCAGCGACTGGTGGCACTGACACTGTGCCAGTGGCAGGCTCGCCTGGAGGGCAGGGCCTTGCCAATGTCAGGGGGTGTTCCCAGGGTCTCTACAAGGTTGTGAGGTAAGGGGGGAGGGAGGTGCTAGAAAGTGGGTGGAGCCGGAATGTGTGTGTGTGTGGTGGCCGGTGGGGGGGTCAGAATTGGAGCTGCCGCTCATTCAAATGGTGCCGCAATCTGTGAACAGCTGCTGATGAGATCACCATGCCAGCAGGAAATCTCTCCAAACATGGCCTCGGCGGGGAGAAACCTGTCAAGGCCAAAAAAAAGGGAAAGTTCCGTTGAATAGCAGGATGATACTTGGCACTGCAGCCGTCGAGAACCACTACACCAAACACTTCCAAAAGCAGACTTAAACTTTTGACCGCTGAATCGCCCCCATTATTTCATTAGTGCAATGTCAATATTAAGATTCGCAAATGTCCCCTGAGCAGAACTTTCAATGGTAGCAACCATTTTTAACTACTGTCAACTTGCAGGAACCGTGGCCCAGATTTTCACCGCGTCAGAGAGTCTCTGCATCATGGTGAAAATAGCAGAGAACGTCACTGAACATTATAATTCCCATTTTGTAGGGGCAGGGAACATTTCAAGCATGCATGTCTTATGTAGACAGCTAGTCATGTAAATCATCAGCATGTTCCACTCAAATGGGATTTTGGTAGCTTTAGAGTGTGAAACCCGAGGTCTGCAGATTAGACCTAGTAAGAGCAGGTCTGAACTTTGTCGATTTGTTTAGACAGTGAGGGTACCCATAATCCAATATGAACCCTTTGTATCTGTTCCCAAAGCATCTTTGAAGGAGGGTAGGTGCCCTTTAGAATTGTTAAAAATAGACATAAATATGTGTAAAAAGAACATAAACTCGTTAATGTGATACTCAAGAAAAGGTCAACAGACCAGTCAAAATCAACTAGTCACAAACAGCAATCCAAGGAACCAGTCAAAATTCCCAAGGCATTTAAAAGTCCTGCCCTTTAAATCTTTGAAAAAATGCCCGACCGAGTGTCAGAAAATGAATGCTGGCTATTTCAATCTGTTGACATAGGCAAGGGATTCCATTACTTAATTATTGTTCCATGACTGATTTCACAACCATCCATGAGCACAGTAGGAGGTGTGCTATTTTTCAGTTTGATTGAAAGCTACAAATGGTTTTAAACTCTTTGAAGAGTGACTATGAATTTCAATGCTTATCACAATAGAAAGACTATGCATTTCAATTAAATCTTTGTTGTGTTATACCGCCAAGAGAGTATTGTTTGGATCTTGTAGGCAGGCAATTTAAGCACATTTTAACACAGGAGTTCAGGAAAACAGCATGATGACTGTACATCTATCACAAAATCTGTTTCAAATAAATGAGGTACTTCAAAATAATAAGGAAAAAAACATCGCTCTAGGTCGAACACTCTCTTTAAATTGATTATCTTGCCTATATATTTAATCGAATAGCTAAGCTATTTACCGGTACAATCCAACCAAAACAGAAACAGAGGGTGGAATTCAACCAATTTCTAAGTGTCATTTTAGGTGAGTTTGGTGAAGTGATTCTCACCAGCATTTTGGGTGAGATGCACACCGGTATTCACTCACACCGTCATTTATTTGGGCCTTGGGTAGTTTATCCCCGATCTAGCCCACAGTTAGCAATTTTTTACAACAGTGGGGAGCTGGACTCCCTGACAAGACCGGCTCCTCAGGGATCGGGCCCCCATTTTGAAAGGGTGCTCCGATCTCTTAGAGAGCTGGAGGATCCCCCACACCACCCTCCCTCACCCGCAGACAATGTCACCCATGAACACATGGGCATTCCCCTGAACTGCTGCCAAGTAACAACACCTCACTATAGGGTCGCTTAGGGCCCCCCTGTTCGGGGCCCCCCATTTCAGGGCCCCGACCCTTCACACTCCCAATCTTTATGAGGCCACTTCATACCTGCCGTTCACCCATCACCCTTCATCCTCCCTCATTCCCCCTTTCATGGGCATGGCACCCCTCAGGCCCCAGCCCTTAGCAGTGCCACCTGGGCAACCTGACACTGCCAACAATGTCAAGACTGGCTGGCAGTGCCAAGGTCCCCGAGTGCCAGGGCCCACCCTGCCCTGTCTCAGACCACTCAGAGGTCTCCAATAGCCTGGGAGACCGCCCAGATGCCATTACGCCTGGTCTACGTTTGTGTGGGCAAGTACTAAATGGTTCCCTGGGGAGGTTTATAAGGTAAGGCTGTTAGGTCCCTGGTGTTGGGAGAATCCAGCAATGTTTATTTAAATGGGCCCAGTGAGAGTGAGATCCAGATCATAACATCTCGTGAGGGTTGGGTTCTCAGTCAGTCCCAGTTTGTATTCCAATTTGAGGCCACAAGCCAAGCAAAGTTCAAAGTCAGGTAGTCCAACAAAGTTTCTCTCAGAAAACACAGAGGCGGTTGTCACTACTGCCTCACAGCACCGAGGACCCGGGTTCGATCCAGGACCCGGGTGCGATCCAGGCCCTCGGTCACTGTCCGTGTGGAGTTTGCACATTCTTCCTGTATCTGTGTGGATCTCACCCCCACAACCCCCCAAAAAAAGATGTGCAGAGTAGGTGGATTGGCCACGCTAAATTGCCACTCGATTGGAAAAAATGAATTGGGTACTTTAAATTTGAAAAAGAAAAACACTGACCAGTCGCCCACCACGTCCGTTGACCTCTGCAGGCACTCAGGCAGCCCATTCTGTACAAACCCCCACCTGCCCTTGTGCACCAGTGCCTGTTTCAGTATGATTCTGGGAAACATAGTGCATGTGACCTGCTGTGTAGTCTGGCCAAGAGGAAATGCGATATACATGCAGGGAGATACAGCCCCTCCATATCTCTGCCCAATGCTGTGTTACAGTTGTTATAAGGCTTTATTTAGCTGAAGGAATGTAAATACGCTAAACTGTTTTGTGAATGAGCGTATAGTGACGTCTGCAATAGATGCTTAGAACTTCATTTAATCTCATCTCTGCTTGGGTCCTGAGCTCTGCCCGTGGTGGATACTGAGTGAGTTGGCATGGTAAGTGTCAGGGCAAATGGTGGTGGGGCTGGGGGTATAGATTGGCATGGAGGATTTGAGGGGCTATGAGATGGGTACAGGGCATGAGGCGGTGCGCATTGGCATGGCTTTGACATAGGGATTGTGTGGGGGTGAGGGATGAAACCTTGAGGATGTTTCATGTTTTATTCTTTATTTATATATTTTGGATGCAGTGCCAGGTCTCTGAGGCAGGCCCTCCACCCAACCGGCTTCCACAGCTGGCAACCTCCTTCGCTCACCCAGGTTTTCCATCCCCGACTTCTAATCCAGTCTGTCCTCTCCAGACTGAATATCTGACATCTGGGCAGTAATTTTTGAAGGGCAGTTTCATGGAACTTGGAATTCTCCCTACTCTGCACACACAACCCATGGTCGAAAATCTGGCCTTGTTTTTCATTAACAAGAGGGGAAATGGGAGATGGGAGGGTGCTGTCCTGCTTGTGGCTTTGAACAAATTTTCCACATTGAACGCCCAACAACAGGACTAATGCCAGGGAAGGTTTCAAATTGCTTTTCTGGATTCCACATAGCCAACTGCCGAAGGACCGAAACTAAAGCAGAAAGGTATTTCATCGCATAGAGTAGCAGCAATTTGGAACTCTTTCCCCAAGAAGCTGGGGATGTAACTGAAAATTCCAATGCTGAAATCAATAGATTTTAGTTAGCTGAGATGATTAAGGGATACAGAGTCAATACAGGTAAATGGAGTTAAGATCCAGATCAGCCATGATCTAATTAAAATTGCAGAGGTGGTTCAAAGAGCTGGATGGTTTACTCCTCTTCCTATCATCTTCCACATGATGTGAATAATCAGGGTTATCCTGTACTCCAACTCTTTCTTGGCATGTAGCAGCACCGGTAGGAACTTCCCTCAAAGAAATACAGGAGCATGGCCTAAGAATTTCTATTTGCTCTAATTAATGGAACAGAAAGTTACGAGCTGCACACCTACAATTTCCCTCAACCCACCAAAATGTTCTTCCCAAGGACAAAACATTCAGCTGGGAGCACCTGATTATGGATTCATCACTCATAAGGGAGACTGGAAATATAACTTTATAAACATATTTTAAAACCACTAGGGAACAGTTTTAACTGCTCGTACACATTGGATGAGCTGCTGGATTCTATGAAGAAAAATAGAAAGGTATTAATGCACCTCTGGTCAAAAGTCCTGAAGGAAATTCCAGAGCCACGAGTATGACAGTGACTTGTTACCATTAATCTCTGGTGACACACAAATAATGTAGCCTGCGGTTCAGTATGCAATGCTGCCAAAAACCTCGCATTTGAATGGGAAAGTCAACTTTCGTTCCCCAGCTTAAAAGGTGGCCAGCATATTAAACAAACAAAACACTAATCCGTTTTGTAATTTTTTAAAGAAGGTCATGTCTAAGGTTATGTTCAAAACCTGCTAAACATTACAATTAATATTGTGTTCAGAATATCATACAGCACAGAAGTAGGTCATTCAGCCCATTCTGCCTGCTGTTTGTGAAAGCTATACAAGTAGTTCCATTACCCTGTAACTCCCGATTGCCATGAATTTCTTTCTCCTTCAAGTATTTATCCAACTCCCCTTTGAAAGTCAGTATTGAATCTACTTCTACTACCCTTTCAGGCAGCACGGGAGGGATTCTCCACGAACTGGCGGGGCGGGCCACTCCGACGTCGAGGAATGGCGTGAATCACTCCGGCGTCGGGCCACCCTCAAGGTGCAGAATCCTCCAGGTATTCAGGGGCTAGGCCGGCGCCGGAGTGGTTTGCGCCGCCCTCAGAGCCAGGTACCGCCGGTAAGTACCTGCTGTAATTTACGGCGGCGGGACCGGCCTAAAACGGGCCGCCACTCAGCCCATCACGGGCCGGAGAATCGCTGGTGGTGGGGGGCGCCGCCAATGGCCCGACCGGTGCGATTCCCGCCCCCGCCAAATCCCCAGCACCGGAGAATTCGGTAGCTGGCAGGGGCGGGATTCACGCCGTCCCCCAGCGATTCTCCCACCCCACGCCGGCATCCCGTCCCACATTTCTGATCATCGTAACTCTTGCCTGTTAAAAATGTCTCATCATTTCCCCTCTAGTTCTTTTTGCTGACTGCATGCTACAATATCCACAATATGTGAACAACAAAGCTTTTTGTTAACAAAACGATACAAGTGTTTTGACTAAATCCATAGGAACTTCATGAAGAAGAATAAGCAGGAAATAAATGGAACTTTTCAAGTTTTTAAAATAGCCAGTTTTGTTTAGCGAGGAAACTTGTGAAAGTCTTCACCAAATGATCAAAATCATTTGAAAGGCTTGAATTGTTCAACTGTGAAAGAATGGTGGTTAAACAGAAATGTTCCTAGGTATAGTCTTCCAAATGAACAGTGGAGTAGGCAGTATCATTTATCTCCAATTCACTGTCTTTTCTCAATATCACTCACATAAAAGCTAGGCTAAAATCCAACAGGTTTGTTTAGAATCACTAGATTTTGGACCGTAGCTCCTTCATCAGGTGAGTTTTACAATAAGAACTAAGAGCAGGAGTAGGCAATTCAGCCCCTAGAGCCTGCTCCACCATTCGGTACGATCGTCGCTGATCTCATCTCAGCCTCATCTCCATCTTCCTGCCCACTCCGCATAACCCTTCATCCCTCTTCTAATTAAAAACCTATCTATCTCCTCCTTAAATCTGTTTAATGTCCTGGCGTCCATTGCACTCTGGGGTAGAGAATTCCAGGTTCATGACCCTTTGAGTGACGTAATTCTTCCTCATTTCTGTTTTAAATCTGCTGCCCCTTAGTTTAAAACTATGGCCTCTCGTTCTAGAATGTCCAGCATGGGGAAACATCTGCTCTACATCTACCCTGTCAATCCCCTTTAGCATCTTATATACCTCAATGATACCTCCTCTCATTCTTCTAAACTTCAGCTAGTATAGGTCTAACTGCTCAATCTCTCTTCATCAGACAAGTCCTTCAACCCTGGAATCAATCTCGTGAAACTTCTCTGAATCACCTCGAATGCGTTTACTTCCTTCCTCCATGAAGGAGACCAAAATTGTGTGCACCAGTCACTTCCCTCATCAATACTTCAGTTGATTCTGCATCCATAGTCTTCTTGAGGTGGCAATCTAGATGGTGTTTTATTACTGAACTAGGTCATTACTATAGATCAAGAAAGCCCTAGTACTGACCCGTTTGAAACCCCATTATATACCTTCCTCCAGCCCAGAAACAAATGTTCACCACAATTCTGTTTCTTGCCACTCAGCCAACTTCAGATCCATGCTGCCAGTGACCCTTTTATTCCCTGTGTTTGCTGATAAACCTTTAATGTGACACTTTAACAAACACCTTCTGGTCCGCGTACGCTACATCAACCGCATAACCCTCAGTGCAACTTCATCAGAAGAATCAGGCAAATGATTTAAACACAATTTGCCATTAAGTAATCCTAGTTAGCTTTCTTTAATTAATCCATATTTATCCAATTGACTGCTAATTTTGTCCTGGGTTATCTTTGGCCTGTAGTTGCTAGGTTTTACCTTGCACTGTTTTTTGATCAAGGGTGTAACATATACAATTTTCCAGTCCTCTGGCACAACCCCTATTTCTTTCATGGCCAGTGCCTTCACAATTTCCACTCTTTCTTCCATCAGTATCCTCTAACACACCTCATCTGTTCCGGTACATCAGCTTTAAGCACAGGCAGGGGAAGCACGGTGGCGCAGTGTGTTAGCACTGCTGCCTCATTGCGCTGAGGTCCCAGGTTCGATCCCGGCTCTGGGTCACTGTCCGTGTGGAGTTTGCACGTTCTCCCAGTGCTTGCGTGGGTTTCGCCCCCACAACCCAAAGATGTGCAAGATAGGTGGATTGAACACGCTAAATTGCCCCTTAATTGAACCAAAAATGAATTGGGTACACATTTTTTTAAAAAAGCTTTAAGCACAGGAAACTTCCTATATCAATTTTATTCCATAGAGTAACTCAACTATCTCCTTTTTCACTATGATTTTGGAAGCAACTTCTTTAGTGAGCACTAATTTAGTACTTTAGCCAAGCTGTAAATCCCCACTTTGGTCTTCAATCAGCCCATTTAATAATTATATGCCTAGAGAAGACTTGTGGATTCTCTTTTATATCGGCTGTGAGTCTGTTCTCATGCTTTTTTTAAATTATAATACTAATAATCTTTATTATTGTCACAAGTAGGTTTACATTAACACTGCAATGAAGTTACTGTGAAAATCCCCTAGTCGCCACATTCCGGCGCCTGTTCGGGTACACAGAGGGAGAATTCAGAATGTCCAATTCCCCTAACAAGCACATCTTTCAGGGCTTGTGGGAGGAAATCGGAGCACCTGGTGGAAACCCACGCAGACCCAGGGAGAACGTGCAGACTCCACACAGACAGTGACCCAAGCCGGGAATTGGACCTGGATCCCTGGCGCTTATGAAGCAACCGTGCTAACCACTGTGCTACCATCCGCCGTTTGCTTCTCATTTCTTTTTCTCCACTTCCCCTCTGAACTTTTTTATTCAGCCTGGATCTCACAAATCGATCTGACATCTATCATACACCCTCTTCTACCTGTTTACCCTACTCCCCATCTCGTTTGTAATCCATGGAACTCAGGCTTCGTTTGTCCTACCTTTCCCCTGAAAGTGTACCTGAACGATATTTTCTTTAGGACAGCGCATTGTCAATTCACAGGTTTCCCTGCAAATCTTTGATTCCAACTTACCTGGGCCAGATACATTCTCAATCCATTCAAATTGCAATCCCCCCCCCCCCCCTCCCCAAATTAATTATCTTTACCCTGGTTTGCTCGTTATCCTTTTCATAGCTAACCTGAACCTTATGATAGAATGATGACTATCCGCTAAACATTCCCCTGCACACTTGATGCACTTATCCTATCTCAATCACCAGACCCAGATCCAATAATGCCCCCTTTTGCATTAGACTGGAAACATACTGATATAGAAACACTTCTTAAACACACTCTAGAAACTCCTCCACAAGAGCAAAACTTGAGTCTTTTCATCAGATAACTGTACTAAATATATGTTGCCTTTCACAACCTCAGGACATCTCAAGGTGCTTTTTCGAGGCACTTTTATCATGCAGAGAAAGTAGCACCCAATTTGTTCACAGCAAACTCCCTCAAACTGCAATGTGATATGACTAGATAATCTTCTTCAGTGATGTCAGTTGAGGGATGATAAAAAGTATTGGCAGGGTGAACTCATTTCCAACTCTGGAACCTCAGTTTAACATATCACCCAGAAGATGGCACCCCCAACAGTGCACCACTCCCTCAATACTACAACCTTTGGAACAGGACCTGAATTCACAACCTTCTGATTTAACTTATCACATTGTTTCTGATCAGCCAAGAATTACTTCAGAAGATACGTTCAGTAAGTGAAAAGTTCCTTGATTATTGCATTGTGCCTCAATATTTTAAGAGGTGCAATTATTCATTTGACAAATGTTAGAATGATTCTCCTGAGTACTTCAATGACCAAACTGATTTTTGATATGTCACAAACTCTTCTGGTGCACCTGAATTGATTTCCTAAAGCACCATAATTTAACAGTGTACACCGATCACACCCTGATTACAGTCATAAAATTATTAGTTATATTGTTGTTCTGATGGGCACTCCTACCTATTCTCTGTGCATGACAGTCTACTTACAGCATGAATAAATTCTTGCATAATGAAATCTGAACATCATGTATTGATAAAAGGCAACACAAACTAAAATGGTGGAAATTGGAAGAAAATAAAATTGGAAAATGCTGAAATGACACAGCGGGTGGCGCAGTGACAGAATGGTTAGCACTGTCGTCTCACATCGCCTGGGACCCGGCCTTGGGTGACTGTGTGGAGTTTGCACATTCTCCCCTGTCTGCACAAGTTTTTTCCTGGTGCTCCGGTTTCCTCTTACAGTCCAAAGATGCCGGTTAGGTGGATTGGCTACGCTAAAATTGTCCCTTAGTGTCCAAAAATGTGCAGGTTAAGTGGGGTGGACTTTCAGAGGGTTGCTGCAGACTCGGTGGGCGAATGGCCTCCTTCTGCACTGTAGGGATTCTATTCTATTCTGTGGACACAGAGTCAAGCAAGAAAAACAAAGTTTGATACTTAGAACTGATTAGAAATTTGTTGAAGTGCCAAAGAACAACATAAAAACAATCTAATAATAATAATAAATCTTTATTGTCACAAGTAGGGTTACATTAACCCTGCAATGAAGTTTCCGTGAAAAGCCCCTAGTCGCCACACTCCGGCATCTGTTCTGGTACTCGGAAGGAGAATTCAGAATGTCCAATTCACCTAACAGCATGTCTTTCGGGACTTATGGGAGGAAACCGGAACACCCAGAGGAAATCCACGCAGAAATGGGAGAACGTGCAGAATCCACACAGATAGTGACCCAAGCCGGGAATCGAACCTGGGACCCTGGCGCTGTGAAGCAATAATACAAACTACTGTGCTACCGTGCCTGCTCATATCCACCATCTTACACAGCAAAAGTTGAGCTAAAGTGACATATGGTTTGTTACCAAGTACCACGGTTTTAAGTAGTTATTATAACTAAGCTGAATAAAGCCAAATTTATGTTGCTAACTGTTTGACCATCACACTCTAAACTTAACTTATCCTCTTTGTCTCTTGAGAGACATCAGAATGCTGTGAGCTTGCATCACATTTCTCCATCTTTAGCCACAGAGAACCATAGAAAAGTTACAGCACAGGAGGCCCATCTTGTTCATGCCAGGCTGAGGACACCGAGCTGTCCTTTCTAATCTCACCTTCCTGCACCCGTCCCATAGCCCTGTAGCTTACAGCACTTATGGTGCAGATCCAGGTACTTTTTTTAAAAAGAGTTTAGGGTCTCTGCCTCCATCACCCACTCGGGCAGCGAATTCCAGACTTCCACTACCCGCTATGTAAAAAATTCCCTTGTCATGTACCTTCTACACCTTCTGCCACTTATCTTGAATTTATGTTCCCTTGTTCTAGAATTCTCCACCAAGGGAAACAATTTAATCCTGTCCACTTTATCTCTTCCACTCATAATTTTGGACACCTTAAGTGACACCTCAGCTTTCTTTGTCCCAAGGAAAATAACTTCAACCTATTCAATCTTTTCTCGTAGCGACACTTTTCTAGCCCTGGCAGCATTCTTGTAAACCTCCTCTGCACTCTATCCAGAGCAATTCCATCCTCCCTGTAATGTGCTGACCAGAATTTCTCACACTACTCCAACTATGGCCTCACCAGTATTTTATACAATTCCAACATTATGTCCTTACTTTTATATTTTATACCTCTGCCCATGAAGGAGAGCATTCCATATGCCTTCTTTACAACCTTGTCTACTTGAACTGCTGCCTTTAGAGACCTGTGCACTTGTACGCTAAGATCTCTCACTTCATCTAACCCTCTTAGTATATTCCCATTTATTGTACTTCCTATAATTGTTTGACCTCTCTAAATGCATGACTTCACACTTCTGGATGGTAAAATCCATCTTCCACTTTACCACCCACTCCACCAACCCATCTGTATTGTTTTGGAGATTGTTACCCTCCACACTTTCACTCCTCGGACAATCTTTGTATAAGCTTTTAATAAGAAGTATATTTATTGGGAGGAAACGGGTGGCACGATTCACACTGCTGCCTCACAGTTGAGGGACCCGGGTTCAATTCCGACCTCAGATGGGACTGTCTGTGTGGAGTTTTCACTTCCTCCCAGTGTCTGCCTGGGTTTCATCCGGGTGCTCCAGTTTCCTCTCACAGTCTAAAGATGTGAAGGTTAGGTGGATTGGCCATGCTAAATTGCCCCTTAGTGTCCAAAAGGTTTGGTGGGGTTACTGGGATAGGGTTAACGCGTGGGCTTAAATAGTTTCTCTTTCCAAGGGCCGGTGCAGACTCAATGGACCGAATGGCCTCCTTCTGCACTGTAGGGATTATATGATTCTAACCACAGCTAAAAATATAACAGTAACACAATCCCAAATTACAGGCAAGCCTCACCACTTCATTTCACTTGTGGTTAGCGAGGCAATGCGATAGAAGGGGTTGCTATAAGTCTAGAAGTGCAAGTGTGGCAAAACAGAACTCTTGCCTGCCCACGGCCCTTACTAAATTTCAGGTCATCAGCCAATTCGAAAGACGAGCCCAATTCAAAAGACGAGTACAGTACTGTCAGTTTTCAGCATCATTTCAGTGATCCTGCGCTTGGATTTGGAGCAAAGTCCCCTGGGGGTCATATTTGGGGGTGTCGGACTTGCTGGAGTTACAGGGAGCAGACTTTTTAGCCTTCGCCTTGCTGATTGCTCGCAGGCAGGTCCTGTTGGGGTGAAGGTCAGCCTCCCAGCCCGGTGCCTCAGCATGATTGATAAAATGTTGAATGTTGAAAATGAAATAAAATATTTTTTCAAAAAAACTATGACTTTGAATAAGGACTTGGGAATTGGCGGGGGGGACACATAGTGGAAAGATCTGGCACATATAGGGTTAATGTGGGACTCAGTACAGACCGTCCACACAGTGATGAAAGAGAGCATATGCCCCACTTGCGTTGGACACAGCCAAGTGTATAAGCAAGCATGGAGACCACTCCTAGCTTGTACATTTTATTGTATATTTGTAAATAGTCCTAAGAGTTAAAAAAGACTTGATTGTTAACCTGTGTATGACTCTGAAGACTTCTTCAGATTACTGACTGTAACCAAGGCCATACAACAGGTACCACTGAATTAGTTTTAGTCGCTGATGATTTTGATTTACAACAATTGCGTGACATGAATTGAGAGTTAGGGGCAAGTTATAGAATTAAGTTAAGCAGGGACTTCAAATGACATTATAAACAATAGCAAAAGGCAAGCAGTTTATAAATGTCAAATTATTCCCTTGATTGGATCACCGGCTCATAACTCAGTACCTGACAATCTGTTATGCTATAACATTATCTTGGACTGTGGGGATATTTCCCCTTTCTCAGCTGTATAAGTGATGGCTGATCCTGCACATCATATCCTTAATGTGCAATGACATTCAGACAAGAGTATTAATCCCTCGTCATGTCATCAGTGCATTATTTATTTGGCAGCTAGTTACCAGAATCTAGTGCCTTTAATATAAATATATGGTACATAATTTGATAAAATAGACAGAGAAAGTTTAATGTTACATTTATTTCCATTGCTCTTAGTTCACAGCAGTGATTCACAAAATATCCTAAATTATAGTCTTTTGCATTGTTTGTATCTTATGTAATATAATGAAGCACTGAGGAGGCAGCAGCAGTCTTAACTCTGCAAATGATTTTCTTCCTCTAATTGAAGTGTGCTCTTATTGTGGATATATCTGAAGGTGTGGGTGGTTGTATTTCGTAGCCGCACCTCCTCTTTCACATGAAGCTTACAAACAGCACACACTCCATTAATTAACTCCTTTGACTAGCATTCATCTACTGTTACCTGACAAATTGCACCCAGATGTTAGTGGAGTAGGAACAAGCACAGATCAAAGTTGCTGAGGGAGATGTGTTTGATCTGTCACAATTACCAAGGCTGTTGATGGAAGCAAATTATTTCCCTTTAGATTAATCCTAAGCAAAGGGCCACAAGGGGAGAGACTGACAGTGAAAGCTTCCAGCCAATCAACAGGCTTTACAAGCAAAGTCCCATAGGACCTTGGGAAACAGCAGTGTCGCCATGACAATCTGCTGCTGTTCATCATTTATTAACCCAATCCTTGCTGCCTGCCAACTTAAAGTTGGATCAGGTGACAAGGATCAGTTGAACTGTACTGTTGGTTTGTTGAACACAAGAGACTCATATATGTAATTAACTCAACAGAGACAATATTTTACATAATGATACACATGTTCTTGATGTCTTTAAACTTCCAACTAAAAGAGATAGGCATTAACCCACATTAATACACAAGAAAGATAGTTTGGATAATTGAGATATAAATGATGTAGACTAAGCACAAAGTTTTTAAAAATTTAAACCAAATTTATAGGGCGTTATTTACCAACTGCATCCCGCTGGAATGGGGACGGGACGCGGCCGATAGATCCCGTGAGAGGCCTCTTCTGGGTTTTCGCGATGGCCGTTACGCTTCACCAGTTCTGATGAGATCTCGTGAGACGTTGTGATTTGGATCCCAGCACAATGGACAAGACCCAGATTTGCAGAGTTAAATCACTAAGGTGGGAGGGGGATCACCCAGCGGTGCCAAGACGCCCAGATGGTTGGTACCTGGGCACTGCAGCAGTGCCACCTGTGTGCCTTACTGGCACTGCCAGGGTACCAGGTGGCACTGTCAGACTGGCAGTGTCAAGGTGCGCAAGTGGCATTTTGCTCCCGCCAGGAATCGGGCCCTGGGGTGTGGGGTGCTTGAGGACCACCTGACAGCTGAGTTTGAGCGTGGGGGGGGGGCATCAGGAACGAGGAGGTCGAGAGTTTGGGGAGCTATATTTAGCAGAGCTCCTCAGTGCAGGAAATGCGACTGACTGCGGCCATGGCAGTGCGTTCATGGCACTTCAGAGCCGACTTTTTTCTGTTAAATAGCGCCCAAAGTCTTAAAAATGGAATGCTCTCAAAATAAAGATTTGATCTCATAGTGTTGACTAATCCCAATAACCAGCCTCAGCCAGCAGGAGTCTTGGCATGTAACCTGGAAATAAAGTGTACGTCATGATATAATGTCACCAATACTGAAGCAGAAGGGGTGGCATGGTAGCACAGTGGTTAGCGCTGCTGCCTCACAGCTCCACGGACCCAGCCTCCGGCCTTGGGTGACTGTGTGGAGTTTGCACAGTTGCACGTTCCCCCAAGTGTCCACATGGGTTTCCTCCCACAGTCCAAAGATGTGCAGGTTAGGTAGATTGATCACGCTAAAATTGTCCCTTTTTGTTTTGGTCACGGGGATAAAGCGGAAGAATGGCTCTACATAGGCTGCTCTTTCAGAGGATCGGTGCAGACTCAATGGGACAAATGGCATTCAAGGGATTCTATGATCCTCACTTTCCTTGAAAGGGAGTTCATCACTTGCTTTGAATAGAAAATTTGTTTCAATTATGCAGTTTCCCCTCATCAAAACTCCAGATCAACTCCCTTTTGTCCTTGCTTTTCTACTCAGCTGGATTAGGCAATTGCTCTACCCTAAGAAACTGTAATAAACAACTTTGCCTGTTCTCCTTGAACTACTTGCAGTGGTTGGAGGGAGAGGCAAGGGCTATGGTTCAGCTTTGCTGGATTGTCCACACCACATAATAATATTGCTTGTCCTGGAGAATGCAGTAGAGACTAAGCTGCCCAGGTGCAAATGGTGGTCGAGGCTGTGACTTGCACTCCAGATTCCTGAGCTTCAGTGACCGGATCACCTTCACAAACTCACATTTTTCTACCTAATTGAAAAAATCAATAATTCAATATGTGACGGAATCTGCAGTTTGTGGAGACCAAGAGGGGCAATAGTGACCAGCTTGAGGGTGGGTCAGACAAGAATGCAGAATAGGGAAACCATCAATGTCAATCACCAAGAGTGATTTGGTAGCTGTGGCCGAACGGCCACCTAAGTTGGCGTCCTAAAAGGGACGTGAAATCCAAGCAGGTTAAAAGGTGCTGCGCCACCTTAGAATCTCTCTTTGCAGCAGTAACAAAACAATGGTGATCTTCACCAGCCAATATGAGGAGGAGCATCAAGCTACCAACAGAAGGGAGACCAGCGCCAGACCAGACCAAGGACCGGACATTGAGGACGACAGGATTTAGCACACAGATAAAGGCCAATATTGTCTGGCACTTGCTAGTCTAAAGTTAAGTTAAGGTCTAGCATGAACTTGTAGTACTCTGTAGAATAACTGGTGTTGATGGAGTGATTGATTAACTATAACATTCTGTGAGTGTGAATAAATACTATTTGATTAAGCAAAGTCGACTTGCAGTCATTTGTCCACCGCATACAGGTTGAAGACACACTTGTGGTAGAAACATAGCACCACTACACAGCTAGCTGGTTGAGCCCTAAATGACATAGCTGCTATACTGCACCTGCATCAGGTGGTGAGGAAACAAATCAGGAGGTAAAAATCTACTTGACATCATACTCGCCAACCTGCCTGCCACAAATGCATCCGTCCGTGACAGTATCGGGCGGAGCCACCGCTACACAAACCCTGTGGAGACAAAGTCACGTCTTCATTTTGAGGATGCCCTCCATTGTGTTGTGTGGCACTACCACCATGCGAAATGGGATAGCCTTTGAACAGATCTAGCAATGCAAGACTGGGCATCCATGAGGCCATCCACCATCACCATCCATCAACCACAATCTGCACCAGAATATCCTCCACTCTACTATTACCAACAAGCCAGGGATTAACCTTTATTCAATGAAGAATGCAGGAGAGCATGCCAGGAGCAACAACAGGCAGACCTAAAAATAGAGTTGTCAACCTGGCAAAGCTACAACACAGGACTATTTGCGTACCAAAGAGCATAAGGAGTAAGTAAACAGAGCCAAGCGATTCCACAACAAATGGATAAGATTTAAGATCTGCAGTCCTGCCATATCCAGCTGTGAATGGTGGCAAACAATTAAACAACTCACTGGAGGAGGAGGTTCGACAAATATCCTCATCCTGAATGAAGGAGGAGCCCAGAACATTGGTGCAAAAGATGAGGCTGAAGCAGTCCCCATAATTTTCTCCCAGAAGTGCCAAGTGGATGATCCATCTTCCAGAGGTTGCCAGTAACAATATCCAGCCAATCTGATCCAGTCCACGTGATACCAAGAAAAGTCTGAAGCCACTTGATAAAGTGAAGGCTATGGATCCTGACGATATCTGGCAATAGTACTTATGCTCCTGAACCTGCCCCACCCTAGCCAAGTTGTTCCAGTCATCAACAGCACTGGCATCTACCCAGCAATGTGGAAAATTACCCAAATATGTTATGTACACAAATAACAGGACAAATCCAACCCGGCCAGTTACCAGCCCATCAACTTACTGTCGATTATCAGTAAAAGTGATGGGAGGGATCATCAACAGTGCGATCAAGCAGCACTTGCTTAGCAATAACTTACTCACTTATGCTAAGTTTGGATCCTGCCAGGGCCACGCAGCTCCAGCCCTCATTCCAGCCTTGGTTCAAACATAGGCAAAAGAGCCTCAGCAAGGTGTACCAACCATAAGGTGCATTGCAGGAACTCACCAATGTTCCTTAAACAGCACCTACTAAACCCTGCCATCTAGAAAGACAAGGGCAGCAGACACATGGAAACACCACCACTGGGAAGTTTCCCATCACCCCCCGACTTGGAAATATATCGTTGTTCTTTCACTGTTGCTGGGTCAGCAACCTAGAAATCCATCCCTAACAGTACTGTGGGTGTACCTATACCAGCAGCAGTTCAAGAAGGCAGCTCATCACCACATTCTCAAGGGCTATCAGGGATGGGCAATAAATGCTGGCCGAGCCAGCAATGCCTGCATCCCAAGAATGAAATATAAAAATGAATACATTCCAAACTGCTGGCACAGACACAATAGGAAGAATCACCTCCTTCAGTGCTGTGAAATTCTATGATTCCCTGTATTTCTTAATAAACTATAAACACAATTTGTCCAGATAATTAAAATTAGCTTTTTGACCCCAACATGTCAGTGCCTCTTTAATGCAAAGCTTTTTGCTGGAGGTGCTAACACAGAGTAATGCATTTTTACCCATCTCACCCCAGGTCAGGCAGCAGGAGGCACAAACAGCCTGCCAGACGTACAAGATACCAAGATCTCCTAGCTTGCTACATAGGGAGAGTTGTCAGGTTGATATTAACAGATTTTACCTTCACAAGCAATCAATCCAGGGTTACCACTCTCTGTGCGTTAACAGACAGGTGTCCATTGGCACTTCAACCTGTACATATGCTTTACTCCATTTATCCTATCAAACACTTCATATCTTTATTTTTTACTTTTTAAAGTACCCAATTCTTTTTGTTACATTTAAGGGCAATTTACCTACCCTGCACATCTCTTTGGGTTGTGGGGGTGAGACCCAGGCAGGCATGGGGAGAATGTGCAAACTCCACAAGGACAGTAACCCGGTGCCAGGATCGAACCCGGGTCCTCGACGCCGTGAGACAGCAGTGCTTAGCACTGTGCCACCGTGCCCCATCATCAAAACCCTTCAAAATGTTAAAGCCCATGAACAAGTCAGCTCTTAGACTACATGTTCAGATTTTAGAAATCCTTCGGCTTTAAAAATATTGTGGTACGAGGATAACAAGGATCATTCCTGAAATGATTATTTTAAAATATTTAATGACTGAACTCATCCTGATGTGAAATGAAGCTGCCAGCATCACTGGAACACCCTAACACAGTAAAGAGGGAAAAAGGTGCAAATGTCACGTAAATGTGAAGGCTGATGCTATTTTTATAAAGAAACCATTAATTAGCTGTAATCTTTGCAAGATTGACCTACTTGTGACTGCCCCCTGTTATGATGTGATGGTTCAAAAAGTAATTTTCCAAGAAGATCCTTGTCACATATACCCAGGAGACGGAGAAGTACTGAAACTGTTTCTTAACCGCAGGGAGTGCCATTTTCACAGGATAATAGCATATTTCTGAACAATATTCTGGTCAAAAAACAGATGCCCAAATGACTGCATTTCTCACAATACCAAAGATAGAAGCCACACTGAAAGAACAGTTAAAAAACTGGAAAATATTTTCATTATTTAGCTTTTGATTTGAAAGCACGCAACATGTTCAGGCCTGTTGTATGAAAATTGCAAAGCGGCTTCAGTTCGCACTTATGCTAAAGGAGTCTCACCTAGGTTCAGTCTGTAATCTGGTCTGACCCTGCCCAGATACAGGCTATAACCTCAGCAACAATGCAATGCCTAATGTTGTGCACACCATTCACCACAGTGACTGTGTCAATGTAGGCTTAAGGATTTTGGTGGTTTAACAGCATTCTTTGTTTAAAAATAACAACATTTCTCCAAAATATTTATTTTTAATGACACACCAGGATAAAAAACGGATAATTAGACATTTAAAATTCAGATCTGAACATGACAGTCATTGATTTTAATTTTACTGAGTCAATCTGACTACATATGGTCAATTACAAGGTTGTAGGGTCAAATAGTTCACCAGATATTTGAACATGTAACCTTTGTTGACAATTCTTCACTGTACCCAGGCAGGGCTTTCACACAAAATATTAAACCGAGGAGGCCCTGTCTGCCCTCTCAGGTGGACGTAAAAGATTTCTCGACAATAGTTGAAGAAAAGGGGAGCCTGGCCAACACTTTCCTTTAAATGAAAATCACTAATAGACAGAAGATCTCTGGACATTATCTGTTGCTGTTTGAGAGGCCTTGCAGTGCGCAAATTGGCTGCCATTTTAAAAACATTCTTCCACGGGATATGGGCCTCACTGGCTAGGCTAGGATTTAGTGTCCATTCCTAAATGTCTTTCAGAAGGTGGTGGTGAGTGTTCCTGAATTGCTGCAGTTCATGTGGTCTAGGTACTCTCATAGTACTGTTAGGAAAAGTGTTCCAGGATTTTGATCCAGCAATAGTGAAGGTATGTGGTATGAAGGGGTACTTGCAGGTGCTGTTCACGTGCATCTGCTGCCCTTGTCCTTCTAGGTGGCAACGGTCATGCATTTGGAAGGTATAGTCAAAGTAGCCTTGATGAGTTGCTGCAGTGCATCATGTAGATAATGCACACTGCTGCCACTGTGCATTAGTGGTAGTGAATTTTAAAGGAGATGGATGGGGTGCCAATCAGACTGTTTATCATAGAATTTACAGTGCAGAAGGAGGACATTCGGCCTGTCAAGTCTGCACCAGCCCTTACAAAGAGCATCCGACTCAAGCCCACGTATCTACCCTATTCCCGTAACCCAGTAACGCCACTTAACCTTTTTGGACACTAAGGGCAATTTAGCATGGCCAATCCACCTAACCTGCACATCTTTAGACTGTGAAAAATGAAATGAAATGAAAATCGCTTATTGTCACGAGTAGGCTTCAATGAAGTTACTGTGAAAAGCCCCTAGTCGCCACATTCCGGCGCCTGTCCGGGGAGGCTGGTACGGGAATCGAACCGTGCTGCTGGCCTGCTTGGTCTGCTTTTAAAGCCAGCGATTTAGCCTGGTGAGCTAAACCAGCCCCTAAAGTTTCTAATTTGTTATTGCGATGGCCGGGAATCGAACCCGGGTCAACTGCTTGGAAGGGAGCTCTGCTCACCACTATACCACCATCGCTCACTGTGGGAGGAAACCGGAGCACCCAGAGGAGACCCGTTCAGACACCGCACAGAAAGTGACCCAGCCAGGAATCGAAACTGGGATACTGGAGCTGTGAAGCAACTATGCTAACCACTATGTTACCGTGCTGCCCTTGATGGGAATGTGGGGGTTTCTCAGTTTAGTCCTGGATGATATTGAGCTTCTTGTGCTGTTAGAGCTGCACTTATGAGGCAAGTGGAGATTATGGCATCACACTCCTGATTTATGCCTTGTAGATAGTGGACAGGCTTCGGGGAGTCAGGAGATGAGTTACTCGCTGCATTAGTCCCAGTCTCTAACTTACTCATGTACATAGACCAGTCCTAACAGCATCTGGGCATGAGGAGGTCTCCCAGGCCATAGGAGATTGCCAGGTGGTCAGGGAGTGGGCAGGGTGGCACCCTTGCACCCTCATTGGCACCTAGGTACCTTGGCATGACTTGACTGGTAGGGTATGCAGTTGACAGTGCCAAGGTGCCAGGTTGCCCATGTCAGGGGTCAGGCCCGGGGTGCCTTACCCATAAGAGTGGGGTGAGGTTAGGCTTGAGGATCCCGGAAGAGGTAAGTTGGGTGAAGCGGGGGTTGGGGGGGTCAAAAGATCGCAGCTGCCTTTACAAATGGCACCCCAATCCATGAGTAACCTTCCTTCACTCAAGAAATTACTAAAGTGTGGCCTTGATCAGGCATTCCTCGCCGGGTCAAAAAGAATGGCAAAGTGCAGTTGAATAGCAGGGTCTTTCTTGGTGCTGAAACACCCGACTAAATGCATCCGAAATCACAGAATTATTTTCATTGAATTTCACCCACTATATAAACACATATTCTTTTAATTCCAAGAAGTCTTATAAAATTACAGCCGGATATTCCTGGCCTTTGCTACACCTACTATGAATTTTATGAAGTGTCATGGTACTACTATGAATGTTATGAAGTGTCATGGTAGGGAGATATTAGGAATTTGGGGTCCAGAAATGTGGTCCAAGGTGTAGCAGTCGATTTAGGGGTTAAACAGACTGAAGGAAAAGACTGCTACCAGCAGAGTTAGAGTGTTATGCCCACAGCCTGAGTTAGCTTGTCCCATTTAGACTTAACCTCATTAGTGAGAATACCCAGGATGTCCCATTTCAGCCCGGATGATACAGTCAAGATGCACTGTCATTCAAGGCAACCTTGTTTGACCAGCGACAGGCCATCGCAATAGCTTTGTTCTTTTATCTAAACGGGAGTGGGTCTTACATAAGAACTGTCTAGAGAGAGAGAGAGTGAGTGAGAGAGAGTGACAGAAGTGATAGAGAGTGAAAGAGAGAGTGAGAGAGAGAGAGATATTTGTTTGGAGAGAGAGAGAGAGAGAGTGAGAGAGCGCTGTATGTTTATTGGACAGATTGTCTAATGGGAAGTAAAGTGTTCAGGTTAAGAAACTGCATGCAATCTGTTGGTGTTAGAACTGAAGTTAAGTTTAAAATATTGTTTTCTTTTAATAAACTTTATTTAAAATAACCAAGACATATTCCTTATTTTATCACTCCTGGAATGAATTGATCTTTCCGCACCACATTAAAACTATAAAACGTTATGGCATCTGGTCCAACCTCGTAACCACTGTTGAAAGCTGACTAGTTGTAACAGAAGGGATTTTGAACTTGACACCATCAAATGTAATGTTGTATGGCTTGAGAAGAGACTATTCTAAACTTAATGAATCTAGAGGCAAGTTGCATTTATGAATATGGTGATGAAGGACTGTCCATGTACGAAGTGTTTACATTGGACATAAGTACGCATTCTAGAACAGTGTTCTTCAAACTTTTTTTCCGGGGACCCATTTTTACCAACCAGCCAACCTTCGGGTCCCAACCCGGCCGACCTTCGGGTCCCAACCCGGCCGACCTGCGCGACCCACCATATTCCCTTACCTTGTTCGCTGCTGACAAAAATGGAGGAAATGGTTTTGGGTCCCTTTGACCCTCGTACACACTCCTCCAATGGAACCTGTTGGATGAAGGTGAAGCCTTCTGGTGTCGGAAAGTATGGAGTCTCCATCTGTCCAAAGTTCTGAATTTTTTTCCGGTAAACTTTTATCAAATAAAACCCCCCCGAACTTCTAAAGAAAAATAAAATGAGTAAAATAAATGAATAAAAACCACTACATAATTTGTAAAACAAAAACCTGCAACTGTTAAAAAAAATAGCGGCTGCACTGCGCATGCGTGTCCGATTATTGGTGCACATGCGCATTTGCGCAATGCGGCCAATTTTTTTTTAAAACATGTTCACGGCCGCTTGCAGCCAGCGTTATGAAAAGCCGGCTGCTGCGCGGGAATTTGCGCGATCGGGAGCGCCGCGGACAACAGCTCCGTGACCCTCCCGACACCTGCCCTCGACCCACCAGCGGGTCCCGCCCCCAACTTTGAAGAACACTGTTCTAGACTATTATTTTGCCCGATCGCCAAGCCAGTAATTAGCCGACTGGGCAGCACGGTAGCACAAGTGGATAGCACTGTGGCTTCACAGTGCCAGGATCCCAGGTTCAATTCCCCACTGGGTCACTGTCTACGCAGAGTCTGCACGTTCTCCCCGTGTCTGCGTGGGTTTCCTCCGGGTGTTCCGGTTTCCTCCCACGGTCCAAAGACATGCAGGTTATGTGGATTGGCCATGCTAAATTTACCTTAGTGACCAAAAGGTTAGATGGGGCTATTGGATTACGGGGTTAGAGTTGAAGTGAGGGCTTAAGTGAGTTGGTGCAGACTCGATGGGCCGAATGGCCTACTTCTGCACTGTATGTTCTATGTTCTATAAGACTGAATCACGTCAACACAATCTGCGTGAACCAACATTCACAATCCCTTCTGGAAATCTTTCAAGATCAGATCATTGCAGGTTATTCACTTTGTATTTATTTTCTTTTGCAAATGGTGGGTGACAACACTATTTTGTTTCTTGGTATTTTATTCAATTGTAGCAAAAGGCAGATTTTAATCATGTTGTAAAATATTGATGACAATCAGAAAATGGTACGAACGTGTGGTTTGTTTTCATCTCATTTATTTCAATCAAGAGTTTATATTTGAAAAGGTCCAATGATATTTACCTCAAGTGAGCATTATATATGTAATGGTAGCAATACCACTAATTGAAAATGATCCTCGCCCATACCTTACTGGAATAATTTCATGTCAAATAACCCTCAGTATATTTTGTAATGCACTTTGCAATTTTTTCGACAAGATTATTGTTAATAATTTAAAATTCCAACTTTTAAAGAGCTCTACATTTAAGAGTAAACTAAAACACGTCTGGTGATAATGAATGAGTATGTTCAGAGACTGGGAGCTTGTGTGCGAGCACAGTAGCGTTGAGGCAGCAGAACATTCATTTTTTAAAATTTTTTTAAGAGTACCCAATTATTTTTTCCAATTAAGGGGCAATTTAGCGTGGCCAATCCACCTACCTTGCACATCTTTGGGTTGTGGGGGTGAAACCCACGCAGACACGGGGAGAACGTGCAAACTCCACACGGACAGTGACCCAGGGCCGGGATTCGAACCCGGGTCCTCAGCGCCGTAGGCAGCAATGCTAACCACTGTGCCACCGTGCTGCCCAGTAGAACATTCATTGGCTCCTGGTCCAGCTGTTAGATTTCAAAATTCGCATCCTTGTTCTCAAATGCCTCCATACCTTGGCCCTCTCGGTCTCTGAAACCTCATTCAGCTCGCCAAGACTTCTGCAGTCATCCAATTCTGACATCTTGCCCATCCCCGATTATAATCACTTCATGAGTGATGGCCACGTCTTTGGTTCTTGAGATAGTCCCCAAGTTCAGAGATTCCCTCAACCTCTCTGCTTCTTTTCCATGCTCTCCTACTTTAAAAACGCTCCTTAAAACGTACCTCTTTGACCAACCTGTCCTAATATCCTCTTCTATGGCTCAGTGTCAAATCTGGTTTGATAATTCATGAGCCCCCTGCATGAAAGGCACTATATAAATGCAAGTCATTGTTGTTGTTGGGATAACAGAATGGACATAGTCAGCACAGTTTCCAATGCGCTGAAGGTTATGGGATTGGTAATAATGAGGGCAGGGGAGATGTGCGGCAGGCCATAAAAGCTTTGGGGTAATCAAAGATATGCATGTTCAGTAGTAGATGGGCTGAAGCAAGCATGAAGGCAAGAACTACAGCAAGTGAAAGTAGATAGTCTCACACTGGACATGTTGCAAGGTTGGAAAGCTCAGCTTCAACCATATAGTATGGGAGCCGTCTGATTCAACCCAATTCATTGGCCAGGGAGAGGGTTTGAAATTGGTGGCAATGATAGGAATGCTGAGACAAGGCTGTTAGTATCCCAATACTTAAATGGAAATACCTGGATCTCAAGACACTAATATTGATAATTCAGAGGAGGTGTAGTGGTCCAGAAAAGTGGTGCAGACATACCGCTGAGTGTTGTCTTGCACAGGTGGAACCTAACCCCAATTCTTTGGATAATGGGGCCAATGTTCACTTGTAGTTGAAGGAACCAAGGACAGATCTTTGGAAAACTTCAGAGGTAGAAGTGCATTGGCAAGAAGAGGGACTTTTGTTTAATTTATTCACTATTGGTGTGTGAGCATCACTGGCAAGGCCCACATTTATTGCCCATGTCTAATTTCCCTGGAGAAGGTGGTTGCTGCCTTCTTGAACTGTTCCAGTCCATGGAAGAGAATTCCAAGGACTTTGATCCAGCGACATGGTGATGTTGGTGAATGGTGATATTGTTCAATGGCTGGATGATGTGTGGCTTGCACAGGAATATGCAGGTGGTGGTATTCATATGTGCCTGCTCCCTCGTCTTCTCGGTGGTAGAGGTCGGGGGGGTGCTGTTGAAGGAGCCTTGGAAAGTGGATGATGTGCAAACTTCTTGGTTGTTTTTGGAGCTGCATGTATCAAGGAAACAGGACAGTATTCCAACTTGTGCCTTATAGATGGTGGACGGGCTTTGGAGCATCAGGAGCTGGGTCAGTAGGGAGGGTGTTTCAACAGTGATGATGCCACTGAATGTTAACGGGCGGTAGATGCTGTCTTGGTGGAGATGGTCATTACCTCGCACTTCTTTTTTTTTTTAAATAATTTTTATTGAAGAAATTTTTCAAAATACAAACATTTTAACCCCCCCTACATTTACATTTAAATTATAGCAAAACAAAGTCAAACCCCCCTACTTAACAAGAAAGTCCCCCCCACCCCCTACTCGCGCGTCCCCCCCACCCCCCCCCCCCCCCCCCCGCCGGCGAACCGGCAGTCAGACCAATTTATCATTCCTGGCAGTGTCCTCGGGCAGGCCTTGCCCGTGCCACCACCGCTACCGTACTTCCTTCGTTGTTGTCCCCCCTCCCCCCCCCCCCCCCCCCCCCCCTCCCGCCCTCCCCTCCCCTCCCGGGTTGCTGCTGTCACGGCCTCAGTTTCTATCTCTGATCTAAGAGGTCCAGGAAGGGTTGCCATCGCCTGAAAAACCCCTGCACCGACCCTCTCAGGGCGAATTTGATCTTTTCCAATTGGATGAAGTTTGCCATGTCGTTTAACCAGGTGTTAACACTCGGAGGCCTTTCGTCCCTCCACTGAATCAAGATCCTCCTCCGAGCCACCAAGGACGCAAAGGCTAATATTCCAGCCTCCCTCGCCTCCTGTACCCCCGGTTCCACCCCAACCCCGAAGATCGCAAGTCCCCATCCTGGCTTGACCCTGGACCCCACCACTCTCGACACCGTCCCTGCCACCCCCTTCCAGAACTCCTCCAGTGCCGGACATGCCCAAAACATATGTGCATGATTCGCAGGGCTTCCCGAACATCTAATACACCTGTCTTCACCCCCGAAAAACCGACTCATCCTTGTCCCCGTCATGTGGGCTCTATGCAGTACCTTAAATTGAATGAGACTTAGTCTCGCACATGACGACGACGAGTTGACCCTCTCCAGGGCGTCTGCCCATGTCCCGTCCTCTATCTGTTCCCCCAGCTCTAACTCCCACTTATCTTTCAGCTCCACTACTGGTACCTCCTCCACCTCCTGCATAATCTTATAGATGTCCGAGATCTTCCCCTCCCCGACCCAGACCCCTGATAGCACCCTATCACTCACCCCCCTGTCGGGAAGCGCGGGGAACCCCTCTACCTGTCGTCTGGCAAATGCCTTCACTTGGAGGTACCTGAACGTGTTCCCCGGGGGGAGCCCAAATTTCTCCTCCAGCTCTCCCAAGCTCGCAAACCTCCCCTCTATAAACAAGTCCCTCAGTTGTCTAATACCCGCCCTCTGCCAGCTCTGGAATCCCCCTCCTGTATTTCCCGGCGCAAATCTGTGGTTCCCTCTTAGTGGTGTCCCTATCAGACCTCCCACTTCCCCCCTGTGTCGCCTCCACTGCCCCCAGATCTTGAGGGTGGCCGCCACCACCGGGCTCGTGGTATACCTCGTGGGAGGGAGCGGCCATGGTGCCGTTACCAGTGCCCCTAAGCTTATGTTGCCGCAGGACGCCCTCTCCATGCGCTTCCAGGCTGCCCCCTCCCCTTCCATCATCCACTTTCGTACCATCGATGTATTTGCCGCCCAGTAATATCCTGAAAGGTTGGGTAACGCCAGCCCTCCACTATCCCTACTCCGCTCCAAAAAGACCCTTCTAACTCTCGGGGTGCCATGTGCCCACACATACCCCATGATACTACTCGTTACCTTCTTGAAAAAGGCCCTGGGGAGGAAGATGGGCAGACACTGGAACAAAAACAAGAACCTCGGGAGGACCGTCATTTTAACTGACTGCACCCTCCCTGCCAGCGACAGCGGCACCATGTCCCACCTCTTAAACTCCTCCTCCATCTGTTCCACCAGGAAAAGTTCAACTTGTGGAGGGTCCCCCAGTTCTTTGCCACCTGCACCCCCAAGTACCTAAAACTTTTAACTGCTCTTTTGAAGGGGAGCCTCCCAATTCCCTCCCCTTGGTCTCCCGGGTGTATTACAAAGACCTCACTTTTCCCCAGATTTAATTTATACCCCGAAAAGTCCCCGAACTCCGCTAGTATCCCCATTACCTCCGGCATTCCCCCCTCCGGGTCTGCCACATACAACAACAAATCATCCGCATAGAGCGAGACCCGATGTTCCTCCCCTCCCCTTGTCAGTCCTCTCCACCCCCCTGAACCCCTCAGTGCCATCGCCAACGGCTCAATCGCTAATGCAAAGAGTAAGGGGGATAGGGGACATCCCTGCCTAGTACCTCGATGGAGCCCAAAATATTCTGACCTCCTCCCGTTTGTTACCACACTCGCCATCGGAGCTGAATAGAGCAGTTTTACCCACTTGATAAATCCCTCCCCAAACCCAAACCTTTCCAACGTCTCCCACAAGTATTCCCACTCCACCCTGTCAAATGCCTTCTCCGCGTCCAGCGCTACCACTATCTCCGCCTCCCCCTCCACTGCTGGCATCATAATCACATTTAACAATCTCCGGACATTTGTGTTAAGTTGGCGTCCCTTCACGAACCCCGTCTGGTCTTCATGGACTACCCCTGGCACACAGTCCTCTATCCTGGTTGCCAGGACCTTTGCTAACAGCTTGGCGTCAACATTTAGGAGGGAGATGGGCCTGTAGGACCCGCACTGGACCGGGTCCTTGTCCCGCTTCAAAATCAAGGAGATCAGGGCCTGCGACATTGTTGGGGGCAGAACCCCCCCCTCGCGCGCCTCATTAAAGGCTCTCACCAGCACTGGACCCACCAAGTCCACAAATTTCCTGTAAAACTCCACCGGGAACCCATCCGGCCCCGGCGCCTTCCCCGCCTGCATCTGGCCTATCCCTTTAATTAGCTCCTGCAGCTCTATCGGCGCCCCCAACCCTTCTACCAGCTCCTCCTGTACCTTGGGGAATCCCAATTTGTCGAGAAAGTTCTTCATTCCCCCTCTCCTCTTCGGCGGTTCAGACCTATACAATTCCCTATAGAAGTCCCTAAAGACCCTATTCACCTCTTGCCCCTTCTGCACTACATCCCCACCCCTCTCTCTCACTCCCCCAATCTCTCTGGCTGCATCTCGCTTACGGAGCTGGTGTGCCAGCATCCTGCTCGCCTTTTCCCCGTACTCATACGCCGCACCCTGCGCCCTTCTCCACTGCATTTCCGCCTTCCTAGTGGTCAGTAGGTCGAACCTGGCCTGCACGCTACGCCGCTCCCTTAATAGCCCCTCCTCTGGTGCCGCCGCATATTTCCTATCTACTTCTAGGAGCTCCCCCACCAGCCTCTCCCTTTCCTGCCTCTCCTTCCTCTCTCTGTGTGCCCTTATGGAGATCAGCTCTCCTCTAATCACTGCTTTCAAGGCCTCCCAGACCGTCCCCACCTGCACCTCACCTGTGTCATTCGTACCCAGATAGTTCTCAATGCCATTACCTCGCACTTCTGTGGTGCAAATGTCATTTGTCACTTATCAGCCCAAGCTTGAATGTTGTCTAGGTCATGCAGCAGTGGGAACGGACTGCTTCAGTATCTGAGTAGTTGCAGATGATACTTAACTGTGCAACCATCAACGAACATCCCCACTTCGGACCTTAGAATGGACAGGTCATTGATGAAGCAGCTTAATATGATTGGGCATAGGACAAGACCCTGAGGAACTCCGGCAACGCTAACTGGAGGTGCTTTGGCTACGATTGGCTTGGTGAAACTGTGGAATTCTCTACCCCATAGTGCAGTGGATGTCGGAACACTAAACAAATTTTAATTACTAGCTTGGGCTTACAGATTCTAAGCTGAATAATGGAGAAAATGTTGGAGGAAGGTGGCCATGTCAATTGCTGCAAATATGAAGAGGAAGGTGCGAAGAAATAGTGCACCATGGTCACATAGAATCTCATTTAGAAAATTTGATTTGCATTATTTCAAATGGCAGCACGTGGTGCATGAAAAATGTACATACATTTCGGAAGCGACAACACATTCTGCAGGGCTTGGAGGGAGGAAAGGTTGGTTAGAGATCGGAGAGTAATTTGCAAGAGCAGAAGTGGAAAGGGGTAATAATGGTGGATTTTGAAAAAGGAAGAAACAATACCTCAGGGAATCATTTCCAATAATCAGTAGTCATGGTGATCTTAGGGAAGTCAGATGGTCAGTAGTTTAGTTTGGAATGGAGTCTAGGAAGCAGGAAGTGGCTCTTACATAAGAACTGTGAGCAGGAGTAGGCAATTCAGCCCCTCCAGCCAGCTCCACCATTCAATACGATCATGGCTCATCGTTTCTGGGCCTCATCTTCACACTCCTGCCGCTCCCATAAACTTTCATCCTGATACTAATTATCTATCGCCTCCTTAAATTTGTTTAGTGTTCCGACATCCACTGCACTATGGGGTAGAGAATTCCACAGATTCACGGTACTTTGAGTGAAGTAATTCCTCCTCATTTCTGTTTTAAATCTGCCACCCCTTAGCCTAAAACCAAGGCCTCTCGTTCTATAATGTCCAACAAAGGGAAACATCCAGTCCATGTCTACCCTGTCAATCCCCTTTAGCATCTGATGTACCTCAATTTGATCTCTTTCATTCTTCTAAACTCCAATGCATATCGGCCTAAACTGCTCAATCGCTCTTCATAAGATGATGTGGAGATGCCGGCGTTGGACTGGGGTGAGCACAGTAAGAAGACTTACAACACCAGGTTAAAGTCCAACATGTTTGTTTCAAACACTAGCTTTTGGAGCACTGTTCCTTCCTCAGGTGAATGAAGAGGTATGTTCCAGAAACATATATATAGACAAATTCAAAGATGCCAGACAATGCTTAGAATGCCAGCATTTGCAGGTAATTAAGTCTTTACAGATCCAGAGATAGGGGTAACCCCAGGTTAAAGAGGTGTGAATTGTCTCAAGCCAGGACAGTTGGTAAGATTTCGCAAGCCCAGGCCAGATGGTGGGGGATGAAAGTAATGCAACATGAATCCCAGGTCCCGGTTGAGGCCGCATTCATGTGTGCAGAACTTGGCTATAGGTTTCTGCTCGGCGATTCTGCGTTGTCGCACGTCCTGAAGGCCGTCTTGGAGAACGCTTACCCGGAGATCAGAGGCTGAATGCCCTTGACTGCTGAAGTGTTCCCCGACTGGAAGGGAACATTCCTGCCTGGTGATTGTCGCGCGAGGTCTGTTCATTCGTTGTCGCAGCTTCTGCATGGTCTCGGCAATGTAGCACGCTTCGGGACATCCTTTTCTGCAGCATATGAGGTCGACAACGTTGGTCGAGTCGCACGAGTATGTACCGCGTACCTGGTGGGTGGTGTTCTCACGTGTAATGGTGGTATGCATGTCAATGATCTGGCACGCCTTGCAGAGATTGCCACGGCAGGGTTGTGTGGTGCCGTGGTCGCTGTTCTGAAGGCTTGGTAGTTTGCTGCAAACAATGGTTTGTTTGAGGTTGCGCGGTTGTTTGAAGGCAAGTAGTGGGGGCGTGGGGATGACCTTGGCAAGATGTTCATCTTCATCGATCACGTGTTGAAGGCTGCGAAGAAGATGTCGTACTTTCTCCGCTCCGGGAAAGAACTGGACGACGAAGGGTACTCTGTCGGTTGTGTCCCATGTTTGTCTTCTGAGGTCGGTCGGTCCGGTTTTTTGCTGTGGCGCGTTGGAACTGTCGATCGGTGAGTCGAGCGCCATATCCCGTTCGTACGAGGGCATCTTTCAGCGTCTGTTACGTTCCTCCTCGTCTGAGCAGGTCCTGTGTATATGGAGGGCTTGTCCATAGGGGATGGCTTCTTTAATGTGTTTAGGGTGGAAGCCGGAGAAGTGGAGCATCGTGAGGTTAACCGTTGGCTTGCGATAAAGCAAAGTGCTGAGGTGACCGTCCTTGATGGAGACGAGTGTGTCCAAGAATGCAACTGATTTTGGAGAGTAGTGCATGGTGAGTCTGATGGTGGGATGGAGCTTATTGATGTCATTGTGTAGTCGTTTCAGTGATTCTTCGCTGTGGGTCCAAAGGAAAAAAATGTCATCGATGTATCTGGTGTATAACGTCGGTTGAAGGTCCTGCGCGGTGAGGAGGTCTTGTTCAAACTTGTGCATGAAAATGTTGGCATATTGAGGTGCAAATTTGGACCCGTGGCTGTTCCGTGCGTCTGGATGAAGAACTTGTTGTCGAAGGTGAAGACGTCGTGATCCAGAATGAAGCGGATGAGTTACAGAATTGCTTCTGGAGATTGGCAGTTGTCAGTGTGTCTACTCAGCCCCCATATCGGAACACAGGGCCTCAAAAACCCTGGTATTGAGTGTGCTACTTTTAATGAAATTCACAACTTTTACAATTCCTTTCAAAACCACTTCAAATCGGATAGAATTCCTTTTGATGCCAATGCATCACAGTGAATAAAACAAAGATTTCAAACAATGTCCTGATCAGCTGCCTCCTTAATCATGTTGACTGTCCCATCGCTTGCGATTCCTCTGCAATGAACCCAATCGAGCCACATTTTCTAATCACGCAACTATTCAAATCTCTGCACCAATCGTGTGGTTTGGTAATGTCAGGTAGCACAGAGTTCAACAAATTCATTGTGCCAAACATACCAAACGTAAACTAGAAGGGTTGCAAAATCTGAAAAGTCTGGAGGTGATGGACAATCTACAGCAGATTGGCAAAAGAAAAGTTTGTTCAAGTCACTCTCAAAAGTTCATGTAACTCTCAAATGACCCCGAGCAGCAGGCCCAAAAAATGCAGTGGAAAATTGCCAGATCTGGGTCTCTGCCCGTCCTCAGAGCTACAGAGATGTTACTTGGCATTGGGGACCCAAATGCAAGTTCAGAATAAGGGTTGTCATTTTAAAATGAGGGAGGAAAAAATGTGTGCGCAGTCTCAAGAACGAACATGCCAAACTGAACAAGTGGTTATAGCTTTAGTAACACAGAATTTAAAAATCTCATTCTACATTTAAATGATCAGTTATTTGTACTGCAACTAATTGTTTCATCTATATGCATTTATCACCTGTTGAAATGCCCATTAATCTGTACAAGAATAGGTTCACTCTCTGAATCACATTATCAAATGATGTTGTAAATCTAAAATAAAAATTTGCTTTCCTTACCATGTCATTCCTAAAACCACCCAAATAAAAAGGTAATCAAATAAAGATAGCACTAAACCACTGCGTCCTCATGCGACAGCCGATGAAAGCTGCTGAGGGAGTCCAGAAATAGTCAAAAAGGACAAGCCTCTGTGACCTCCTGTCCTGCTGGGTTTGATCTGACAAAGAGAGGTGGAGCAATTGTGCAGCTCTATTGTCTCAACTGTCAGATCAGAGAAAACACTGTAAGGCTCATCATTAAGGTTTATGGGGCTGCAATTGAAGGAGATTAAAAGCAAAATCTATTGAGATCCTTTTAGACTGGAGAATAACATAAAATAACTATTAGAGGCTTGGCTCAATAATGCTTTACTGCGGCTCTTGCTGGGGCATTCACAATTTCAAGAGTGCACATGTTCTCTCCCAGCTACTTCATTTGTTGAGGGTTACCCATAAACTACATCTTAAAATAATTCTCAAGCTTTGATGGTCTGTCCAACTTTTGAAGAATACAGACAGTAATGAAATATCAATACTTTGCGATCAACTTTGTAAGCATGTCTGCGTTTTAAAACATATTTTCCCCACAGCATAAGCATTTCTTTGAACCTACCTCCCTGGAAAGCACACATCCAAATGTTATGTCTGATTGTGAAACTACACTAAAGAAATTCTTCAACAACAAGTCAGAGGTTAAACAATATTGCTGGTGACAGGCATGAGGAAAATAAATTCCTGAAAAGAAAATATTTACCTTGAAAGGCATGCCCGGCTGAGAAACTTGGTCACATATCGGCCTCTGACATTTATAAATAGATGTTTCTTATATGTTCAGAGGAGAATCTTGTGATAAAGACCTGCACTTATCTATTGCTGTCAATATGTTGGTTCCAATAGACATCAGACTTGCCATAACCACTAGTTTGGAGAGGGGAGGGGGGTCAAGATGGTTTGAAAAGTAATAGGATCAGAACACATTCACTCAAATTGGAACAGTCATTTGTTTTAGCTAAGATGGTCATAAAATGAGGTGTGGATATCTCTCCTTCATCGCTAACAATCCTGTCAGACATCGTCTATAGCCCACTTTTGTTTTAAGCAATTTTACGCTGCACAATTCACAGACAAGTGCATTGCATGTCCCACCAGATAATCTTGTAAAAGTATTTACCATCTGCTTGTACTTAGTCTGCAAATAAATCTGCCGGCAAATCCCAGATCACAATATTTTGCAATAGCATTGCCATTTTGCCCACATATAATAATTCAACTCAGGCACATTCTACGGGAAAGATCTTTCTATATTATTGCTACCTCAGTTATTCCAACCCAATTTATCTGAAAACCGAAATGAACCAACACTTCATGGGTGCTCAAAAGCACAATATCACTGGTGCATGCAGGGAGTTTGGATGGCATTCTTAATTCTCAACCAATGACAGATGGTGGGCAAGGATGAAATGAGTTACTGGTTTAAATGCCAAAATGAACAGGAGTGTGGACAGCATTCCTGACTAGCCCTTCCCAGCCTGAAAGGGAACTCTATTAGGACACTATATAAGCTTCACGTCCCCTCTCTCCTCCCCTCGCTCTTTGCCCACCCACTTTCACTCCAAGGGAAAGCAAGGTAGTGCCAAATGCCTTCTCTGCTACTAAGATGTAGCCATTGTAAAAACAACAGAAATACTGACCACTTTTTTTTGTTGAAAGACTGCAAACTGCTTGATTTGTGTCAATGAAATCTGCAACATTTCCACCCATTTTGTGTGTACATTTAGTTACGATCTTTTTTTAAAATAAATTTAGAGTACCCAATTATTTTTTCCAATTAAGGGGCAATTTAGCGTGGCCAATCCACCTAATCTGCACATCTTTGGGATGTAGGGGTGAGACATGGGGAGAATGCGCAAACTCCACAGACAGTGACTCGGGGCCAGGATCGAACCTGGGTCCACAGCGGCATAGGCAGCAGCGCTAACCACCGTGCCACAATGCCACCCTTTAGTTGCAATCTTCATGATAAATGCACCCTTTACTTTTTTAGGACCAGATAGTAATATGCAACACTGTTCCTCTGAGGCTAGAAACTGCCCATAATAATATCACGTGCACCCCTAACCTTACAACAACATCCCAGTCACTATAACAATCATTTGTTAATAATAGTAAACAATTAATATACATTCTCCTGAAATAGTGGAAACTGGATTAAGGGATACACAAAAGCTGCATAATTAATATTTTTATATTTAAAAAAAGCACAAGACGCCAACTAGCAGTCAACATGGGATTAACGTTATGCTGGTTATTTTTGACAAAATGCAACTATTTATGCTATCAGTAGCTTCAAGTACCAGGTTTTTTTGATTCGAACAGTCAAATCAAAAGGAAGGTCATTAATGGTACAGGTCGATTTGGTAGCATTGATTGAATAGTAATTTGGAGGAGGGAGGTATCTGCACATCAACATATTGAGTTTTATATTAAGGTGTTATATTTGAACTAAAAATAAGATATTTAAATGGGGTGATCCAGCAACAGGATTCAATGAAGGTCTCCAAATCTGACCTTCCTTTAATTTGGAAAGTTCTCAACTGTGCCAAACTGTCAAAAAGATGTTGCTTTATTCAATTTAATCCAATTACATGATAGCTTCAAACTTTGGGATGGGAAAGGAGCTAAATTAATCTCACAAAATTAATCCAAATACATCAATACCTTTTACCCTAAAGCTTCCGAAGGAAAAACTATTTTAGTACATGCTGACCTGTTTTAAAAAGATTTATTAACTAATTACTCTTATAAATAGAGCAAAGCCCATGAATAACTTTTTAAAACATGCATTGCACGTAATAGTGCCAAAAAGAACAAAACCAAACTATAACAGCAGGGGCCTGAAAATCATTGCAATCGGAAGATTTACTACAATGCCATCCCAGAATAACAGGGATCATTGACTGGATGCAGATGCGACGTGTCTTCATCAGACATAAAAAAGTGATGGTGTCTACACATCAATTTTGGGCTAAAGTGTGTTGCAGAGAATGGCTGAGTGTTTTCCCCACAGGCAGTACACAACTATTGACATTTTCTCTCTCCCCCCTCCCCCATTAGCTGTGTTGGGTAGATATACATTTATCGAAGGCTATAATGGAAATCGGAGGGTCTCCTGTCCTGGGGCCAGAAGAGAAGACAAGCTATCACATCATGTAATGGCAGCCCATCTGTGACAGACCTGACCTACATTTTCCCTCCTCTTGCTCACAACTGTCTGCCTATGCTTTAAGATGATGTTTTATTATAAGCAGAAAGGAAGTGCATGCTGGGCATGCCTAGTTAATGTCTTTAGTGAATCCAGATTTAACCTCCCCCATCGCCAATGATTACTAATATTCCAGCAAATAACCTGAATAATAAATGAAATATTTTGTTCTTTCATTTAGAATTCTCGATACAATAATATTATTCAAAACCATTATCCAAAGATAATATTGAATTCCATTTCATTTGCAAGAATACACAAAATTATAGCAAGAATTTAGGCATTTGCAAATTGGGTTGTACACTGAATTCTGGGTTAGTGAAAAGAGAATGCCTGCATAAAAGTAAACACATATAGTGGTTTAGTAAAAGTATGCAGAAAGAAGGTTTTCTCATCAAAGTTACACATTAATAATTTATTGATTTTATCTACTCGAGAAGCTTCTTTTAATTTAAGTGACAGTGAATTGATGACTGAGAAAGCTGCTGCCTTCACAAGCTCCTCGGCAGAACCTACCACGACGCTGCAGGTCATACTCTCTCTTTGTCTCTTCATTCCCTAGTATTTTCCACGCCTGATCAACTTCGATGAACCTCTGTACGCACTCCTCAAGTTCTCCCACTGGCACATCTGCACTCTGTTTGTCCGGGTGATACTGCCAATCAGAAAGCGGGAGGCGGGAAGGGGGGGGGGGGGGGGTTGGAGGGAAGAGAGCGGAGAGAAATAAAGTTGAGTGTGAGAAAAAAAACCTCAATACTATAGCTCACATTTTGTTTTGGGGAGGGCAGCAGAGAGTGAGGTGATCGGGAAAATGAGTAAGGACTGTTGGGCCCGAGAGACTGCAGCCAGGTTAATTAAACCACAGGAGTCACAGACATCGATGTCACAACCTGCTCTGACAGCATTTTCTGGATAATTTGCTGTTGGCGCTGTTGGCATTATGGACAATTTACTGTGAGATGTTGTGAACAGGAAGAATGTGAAACAAAAAAAAAAGGAGGCAGGGGATGTGCAAACAAGAGAAAAAAAATCATAATACACAAGTCAAATGTGCAGCTATTTTAAAAATTTTAATATTAAGAAAAACACAATATATATTTTTTAATTGAGTTAATATGGGGGAATACAACTTCAACTAGTAGGCAACTATGTTCATTCAGACCCAATGCATTTATACCCAATGCAAGAATGCGTTTTGTTTATTTACTGCAGAAAATTAATTATAAATGCAATAGGTGGCTATAAAGAAATCCTAGCCTGTTATATTGGGCTGAAAATCCAACACAGGGAGATGTTTTAACTGTCAGCTTACAATTAATTTCATAGCAATAAATAAGAAGTCCAGCCTATTTTGTCTTTGACCCCATTAATGTCACATCTTATAGCTCCTGATGGGGTCTGACATTAGCAGGGTGAAACCATATGAAGAATCTATCTTGCCACCTCAATGATAAAACCCTCCACGTACTGTATTACATTTGAGAGAACACCACTAATTAAAACAGAGTGTGGTCTCCTTATCTACATCCCACTAAATTAATTACCAGCTGTACTTTAGGCACTTTAAAATGTAGTATTAGACAACGTAAATGGTGCTTGACTTTCTCTTCTCTGAAGAGCATTTCAGTCCTTTCAAATATAATAATAAAAGAGGTTTAATACAAACAGGTTGCTGCCTGGAAGCACCTCTCATTTGACATTTAACTCATGGGTCTTTGTCCTCTTTTATTGTGGAAGTACCTATGTAGCATTTAATTAAAACAAGAGCACATCTGCTAGTAAACGTTTAAGCTTCTGTAATCCACTAAACACTTCTTTTGTGATCAAGGTAAGGATTCAATTTACTGAAAGGTATTGAGCACTGTATATGAGACTAAATACACAGACTTCATGTAAGCAGGATTATATTGATTCATAAAAAGTGCAGACTGAGTTTCATAACACAAAGCGCAAGTGTCAGGATTTTTAAAAACAGTATTACCTTTGAACTCAACAAACCCATTTGAGTTCTTACTATATGATTACATTCCTTTTTCTATGCAATTTTACTATCTCAGCTGTCAGGGACGGTAACTGTCTTATCACAGCACCCACACATTACAATAATGAAATGCTTTAATCACATTTTGCCCAATTTTAAGAAACCTCAGATGAGCAATGGGAGTTTCATCTGCCAGTCCTAATTAGCACTTGATTTGGTTTTCACATGTTACATTAAAGGAAAACCCAAAACTCTATAATGATATCAGTTAACCCTATAGTGACAGGATTAGTTTTGGAAACCATAGAGCTCTCATTAACGGTACAATGCGTATTTGTAAGAAGCTTTCTGGTAAGTGACATGACGCCTTTTTGTTCAAAAAAACCATGGGCAAGATTCTCCGAGCCAAAATCGCGATTGGCGCAGGGGCGGAGAATGGGCGTCAAACCCGAGAACGGGTCCAACGCCGCTCCAGCGATTTTCCGGGGCCACCCATCTGCGGGAGCACGCGATCCGGAGGGGTCCTATGTTTGTGGTGCCGGTCCGCAGTGTGGGTCGGCCATGTCGTGCAGGGTGGCTGACGCAGGCCGCCGCCATGCGCATAAGTGGTCCCCCGACCGGAAATGCAGGGCCTCGTATCGGCAGCTGGAACCACAAGGACTACTCCGGGGCCCTTCTCGGCCCCTGCAAATCAGAGAATCATCCTGGACTTTCTCCAGGTAAGTCCAGAGTGATTCGAGAGCGCTTTTTCGCGGGCGTGGGGACATAGTCCCATTATTGGAGAATCCCAGCCCATATTTCCGAGCACTCCAATGACTCCAGAGCACTATTCTACTTCATTTTTATATAGATTCAGCCTCTCTCAGTTTCAAGCAATAACATGCTACCCATAATATTCATTGAGTGGTCATATTAATCTTAATGCATTTGGTAACATAGACAATAGAAGCAGGAGGAGGCTATTCGGCCTATCGAGCCTGCTCCGCCATTCATTATGATCATGGCTGATCATCAAGTTTAATACCCCCTGATCCCACCTTCCCCCCCATAGCCCCGGATCCCTTTAGCCCCAAGGGCTATATCTAATTCCTTCTTGATATTACACAATGTTTTGGCCTCAACTACGTTCCGTGGTAGCGAATTCCACAGAGTCACCACGCTCTGGGTGAAGAAACTTCTCCTCATCGCATTCCTAAAAGATTTACCCCTTATCCTCAAAATATAACCCCTAGTTATGGACTCCCCCACCATCGGGAACATTCTTCATGAATCGACCCCGTCTAATCCTGTTCGAATTTTGTAAGTTTCTGTGAGATCCCTTTCACCCTTTTAAATTCCAATGAATATAATCCTAACCACTTAGTCTCTCCTCATATGACAGTTCTGCCATCCCAGGAATCAAACTGGTAAACCTATTAATTTTGCTGTCCCATACTGGTCAACAAAACACACCGCAAGCATCAAAAGCTGGCCAACCTCAACAGCACGAGGAAATTGCAGAAATCAACATTCCCAAATTGTGTTCCCAAAATTTGTAGTTTTGTGCATCATTGGGAGGAACCAGCTCTAGATTGTGAAGCCAGTAGGATGGGGGAAGGAGATTGAGAGATCTAGAAACAGATGTCAGGTACTATTCAAATTTCAAAATGAATTAACTATATACTCAGTTTAGCAATAAGCTTGGCTTTCAACTCAAGTGGAATACTGAAACAAACTTAAAAAGGGCCAATTCTAATCCCTTATAAACTGGGATTGAGATATTATTATTAAAGAAAGGTATCATGTGCTGCAAACGGTGGACAAATTAAGTTAAAAGGGACAAAGTTTTCATGCCCAGATGGTCAAACATGGATATACACTATCTTGAGTGTGGAAAAAGTTTCCATTTGCTCCAATTATGTTCCCTTGTTCAACATTCTCCCACCAGACGGAATAGTTTCTATGTATCCACTTTATTGAATTCTAAGTTTATGCAATCAGTCCTCATAATTTTATCCCTAAATTTACATCACAGTGACCTTAATCCAAAAGACAGCCATTCATTTCCTGGGATCTGGTCTGCCTCATGAAACCACACCCTCTCTGAAGCAAGGCCACATTCACCCAGTCCCTGGACCAAGAGGACATGCGTCTGCTGCCCTTTAAGTCATCCATCACAGCAACCTGGTCCTTTAATCTGCCTATATATCTTGGGACTCCACAATGTAAATGGTGATCTTAATAATCTGAACCATTTCATCACAACATCTCTCCACGAGTCCCATAGATATGTCAAGTCCCCATAATAATCACCACTGCATTCACTACTCCAGCAGCAGTGTACCAGAAGTACTCCCTGCTGATTGTGAATCGCATGATGCGCTTTACTATCCTTGCAATTCATGAGCTCAGCAGTGCCCCAAATTACTGCAATTTATTTTTCATAAAACTATCAGTCCTGTCGCATGTCCCACGTATACGATAGTCCTCTTAAGGCAACAACATTCATGCCATTGAACTAAATGCCTATGATTATGCTGCATGATTTATATTACACCAGTAATGGTGGTGTTATGAAGTAATTAGTTGCACATAGTGCATCACACCTGGCTAAAACTAATGAATGAATTGGAGAACCTTTGAGAAAGCCTTGTTTTATCAAAAATAGAATCATACACCTAGAATGTTACAGAAGAGAAAAATGGGCATTTTGGCCCAAGAAATCTTGTTTTTCGTCAATTAGCTACCTATATCTTCTCTGGCTGACAGCCATACATTTTCAATATTCCTCTTTTTCAAGCAACTATTTAAATCACATTTAAAACTTTATTTTAGCCATGGCTCATGGCAGAGAATTTCACATTCAAACCATCCAGGACTTTTTTCACCAACATCTGTTTTAATTCTCTGCGATCATTCTAAATTTATAGTTCATTACTGTCTTGGCAACTCCTGAACACAGTTCAACAAAATCTTAGATCAAGTGAAATATACCCCCCCCCCCCACCCACCCCAAGTGCCACTTATCAGTTCATGATACTGACCAAGTGCTCTTGAAGTCTTGAGCTCCCTGTTGCAATTTGCTATACCCTCCAACGTATCAATTTTTATTCATTTGTTCATGGGATGTGGATGTCTTTTGTTAGGCCAGCATTTATTGCTCATCCCTAATTCTCCTTGAGGAAGTGGTGGTGAGCTGCCTTATTGAGCTGTTGCCGCCAATGTGGTGTAGGTACACCCATAGTGCTGTTCCAGCATTTTAACTCAGTAGCAATGAAAGAACCCTGGTAAAGTTCCAAGTCAGGATGGTGTGTGGCTTGGAGGGGGACTTGCAGGTGGTGTTCCCATGCATCTGCTGCCCTTGTCCTTTTAGGTGGTAGAGGTCGAGGTTTGGAGGGTGCTGTTGGAGCAGCCTTGGTGAGTTGCGGCTGTGCATTTTATAGATGGTACACACTGCTGCCTCTTACCCGCCCTGCCAGGTGGTTGAGGGAGTAAATGTTTAAGGTGGTGGGTACCAATCAAGCAGGCTAATTTGTCCTGGAAGGTGTTGATCTTCATGGGTATTGGGGTTGCACATATTTAGACAAATGCTGAGTATTCCCTCACACTGCTGACCTGTACCTTGTGGATGGCGGACAGGCTTTGCAGAGTCAGGAGATGAGTTAGTCACTGCAGAATTCTGAGCCTCTGACCTGCTCTTGCAGCCATAGTATTTTTTAAAAATAAATTTAGAGTACCCAATTATTATTTTCCGATTAAGGGGCAATTTAGCGTGGCCAATTTACATAACCTGCACACCTTTGGGTTGTGGGGGTGATACCCACGCAGACACAGGGAGAATGTGCAAACTCCACAGTGACAGTGACCCAGGACCGGGATTTGAACCCGGGTCCTCAGCGCCATAGGCAGCAGTGGCAGCCACAATATTGATATGGCTGGTTCAGTTCAATTTCTTGTCAATGCGAACATCCAAAATGTTGATAGGCGGAAATTCAGCGATAGTAATGGCGTTGAATGTCAAGGGGAGATGGTTGGATTGCCTATTACTGGAGATGGTCTGTTCCATACCTTTACTGATGAAGTCAATAGATTGATGGGGTGATAATTGGATGGGTTGGATTTGTCCTGGGTTTTGTGGACAGGACATAATTGGGCAATTTTTCACAGAGCCAGGTAGATGCCAATGGGGCACAGCAAGTTCTGGAGCACAAGCCTTCAGTACTATTGCCAGAATATTGTCAAGGGCCATAGCATTTTCAATATCGAGTGCCTTCAATCATTTCTTGATATCACTTGGGAATGAATCAAATTGGTTGAAGACTGATACCTGTGATGCTGGGGACCTCAGGAAGCAGAGATGGATCATCCACTTGGCATTTCTGGATGAAGATGGCTGAAAATGCTTGAGCCTTGTCTTTTACACAGATATACTGGGCTTTCCCATCATTTAGGATGTGGATATGTGTGGAGCCTCTTCTTCCAGCGAGTTGCTTAATTGTCCACCAGCATTCATGACTGGATGTGACAGAACTGTAGAGCTTAGGTCTGATTCATTGGTTGGAGGATTGCTTAGCTCTGCTATTGCATGTTGAATCTGTTGTGTGGCATGTAAGTAGTCCTGTGTTGTAGCTTCATTAGGTTGACAACTCATTTTTAGGTATGGCTGGTGCTGCTCCTACCCTCCTGCACTCCTAATTGAACCAGAGTTAATACCCCACCTTAATGGTAATGCTAGGAGTTAGCAGATTGTGGTTTAATACAATTCTGCTGATGATGACTCACAGCATCTAATGGATGCCCAGTTTTGAGTTACTCGATCTGTTCGAAATCAATCCCACTAAGCACAGTGGTAGTGCCACATCACACAATGGTGGGTATCCTCAATGAGAAAGCAGGACTTCGAGCAGTATCTCTGGCAGCAGCGCACCCCTCCATGATGAACTTAATGCAGTCTATGCTCGTTTCGAGCAGGTAACCAACAATCCACTGTTGAGTGCCCCAGCAGCCCATAATTCGCCCATACCCATCATCACAGCTTCCGAAGTCAGATCGGCCTTCCTAAAAGTGAACCCACGGAAGGCGACAGGCCCGGACGGGATCCCTGGTCGTGCACTCAGAGCTTGCACAGACCAGCTGGCAGAGGTATTCATAGACATCTTTAACCTATCCCTACTCCACTCCGAGGTCCCCACCTGCTTCAAGAAGACCACCATCATACCGGTACCAAAGAAGAACCAGGCAACATGCCTCAATGACTACCGCCCGGTGGCCCTGACGTCAGTTGTAATGAAGTGCTTAGAGAGGCTGATCATGAAACGCATCACCTCCATACTCCCGGAACGCCTTGATCCACTTCAATTCGCATACCGTCGCAACCGGTCCACATCAGACGCCATTTCCCTGGCCCTACACTCATCCCTAAAGCATCTCGAAAACAAGGACTCCTACATCAGACTCCTATTTATTGACTACAGCTCCGCCTTCAACACCATAATCCCAGCCAAGCTCATAACAAAGCTCCAAAACCTAGGACTTGGCTCTCCATTCTGCAACTGGATCCTTGATTTTCTGACCAACAGACCACAATCAGTAAGAATGAACACCAACACCTCCTCCACAATAGTCCTCAATACCGGTGCCCCGCAAGGCTGCGTACTTAGCCCCCTACTCTACTCCCTGTACACACACGACTGCATGGCAAAACATAGTTCCAACTCCATCTACAAGTTTGCTGACAATACGGCCATAGTGGGCCGGATCTCGAATAACGACGAGTCAGAATACAGGAGGGAGATAGAGAACCTAGTGGAGTGGTGTAACAACAACAATCTCTCCCTCAATGCCAGCAAAACTAAAGAGCTGGTCATCGACTTCAGGAAGCAAAGTACTGTACACACCCCTGTCAGCATCAACGGGGCCGAGGTGGAGATGGTTAGCAGTTTCAAATTCCTAGGGGTGCACATCACCAAAAATCTGTCCTGGTCCACTCACGTCAACGCCATCACCAAGAAAGCACAACAGCGCCTATACTTCCTCAGGAAACTAAGGAAGTTCGGCATGTCCACATTAACCCTTACCGACTTTTACTGATGCACTATAGAAAGCATCCTATCGGGCTGCATCACAGCCTGGTACGGCAACTGCTCAGCCCAGGACCGCAAGGAACTTCAGAGGGTCGTGAATACCGCCCAGTCCATCACACAAACCTGCCTCCCATCCATGGACTCCATCTACACCTCCCGCTGCCAAGGGAAAGCGGGCAGCATAATCAAGGATCCCTCCCACCCGGCTTACTCACTTTTCCAACTTCTTCCATCGGGCAGGAGATACAGAAGTCTGAGAACACGCACGAACAGACTCAGAAACAGCTTCTTCTCCACTGTCACCAGGCTCCTAAATGACCCTCTTATATATTGACTGACCTCATTAACACTACACCCTGTATGCTTCATCCAATGCCAATGCTTATGTCATTACATTGTATATCTTGTGTTGCCCTATTATGTATTTTCTTGAATTGCGTTTAATTCCCTTTTCTTCCATGTACTGAATGATCTGTTGAGCTGCTTGCAGAAAAATACTTTTCACTGTACCTCGGCACACGTGACAATAAACAAATCCAATCCAATCCAATCCATCTCCATAACTGAGGTGATCACTTCTACCATATTATTATGAACAGATGCATCTGTGACAGGTAGATTGGTGAGGACAATATCATGTAGATTTTCCTTCTTGTTGGTCCCCTCACCACCTGTTGCTGACATGGTCCAGCAGCTATGTCCTTCAGAACTTAGCCAGCTCGGTAGGTTGTGGTGCTAACTATCTACCTTTGTTGATGGACATTGAAGGCCCCCACCCAGAGTATATTCTGTGCAGTTGCCCTCAGTTCTTCTTCCAATTGGTGTGAAACATGGAGAAGTACTGACTAATTAGCTTGAGGGAATTGGTGGGGGGCAGGGTGCAGGAGGTGATAATCAGCAGCAGGTTTCCTTGCCCCGTTTGATTTAATGGCATTAAACATAATAAGTCAATGTTGAGGACTCTCAGGCCAACTCCCTGCTGACTGTATACCACTGTGACAGCACCTCCAATGGGTTGGAAAATTATGATTTTGGCCCCTCAATTTTCAGATCATTTAGCCATATTTTGGCAAGTCTCTTCAAACGTTAACCCATGCCACCACCTGTTCTACACCATCATCTATTTATGCCATTTCCACCTCAATTTACAAATAGCTTCATCCTTAGTTCAACTGATATCCATGATGATACCCATGAGGGGCTGGTTTAGCACACTGGGCTAAATTGCTGGCTTTTAAAGCAGACCAAGGCAGGCCAGCAGCACGGTTCAATTCCCGTACCAGCCTCCCCAAACTGGAGCCGGAATGTAGCGGCTAGGGGCTTTTCACAGTAACTTCATTTGAAGCCTACTTGTGACATTTCCCTGACAAGGGGAACCAGTGCTCTAGGCAAGCCGAGAAGCCCACTTGGAAGCCTGCTTGGAAGCTGGAGCAGCCACAGGACAGCCTTGTAGAGGGCTTTTCCCACAGTTCTCGCCTCACACTCCCAACAATGGCCTGGTTGCAAAAAGACATTTTAAAAATTTAAACTGATAAGACTGCAGCATCCTCTCCCTTACTTAGATTCCATTACAGCCTGCTGCTCCTTTCAAACTGGAAGGCTTCGACTGGCTCCTCCAGCTTCAAGAACCCACCTGCCATTCTTAATTGGATGATGAGCCCACCATCTCGCCATTAATTAGCCGCCCTGGGGAAAATTAGACGGAGTGACTTTTCAACATAATGTGGAGAACATATTTCAGCCTGGTGATGGGGTTCAGAACATCCTTCCCAATATCTGAATAACTTTTCAAATGAAATATTGGTTATCACCTGAGGTGCATTATATCTCTACAGGACCGGGATGTGACATGTAGTTACATTATGCATTGCTAAAACATAGTAATTGTGAATTTCCACAAGTTGAGACAACTGAAGAATTACATGCACTGTGCATTCTGCAACAAACTGGCTATATGGATGTATAGAAACATAGGAACAGGAGTAGCCTCGAGAGCCTCTTCTGCCACTCAATAAGACCATGATTAATCTGTGACTTAAATCCATATTCTTGCCGTTGTCCCATATCCCTTAGATATTTGTTCACCAAAGGCATTACCAATTGAATATTTCAAACTAACAATTGAACAAGCATTAATTGCCATTTGTAAAACAGAGTTCTAAATTTCTACCACCCTTTGCATGTCTGAAAAGGTTATGTTCCATTTTCTCCTGGACTCCCTTATCAGTGGTAATAGGGTAAATAGGGAAAAGTTATCTGTTCCCCATGTTTTAAGAAAAAAAAAATGAAGCTGCTTTAAAATTGCATGAGTTGCTCCAGTAGAGTGCACTTGAGGGGCTGGTTTAGCACAGGGCTAAATAGCTGGCTTTTAAAACAGACCAAGGCAGGCCAGCAGCGCGGTTCAATTCCCATTCCAGCCTCCCTGGACAGGCGCCGGAATGTGGCAACTTGGGGCTTTTCACAGTAACTTAATTTGAAGCCTACTTGTGACAATAAGCAATTTTCATTTCATTTCATTTTCAAACTGCGAGACAGCAATCTCTCATGTAGTCACTGTTGGTGAGTTTTTAAACCAGTTTTGCATGTAGCCGGCAGCCTTTTTGTCAAAGCTTTGAGCTGCACCGCCACAGGTTTCACATAATCCAAAAACAGCCTCATTTTACAACAGATGGTGAGTCACTAGAGTGGACAGAGCAAAACTTAATGACACAACTGCAAAAATGTAGAAGCTCAAAACAACATTAAAGAAATTATATTTATTAGCTATGATGAAGGCATTCTGATATGATGAGTTAAAATATGAGTTTAAAGGAGTTAAAATGGACTTACAGATTCAAAAACAGCTTCTTCCCCGCTGTTAGCAGACTCCAGAATGACCCTCTTACAGACTGAACTGATCTCTCCACGCATCTTCTCAAGTACTACGCTTCGTATGCTTCACCTGATATCTATATATTTACACTGCATATTTATCGTATGTCCTTTGTTTTTAATGTATGGAACAATCTGCCTGGACTGTACACAGAACAATACTTTTCACTGTACCTCGGTACATGTGACAATAAACCAAACCTAAACATACGCACAGCGTGTTTTCCGATGGTTGAGGTGGTTCACCTTTGGCTGCCGACGGGATCTTCTGGTCACACCGATGCCTACAGCGTTTTGTGTGGCTCGCCCGTCCTACTGCCGGGGAATCCACGCAGAGGGTTGCCTTCGGCTGGACCATAAGATCCCACAGGCAGGAAGGGCCAGAAAATCCCACCCATGGTGTAACGGTAGGACTTGTTTTTATGAAATGTTGAAGTATTTGTACGCAATCATCCCTGTACACCTTGTTCTGTGGGCACGGATTCATCTGGCCCCAATTAGAGACAATGTCCTGTCAACACTTAATGCTTTTCTTTCATTAATTTATCATTCCGACAAATTAATAACACTGCAGCAGTGCTTTAGTATTCCCCAAGCATTGTTGTCTGTAATCTGTTGAAAGAATAAACTATCGTAAGGTCCCAAGGTAACAGTACTTGTCCAAGATTAGAAGAAGCATTACAAAAATCCTTAATTACTTGTATGACTTCCTTTTACAGCCAAACGGCTGATCTATTTATAAATGAGATATTGTATTTATATGTCAGTGTATTGTGCAACCAAATTACTTTTGAGATGCAACCACTGACATATACGTATCTATTTTGTCAAGGCCCCACACAGCAAATGGGATGACTGACCAGTTGACCAAATTTTGGCAGCACGGTTGAGAGAAGAATGTTGACCAAGACATGTGAAGTACTGTTCTCTTCTTCCAATAGTTTTATGATTCACCAGCATCTCCAAAACCCATGAACTTTATCATCTAGAAGAGCAAAGGCAACAGGTCCATTGGAACACGATCACCTGCAAGTTCCCCTCCAAGTCACACACATTCAAAGGAACAGGAGTAGGCCATTCAGCCCCTTCAGCCTGTCCCGCCATTCAATGAGATCATGGTTGATCGGTGACCTAACTCCATTTACCTGCCTTTGACCCATATACCTTAATATTTTTGCTTAGCAAAAATCTACCTCAGATTTAAAATTAACAACTGATCTAGCTTCAACAGCTGTTTGTGGGAGAGACTTCCAAACTTCTACCACCCTTTGATTGAAGAAGTTCTTTCTAACATCTCTCCTGAATGGTCTAACCCTAATTTTTAGACTCTGCCCCCTAGTTTTAGAAACTCCAACAGTGGAAATAGTTTACCTTTATCTACCCTGTCTTGCCCTGTTAATGTCTTGAATACTTCGATCAGATCACCCCTTAGGCTTCTAAATTCTGGCGGAAATAGGTCTAATTTGAGTAATTTCTCCTCGTAACTCAACTCCTATAATCCAGGTATCATTTTTGAAAACCTATGTTGGACTCCCTACAAAGCCGAAATATCCTTCCTAGGATGTGATGTCCAGAACTGCTCACAGTGACTCCAAGTGGGGTCTAACCAGGGTTTTATATAGCTGCAGCATAACCCCTGTGTCTTTATATTGTAATTCTCTGGATATAAAGGCTAACATTCCATTAGCCTTTTTGATTATTTTCTGCACTTGTTCCTTGCATTTTAAGGACCTATGAACCTGAACCCCCAAGATTCTTTGGACATCCACTACACCTAACTTCTTTCCATTTAGAGAGTACTCTGCTCTATCCCTTTTTGGTCCAAAATGGATAACCTCACACTTGCTTACATTGAGTTCCATCTGCCACAATTTTGCCCATTCACCTAGTCTGTCAACATCTCCTTGCAATTTTATGCTATCATCTAGGCTGTCCAAATGCCACCTAACTTTCTACCAGCCACAAATTTGAATATATGACTTTCTGCGCCATCATCCAAGTCATGAATGGTGTAAATAATGGAGGCCCCCAACTCAGATTTCTGTGGTAAACCACTAGTTTCCCCCTCCCTGCGAATTTGAGTAATTACCCATTATCCCCACTCTCTGGCACCTGCACTTAACCGCTTTCCTAACCATGTCAATAATTTGCCCTCAACTCCTTGGACTTTCACCTCAGTTTTTTTTTAAATTTAGAGTACCCAATTATTTATTTCCAATGAAAGGATAATTTAAAGTGGCCAATCCACCTAACTTGCACATCTTTGGGTTGTGGGGGTGAAGCCCACTAAGACACGGGGAGAATGTGCAAACTCCACACAGACAGTGACCCGGGGCCAGGATTGAACCTGGGTCCTCAGCTCCGTAGGCAGCAGTGCTAACCACTGTGCTACCATACCGCCCCTGACTTCCACCTCAGTTAATAGTCTCTTAGTGGGACTTTATCAAATGCCTTCTGGAAGTCCATGCAAATGACATCCATAGACATTCCCCTGTCCACTATCTTAGTCACCTCCTCAAAAAATTCAATAAGATTAATCAGGCATGACCTTCCCTTCACAAATCTATGCTGGCTCTCCCTAATCGACCAAAGTTTTTCAAGCTGTTCAGTTACCTCATCCTTGATTATAGACTCCAGCATTTCCCCAGCACAAACATTCGGCTAATTGGTCTGTAATTCCCTGGTTTCTCCTTCTTAAAAAGTGGAGTGACATGTGCAATTTTCCAAATCCAGAGGGACTCCTCCTGAATCTCGGGAACTCTGGAAGATTATAGTTAGGGCATCTGCAATGTGCTCCCTTACTTCCTTTAACACCTTTGGATGGAAACGGTCAGGTCCTGGGGATTTGTCACTTTTTAGTTCCATTAATTTCTTAGTTAGTGATGCTGTACTTTTAAATTTTATTAAGTCCCTGTCCTCTATCGACTATTAATTTTTTTGGGACTTCCAGCAAGTTATCCTCCTTTTCAACTGTAAATACTGAGGCAAAGTAATTGTTCAACATGCCTGCCATTTTCCCATTATCACTGATAATATTGGTCTGTAATTCAGGGTTCAGTGTTGGGGCCGCAGCTGTTCACCATATATATTAATGATCTGGATGAAGGGACTGGGGGCATTCTAGCGAAGTTTGCTGATGATACGAAGTTAGGTGGTCAGGCAGGTAGTGCTGAGGAAGTGGGGCGGCTGCAGAAGGATCTAGACAGTTTGGGAGAGTGGTGCAGGAAATGGCTGATGCATTTCAACGTGAGAAAATGTGAGGTCTTGCACTTTGGAAAAAAGAATCCAAGCATAGACTACTTTCTAAACGGTGAGAAAATTCATAATGCCAAAGTACAAAGGGATCTGGGAGTGCTAGTCGAGGATTCCCTAAAGGTAAACATGCAGGTTGAATCCGTGATTAAGAAAGCGAATGCTATGTTGTCATTTATCTCAAGAGGGTTGGAATATAAAAGCAGCGATGTGCTACTGAGCCTTTATAAGGCTCTGGTTAGGCCCCATTTGGAGTACTGTGTCCAGTTTTGGGCCCCACATCTCAGGAAGGACATACTGGCACTGGAGCGTGTCCAGCGGAGATTCACACGGATGATCCCTGGAATGGCGGGTCTAGCATATGAGGAACGGCTGGCGTTCCTGGGATTGTATTCATTGGAGTTCAGAAGGTTAAGGGGAGATCTAATAGAAACTTACAAGATAATACATGGCTTAGAAAGGATGGACGCAAAGAAACTGTTTCCGTTAGGCGAGGAGTCGAGGACCCGTGGGCACAGCCTTAGAATTAGAGGGGGTAAATTCAAAACAGAAATGCGGAGACATTTCTTCAGCCAGAGAGTGGTGGGCCTGTGGAATTCATTGCCGCAGAGTGCAGTGGAGGCCGGGACGCTAAATGGCTTCAAGGCAGAGATAGATAAATTCTTGATGTCGCGAGGAATTAAGGGCTATGGGGAGAATGCTGGGAGGTGGAGTTGAAATGCCCATCAGCCATGATTGAATGGCGGAGTGGACTCGATGGGCCGAATGGCCTTACTTCCACTCCTATGTCTTATGGTCTTATGGTCTTAATATCTCCGTTTTCAGCTTTTGAGTGGGCCGATATTGCTCTTCACCATCCGCTTTCCCTTTATAAAACTGTAAAATTTCTTCTTATTGCTTTTGATGTCCCTTGCAAGTTTCCTTGCATAATCCCTGTTAGCAGCTCTTAAAAGCTGCTTTGTGACCCTTTCCTGGTCTTTGTATTTATCCCATTCACCTGGATCTGTGCTATGTCTTGCATTTTTGTACGCCCTTTCTTTTAGTTTTATTCTGTCCCTAGCATCTTTAGTTGTGCATGAAGTTTTTTTTATGAAGCGGAGCCTTTTCTTCTCGGGGGTATATACTTTCTCTGCATCTCATTAAATGTTTCTTTAAATATTCTCAACTCCCAGTCATTTGACCCATTAACAGATCTTCCCAGTTTACTGTGGGCAGTCTCTGCCTCATCCAGTTAAAGTCAGCCTTACCCAAGTCTAAAATTCCAGTATCTGAAACATGCTTTTCACTTTCAAATGAAATGAAAATCGCTTATTGTCACGAGTAGGCTTCAATGAAGTTACTGTGAAAAGCCCCTAGTCGCCACATTCCGGCGCCTGTCCGGGGAGGCTGGTACGGGAAATACTACACTGAATTCAATCATTTAGTGATCACCATTTGATAAGTGTTTGCGCACAGTTAGGCTACTAATTAAATTGGGGTCATTGCTCATAACTACATAAAGTAATCCTTATTGTCACAAGTAGACTTACATTAACACTGCAACAAAGTTACTGTGAAAAGCCCCTAGTTGCCACACTCCAGTGACTGTTTGGGTACACAGAGGGAGAATTCAGAACGTCCAAATCACCTAACAGCACGGCTTTTGGGACTTGTGGGGGGGAAACCAGAGCGTCCGGAGGAAACCCACGCAGACACGGGGAGAATGTGCAGACTCCACACAGACAGTGGCCCAAGCAGGGAATCGAACCAGGGACTCTGGAGCTGTGAAGCAACAGTGCTAACAACTGTGCTACCGTGCTAGATAAAACAAACAGGAAAAGAAAATGTAGGTCAACTTAAGAAAGCAAAACAAAATACTGTAGATGCTGAAAATATGAAAGAAAAAAATCAAAATGATGGAAATAGTCAGGTCTGGCAGCATCCGTGGAGACAGGAAAAAAGTTAACATTTCTACACAAACTTACTTCACAGCCACATCTCTTCTCAGTAACTGTAGCTGGCTCCAACTTATTCCAGGTGGATTCCAAGTGAAATTCCATCCTTAATGTCTCCACAAATCACATACTTATAGACATTGCAACGCTCCTCGAATCATGCTCTTGCTGCATCCCGAAATCCATGCCACGCATTATCACAAGCAGAGATTTCTCTTCAGCAGCACAGACTCACTATCTGAAAAACTGTCCCAGTCTGCAGTTATATTTCATCCTGCATCTGGTATCTTATGAACTCTTTTTTTTCCCTTCCTTTCAGGTGTCAAAAGTTGCGAGTTTCCAACAATTCTAGGATACCAATATCCCTCCAGATGCTTCTTCCCCTTCACTGTCTATGATCTCACCTGCTCTTCCAATTTTAGCTTTTGTTGCATTTTCGCCATCCATGGGGTATTTCATCTCTGATCCTCACCCGTCAGTCCTCAGCAAAGGTCTCAGCTTCATTGCCATACACCCCACTTCAAGTAATTTCAAGCTCAGCACAATGCTGAGCTCTTTTTCCCATGACATTCAGTCCTTTGTCCACTTCTTTGGTCAGGAGCCTTGTGCCGCTCAGTAGACCCTTTCGCTCATGTTCAGAATTCTCATTCAACCTGAACCCCTCCTTCTGCCTCTTAGCTTCTCTTTCTTTGAGAACTACCAGAATGCCATCAGCCATCCAATTTCTCTGCTTCCTTCACTCACTCTTACATCCCTCTCTCAACTTGCAGCACTCTGTTCTCTCTGGTCCAACTCCAACACTGTCATCAAACCTAACCTAGAAGAGGCCGAATGTCAACTCATTGGCATCTCTTTGTACTTTCTCCAGACTATGATCCCACCATCAAACATTAAGCCATTGTTTCCAAGATTGTGAATGACCTCAATTCCTCTGAAAATCTGATGTGTCCCAACTTTGAACAGTGTGTTTCTTCCTTCCTCAGATCAATGAGGGGCAGGGAAAAGAGAACGAGAGTGAGATACGATTACAACTTTGTATAGCATCTTTAACATAATGAAACATCCCAAGGTGCTTCACAGGAACATCATAAAACAAAGTGATACTGAGCCACATAAGATAACTCGATAACACCAGCCTCTTGGTTAAGGGGTATTGGTATAACCTGCAAGTATCTTACGGGGTAGGAATAATTAACCTCTCTGTGAACCTTGCAGAATACAAGCTCCCCCTCAGGGGGCGGGGACCTCTAAACAATGTATATTTGTATGCTAAATAAAGCCAGCCAGTTAGTCACCTGCAACATAGTCCCAGTGGGGGTCTACTGTGTGATGTATATAACAGTTATTGTAAATAAACTAAGTTTCTTTGAACTACTCGGTGTAGATTCCTTTGTGGCCTTTAAAACTGGCAATGCTCCGTCTGTCAGGAGCACCAGTAGATCCCACTGGCTGAGCCCCTTCAACCTTGGGGATGGCCAGGACGGCCGTGGGCACAAATGCATGCCGACTTTGCCAGCCCATTTCAGGGTTCAATGTTCCTCCTCTTAATGAAATGAAATGAAAATCGCTTATTGTCACGAATAGGCTTCAATGAAGTTACTGTGAAAAGCTCCTAGTCGCCACATTCCGGCGCCTGTTCGGGGAGACTGTTACGGGATTTGAATCGTGCTGCTGACCTGCCTTGGTCTGCTTTCAAAGCCAGCGATTTAGCCCAGTGTGCTAAACAGACCCTAATTGATGCTCATTCAAATGGCTAGAGGTCCAGAAGATGGCAGCGACCACCTCCCAGGCAACCATCGACAAGTTGCGATTGTTGTGTTGCACGCATCGCATCCCTGAAGTGCTCGTTACAGCCAACAGAACCCCATTCATGAGTGAAGTTCTCTCAGAGTTTTTGAAGGCGAATGGGGTACAGCGCATTCGTACTGCCCCGTACCACCCGGCTTCTAATGGTTTAACGGAACGGGCGGTACAGACATTCAAAAAGGGCCTCAAGAAGCAGTCTTTAGGTTCGATGGACACTAGGCTGGCTCGTTTCTTATTTTGCTACAGGTCCACTCTGCACACCATGGGTGGTCCTGGCTGCAATGCTGATGGGGCGTAGGCTACGAACCCTCCCCAAGTATGATTTTCCCAGACATAGGTGCGAAAGTGTACCACAACCAGGAGTTGCAAGGGTATTGCCCCATTGGCTTCGATCACCTTGACGCTTTGTGCCAGGTGATTCACTGTATATTCAAAATTTTGCAGATGGCACCGAGTGAGTCTCCGGGACTACCCTCCGCCAGACAGCTGGTTTTCTATCGAGGACAAGTTCAAGGTCAGATCATGCGAAAGCACCTTGATCATATTCGGTCGAGGCGACCAATTCTTCAAAAGCTTCCTCGTGAGCATCTCTGGCCATCTCTGATGTCAAAGCAGCCCATAACGGGACCCCAAGGGGGTCAAGACACCAAGATTACTGAGGTTATGAACACCGATTCAGAAATGGAAACTCAAGCATTGGAAATCCCCGATGAGGAGTCAATAGACCGGCAGCCATCAGCCAAACAGCAGCAGCGACGTTCAAAGCAAAAGTGGTATTTGCCTTCCAGGTTCACGCCGCCCAATCCGCTACCCTCCTTCCACACAAACATCGGCGGACTCTTTGGACCGGGGGGGGGGGGGGGGGGGGGGGGGGTCAAATAACTTTCCTGTGAACCTTTGAGCTATCTCGGTGGATAGCTCAAATTGGGAAATTACCGTTTCAGCAACTTATTCAGCAAGGCAGGATAAAGGCGAGAGTGGGATAGAGTCTGGGCCACCAACCCGGAAGCAAATTGGAGGCAGCCACCGGGCCGGGCGATTGATGAGGTGGGCTGTTCAGAAGGTCAACCTCAGCTTTCTGAGACTTTGACCAAGTCGTTTTCAAAGCTGTTAGGCCAGCTGCCCACCCTTTTACTCACATCTCACCCCCTGCATGCCAACTCATTCCCTCATCCACCTCATGCCCCCACCAACTCCCATATTCCCTCCATGCTAACCCATACCTCCTATGCAACCTCCATAGCCACTTACCCAATACCTATCATGGGCAGGCCTGAGGAGTCATATGGAGATGAAAAAAAACTAACAATCACATAGAGCTCTCACTCATATACACTTGATACTGAAAAAGACTCATTCATAAAACCCATACAAAGATTTTACACCTCAAGCGTTCAATCCGTTTTAAAAACTAACTTCTATTCAGTGACCACATCAAAGACAGCTAACCTTTTGATAGCCTCTTTAAGCTTTCAAAATGTGAACTGCTAAAATAAGAGCTTTTGTAACTCAGCCATGAATTCATAACGTATTGAGCTGGGAAATGTCAAAGAACTTCGAAACTGCAGGAACAGATGGTAATGGTTTTTTCTAATGTACAACAAATGGCCTGTCAATAAAAACAACCCAGTAGAGGTTTTGGTAAAACTCTGATGGCTTCAACTGGTTTACTTTCATGTTTGAAGGACATAGGATATAAATAGCTTCAGATTGTGACATAAACAGATCTTTCTCACCCATCAAGAGCGTTTATGTCTGCTCCACAAATTTGTGACATGTGGACTAAAGCCCTTGGAGTAGCAAAAATGAGGTCTGTTTGAACTCCGCACCAATTCAAATGGCCCTGCTGAGTTAGTTTTCTAACTGTGTTATTGATTTTCTGCCTCCTTTCCCTTGCTGGCAAAAATTAAATCTGTAGAAAATGGAGGCTAAATTACTGCACTCAGGTCTCTATCACCATGTTTAAAGACCTCCAGAGTTGGCTTGACTTGTGAAAATCCATGGTGTGTTCTCTGTACCCTTGTTCCCCTTACAATATTTTGAAAACTTCAATCAAACCACCCTTAGCCATCTAAACACCAGAAAACACAACCCTAAATTCCATAATCTCTCCTTTTATTTAACTCTTGGAAACCAGATGTAATTGTAGTAATCCTACACTGCACTCCTTCAAAGGCTAATATATCCTTCCTAACGCGTGGACCAGTACTCCAGATATCGTCGAACTAGGCTTTGTACGACTGAAGCATCACCTCTACCCCCTTACATTTCATTCCTCTAGATATAAAGGGCCAACATTCAACTTTTCTTTTCCATCATTTTCTGTACTTAATGAGTATTTTAATGATCCATTATCCTGGTTCCCAAATCTCTTTGGACCTCCACTATATCATTTAAAAAGCATTATATTTAGGTCCAAAGTGGAAGACCTCACACTTGCCTACAATTAAATCCATTTGACACAGATTAACCCATTTATTGATATTGCCAATATCTCTTCATAATTTTACCTTCCAACTACATTGCTTGCAATATTACCAAACCGTGTGTCATCAGCAAACTTCAATATGAATTTCTATCCCATCCCACAAATCATTACTGAATACAATAAATAGTACAAAGACCAACACATACCCTTGTGGGATACCGCTGTCACATCCTGTCAATTAGAGTAATTGCCATTATCCCTATTCGGTCTCCTTCTATCCATTCAAGGCCAACAATGTGCCTTCAATTCCATGGGCTTCCAAAGGCATTGCAATGGGAATTGTACAGGTCCTAGTTATTCTTGTCTTTGTTTAGGATGTGTGGAATATTCATTTCTCCAGTCCTACTCATTCAGACCCCTCATTTACCCCTCTTTTTCCAATACACCGATGAATAAATTGGTGCTATTTCCTGCTCTTGTCCAAAACTCAAAATATCAACTTTGCTTCCAATTGCCTCACCTGGCATGGGTCCATCTCTGACTCTTCCTTTCCTCAATTTTCTGTTTCCATTTGTTGGATTAAACTCTCAACCGATGTCCACTACAAGCCCATCTACTTCCACAGCTACATTGATTGCACATCCTCACACCACACTTCCTTCAACTGCACAATTTCATTCTCTAGTTTCTCTGCCTTCATTCATCTGTTCTGACAATGCAAACTTCCACACCAGTGCTTCCAATATGTCTTACTTTTCCCTCAACCAAGGATTTCACTCTACTGTGGTTAACAGTGCCCTCAACCATACCAGTTCCACTTCCCACACTTTTCTGTCATCCTTTCCCTTATCTCAGACCAGAATAGTGGCCCTTCACATCCCCTTCACCAAAACAGTCTCCACACTCCCGCATGATACCACTACCAAACACATCTTCCATTCCACTTACAGTATTTCAGAGACTGGTTCCTCTGCAACATCCTGGTCCACTGCTTAATCATTCCCAACAGTGCCCCATTCCCAAAGTGTCTTGCCTTCCCAGCACAGAAATAACACCTGCCCCTTTACTTCCTCCCTGCTCACTGTCCAAGGCCCCCAAAACACACCTTCCAAGTGAAATGTGGTCGAAATTTTCCGGTCCTTCATTCCAACAGGATCTTCCAGTTCCACAGATGTGAATGGAGATTTCAATATCTTTCCAGTGCGGGGGTTTTGGGGGGATGCTGGAAAATTCCGGCCAGCGATTTACTTGTACTCCTTTTAATTTAACATACTATATCCGCTGATCTATTGTACGTTGGGGAGAACAAACACAGATTGGGTAACCACTTCGCAGAACATCACCATTCAGTTTCTAGCTTCCAGTCACCTGTCATTTTAATTCTGTGTCACACTCCTACTCTGACCTCTGTCCTTCAGCTCCTACAATGTCCCAATAAAGCTCGGTTCAAGCTAGTGGAACAGCACCGCATCATTTGAGAAGGTACTTTCCAGCTTTCAACAAGGAGTTCAACAATACCAGGGGTGGAATTCTCCGCAAGGCCCGACACCGTCGTGAAACCCAGAGAGGTTCACGACGGCGTCGGAGGCCGCTCCTTGCCCCCTATTCTCCCACCACCCACCCCCAACCCACCCCAGGGGGCTAGGTCCGTAAATCTCGGCCGCGGGGCCTTGTCGCTGGCGTCAAGGCCCGGCGCGCCGGGAATGACACGGCCGGCGCATCTAATGACGTCAGCCGCGCATGCGCAGGTTGGCCGGCTCCAAGCCGCACATGCGCGGCTGACGTCACGACGGCTCAAACCCGCGCATGCTCGGTTGCCGTCTTCCCCTCCGCTGCCCCGCAAGATGTGGTGGCTTGATTTTGCGGGGCGGCGGAGGGGAAAGAGTGCGTCCCTTTGAGACGCCGGCCCGACGATCAGTGGGCACCGATTGCGGGCCAGTCCCCTCCTGAGCACGGTCGTGGTGCTCACTCCGCTCTCCGCCCTCCATAAGCCACAAAACAGCTATTGGCGCCATGTTCATGCCGGCAGCGACCAGGTGTGGTTGCCGCCGGCGTGAACCGATCGGGAACAGCAGGCCACTCAGCCCATCCGGGTCGGAGAATCGCCGGTCACCGTGAAAAACGGCGGCCCGCAATTCTCCAAGCGGCGAGTCGCAAAACACGACATGCCATTTTGGGGGGGGTGGGAGAATCGCGGGGGGTGCCAGAGCGGCCCTCCCGCGATTCTCCCACCCGGCGTGGGAGCGGAGAATCGCGCCCCCGATCATAACGTCTGCGACAAATTTTTCTTTTTGTGTTTCTTTTCTGTTTTTGAACAGCAAATGCTACTAATGATTTTGTTTTTCACATTTCCAACCCGTATAGACACATCTTTTGTTTCCATACTTGTCCCATACCACCCCCTTTTGCAATTCTAACAAAAGGTCATCTGCTTGAAACGTTAACTCTGTTTCTCCCACCACAGGTGCTGCCAGACCTGCTGGGTATTTCCAGCATTTTCGGTTTGTAAGGAAACAAAACACTAGTAAATTCCCCTTTGACCCCAAAAGCAATCAAATCCAGCTCTGTGCTCTTAAACTATGTGGTTCTTGCCAGCTAAACTCCAACTGTATTCCACATAAACTTTAGAGGTCCTGTGCGTCACCGCTGACCAATCTCAACACAGGGCGGTACGGTACCATGTGGTTAGCACTGTTGCTTCACAGCGCCAGGGACCTGGGTTCGATTCCCACTTGGGTCACTGTGTGTAGTCTGAACATTCTCCCCGTGTCTGCGTGGGTTTCCTCCGGGTGCTCCGGTTTCCTCCCACAAGTCCTGAAAGACGTGTTTGTGAGGTGAATTGGACATTCTGAATTTTCCCTCTGTGTACCCAAACAGGTGCTGGAATGTGGCAACTAGGGATTTTCACAGTAACTTCATTGCAGTGTTAATGCAAGCCTGCTTGTGGCAATAATAAAGATTAAACATTATTATTACAAGCTCTCTGTAGTGTCAAGGTGTATTCTTCCTATTTGGAAGTGGGAAAAAGGAAGTGCGCACTCCATAATCAGGCAAATGGTATGCTATGCTCAACAGTTTATTTTGGTGGCACTTAAATGGGGTGGAAATCCATTACTATCATTAAGGCATCCAGTTAACTAAAAGGCAAATTAAACAATAGCTGTTTAATTTAATTTTAAGTTTCAACTTTAAAAGTAGGCACTTGCTCTCAAGGAACAAGTTGTGATAAACAATTGAAAATTGACACTGCAATGCTGGTACAAAGTAAAAACACTCAGAATTGTTCACAGTGAGTTCTTAAATTAAATGCGCTTTCTCTGAGAGGGTTAAAAAGGGAAGAAAACAAGCTGTGCAGTTCTCCTCAGGAGGGAAAGGGAAGGAAATAAAGTAAATTGAAGGACACCTTCAGACCATCTCTCATCTCCCTGAAGCTAGTTTAAGAGCAACAATAGCAAGAGCATATTACAGCGTGAAACACAATTAGGAGAGCAAAAAGCTCATGGAATGCGTTACTGAATTAGTTTAAAGTTTATTATGGCTTTTATAAAGCTCATTTCAATAACTACCTGCTTTATGCTATCCAGCCTTAATAGTAGATCCTAATTTGCAACAGGAGGCTGTAGTCTTACATTAAAATCAACAGCAAGGTTAATGTGCAACTTAATGTACTGTCATTGGGCTGATGTAGACTCTGAAGCCCAAGGATATCCTCTCAGAGTTTAGATATGGTGATAAAATGTCTTTATACATTGATAACCTCTCTACACCAGAATTAAACTGCTGTCACGCACAGTTCATTTCAAAACACAAAGAAATGCCAAGATAATCATGAAACAAACCACCAACTGATCAGAGCCTGTAACCTGCATCAGAAGGGGGCATATCTAATATTTGGCATGTACATCAACTATAGTAGGCGGCTTCTTTCATTCCTAATCCAAGGTAGTTAATAAATTATAATCTTGATTCATCCAGATGATGACATTTTACTAAGAGTAGAAAGGCAGAAACTGAAGAAGATACAAAATCCAACAATATCACACTACTGCCACCTAATGCTTGTAAAAAGCAAGAAAGTACTTCTGAATTCTTATACCCAAAGATAAAATAGGCCTGTATCGTTGTACTGTGAAGGAAAGAGTTGATTTAAAGACAGAGAAGCTTCTTTATTATCCATCTAGATTAGTCCATACTTGTTTGAGCCTTCCCCTCTGGCCACCAAGCTAATTACAGTGCTAATAATTAAAAGACATGAAGGCTTTTTGTCTGACCACCTCCCTCCCAAACTCCCCAGATTTCAGCAACAATTTTTAGATGATTAGTTGTTTTCTTCAAGATGGTGATTCTTCCTAGTTTAGTGAAATACTGCAAATAATGCAGAAGTATTTACTCTTCTAGCTGCAAACAAAGCTCTAGCGTTTCCAATTTAGTGTAGCCAATCCACCTACCCTGCACCTCTTTGGGTTGTGGGGCTGAGACCCACGCAGACATGGGGAGAATGTGTAAACTCCACACGGATAGTGACCCGGGGCCGGGATCGAACCCGGGTCCTTGGTGCCGTGAGGCAGCAGTGCTAACCACTGCCACGTGCCTCCAGGTTTTCATGTTTTTGCTATGGAAAACATCAACATTCCTTGGGGTGTTGTCTAAAATAAAAATCTGGATCTAACACTCCCCCAAAAGACACTGACAGTTCCAAATATATTAAATCGTAAAATATAGAACATATGCTCTGAAACCACATGCACATAATTATGAACTGTAAACATCATGCAATGCATCAAATCCTGTTTATAACTTAGAACATGGGACACAGCCTTGCATCACATGTTCAACATACCCATCTTGGTCTGAAGATTGCGAAGACTGGAGTGTTACTGGATTATGTTTTTGTCCATGCAGATGTCAGGGTTAGAAATCAGATCTGCAGCATGGTCCCTGCTTCTTAAAACAACCTGCTTGAAAATGCACGCCAGAAGATGTGTACACAGCTGACGCCATGCAGACCCAGAAGACACACACGCACCAGACACCATGAGGGCCCAGAAGAAGCACACGCACCCAACGCCGTGGGGACCCAGAAAATGCATACATATTCAACACCAATCACAGTTGTCAGCCACGTGAGACTGTCATTAGGAACAGCTTCCACTCTACAGATACTTTACACGGCACATCAGTTTAGCTATTAGAATCATTTCCAAATTCTTAGCATTGTTGCAGCTCTTGGTGATCATAACCTCAGCCAGTTTTGCAAGATTGCTGGGAGTTTAAAAAAAACAATACAGATGTTGGTCAGTGGGAAGTCTTGTTGTAGAGTGGGTAGCGCCCTACCTCTGAGCCAGAAATTCCGTGTTCAAGTCCCATTCCAGGACTTGATGGTCATGGAAGGTGCATTCATAAAATGACCAAACTGATTGATTGTACCTACAAATCCTTCTAATATGCAGGCAATAAGAGCAGGAGAAACTCTTGGTGAGCCATGCTAGATGCAGAGTAGTGTCCCTTAGTTATAGCCTCTGGTTTGAGGCTAGTGTCCTGTTCCAGGAAAAACAAGCTGCAGAAAACAGACGTAAACATATACTTTACCTGCCTTGTGTACCTTGAGGAAATCATCTCGTTCACCAATGTCCTTTAGGGAAAAAAATTAGCAGTCCTTGCCCGGTCTGGCCGACATGTGGCTCCAAACTCACAACTATATGGCTGACTCTTAACTGTCCTTTGCAATGGCCTAACTAGGCACTCCAGTTCAAGTGCAATTAGAAATGGGCAACAAATTATGGTCTTGCCAGTGATACCCACATCCCATGAAAGAATAGGTAAAAACAAATGTGGGAAGTCTTCTAAACCAAAGTTCTAATTACAATGGTCACTTTGAAAATAAGTACACCGTTGAAAATAAAGGTCATCTCCTGCTAGGCGCTTAGATTACGAGGTTTCACTACTTATATGATGCCCAGAATTGCTATTTGTATCAGAATGCTGATTTGAATGATCTTATATCTGACAACTACAAATGTTATTTTCTAGCTCAAAATCCTGATCTCGAGCACAAAAATCTAGGCTGATACTCCAGTGCGGCACAGAGGGCATGGTGCACTGTTGGAGGTGCTATCTTGAGGATGAGATTTTAAACTGCAGTCCTGCCTACCCTCTCAGATGGATGTAAAAATCGTATGGCACCACTCCTAGAGCAGGGTATCCCTGGTGTCCTGGACAAACTTTTATCCCTCAATCAACATCATAAAAAAGGTTATCTGGTCATTATTACACATTGGGAGTTTGCAGTGCGTAAACTAGCTACACATTTCCTGCAATAGAAAAAAAATCAACTTACTCAAAAGTACTTCATTGACTGTAAAGCACTTTGAGATGTCTGGTGATTGTGAAAAGCACTATATTCACGCAAGCCTTTATTTTCTTTAAAACAGAATTCTTAAAGAATGTTAAATGCAAATTACTGCGGAGGCTGGAATCGGAAACAGAAACAGAAAATACTGGACAATCTCAGCAGGTCTGACAGCATCTATGGAGAGAAAAGGGAGCGAACGTTTCGAGTCTGGATGACTCTTCATCAAGGCTAGAGAGAACTGGAAATGGGGTCAGATTTATCCTGTAAATCTCCACCAATCGCTGGCTCCCTATCCAGCCCCACTGTCAACACTACCTCCCTCCCCACCCCAGTGCAGTATGAAACTGAACCCATTTCCAGTTTTCTCCTTTGACAAAGAGTCATCCAGACTCAAAACGTTAGCTCCCTTTTCTCTTCACAGATGCTGTCAGACGTGCTGAGATTGTCCAGTGTTTTCTGTTTTTGTCTTTAAAAATGTTGTCAGGTTTTCGTCGATTAAAAGAAAAATTTCATTGGCTGCAAAGCACAAAGTTGTGAAAGGAGTCCCACAAATGCAAGTTGAGGCTCGAAGGTTCAAATGGCCTCCTCCTGTTTCTAAGTTCTTTTTACTTTCATGTGATCAGTTAATCTACGTCCTACCAACCTGTTTGGGTGCAGAGTAAAATTATTCCATGTAGTATTGAAAGAGGAGCAGGAAGCTTTCCTCGTGTCCTGCACAACATTCCTGCCTCAACCCCCACCACCAAAAAGATTAACTAGTTTTTCCAACTCATCGCTGTTCATGGTTCCTTGCTGGTTACAAAATTGTTGTGTTTGCTGACAGGGCCACACTAAATCATTGGATGTCAAGAACTTGGAGTCTGGAGAAGGTGCATTAAAAATGCAAGCTCTTTTAAAAGGTTAGAAAAAGAGGTGTTGTTTTTTAATGCTCATTTATATGAGGTAGATGTGGAGAAATAAGTTGTAATAGACAACATTAAACAAGCGATTGTGTTGTTAGGATGTAAACATTTTAAAATCATATTTGTGTACAGAAACACTGCTTCAGCCTTCATCAGGTTTAAAACAGCCTAGTTTAACTAGGTAGGAATGAAGGTTGAGGCACAGCTGCTAAACCATAGCTAAATCAATCGAATTCTGCCCCCTAGCAGCAATTTCTATAGCATGCAGTTATGTTATGCACAGGGAAATTGGTGTAAAATTATTAAAAAGGCAGAAAGCTACTTATCAAACCTGTGATCATTAACCACTGTTTACATTTGGACCATTTGCTTGAACAAAACACCGTAAATCAGGCACTACTATAGTGCTTAGGCCAATTAACACATGGACACACATAGTGTAGGCTTGCTAATCTGTCAACAGACAATACTGCCTGCAGTCAAGATCACAGATATTTAAATAATGTATCATGCTCTCACTAGGTGTGAACTTATTCCATGCTTGGTGTGTTTTCCTAAGCATTTTGAAGAGCAGTATCTTTTTTAAATGTGCAAACTGATCAGATGACTGCTTATATAAATTCAATATGGTACAAAAATTTAAATTTGCTCAAGTATTTTATAAGATGAGTAACAGTAGAACAAAACCAACGTTTTAGTGCCTTCAATGCAGGAAACCTCCCACGGTACTTCACGGGCATGTTATCAAACAATTTGCAGCACGCCTTCTTGAGTCAGAAAGTTGTGGGTTCAAATCCCATCCAAAGTCTTAGCCGGAAATCTAGGCTGACAGTTCATTGCACTAAGGTAAAGGTAAAGTTGCCAATAGTCCCAGATGACTTTAGGCTGCTTTCCCCTTCGAGGGGGAAGAGTTGACTGGAAGTGGTTTAACCCGAGGGTCATCACACCTCAGGCAAGGGGCAAAGTTGAGAATGTGGGCCTTCATGAATAATCTTAGGCAGTGCGCGAATTGAACCCACACTGCTGGCCTTGTTCTGCATCACAAACCAGCTGTCTAGCCTACTGAGCTAAACCGGTCCCCACTGTCCAGAGGAGAGGTGGCATCCTATAGATGACGGGCTTGATTCAACTAATTGGGAACAAAGTTTCATAGTGAGCACGTTTAGCCGCAAGCTTCCCGGCATTCGTAATATAAGGGGCCTCAGTGGGGAACACGTGGCCAAGGTTGCAATTCGCCTTGTTTTGTATACCAGTATCCCCGGTGTAATGAGAGGCCCTCAAAGCGACCCCCAAACCACCCCAGCCCAAATGCACTATGGGAGAGTCCCCGGTCGGTTTCCCCGCCCCACCCAACACACACACAGGGCACTCTCAGCCCAATCACGTATGTGGAAAAATGCCAGCTTGGCACCACCAAGCTGGCAGTGCCCATGCTAGCTGGTTGAGCCACCTGTGCACCCTGGCAGTGCCAGGGCACAACCCTGTCCAAAGGACATGCAGCCAGCTGGGGGCACCTCCTGGAAGACCCCCATGAGGTCAGTTCCGTCTGGTCCCCGTTTGTGGGGACCAGTACTGAAAGACATTCGGCCGAGGTCAAAGGGGATGAATCTCAAAGCCTCAGGTACCTCGGGAATCTGCACATTAGTGTGAAGCTAGCTGCCTCGCTTTAATATGCAGATTTACCAGAAAGTGGTTCAGATGGCAATGTTTCATGTGATCTTGTTGGATCTCGCGAGGCGTTGCGAGCCAGAATGATCCCGGGAGCAAGGTCTACCGGCTTCTACCAGCCATGCTGCGCCATGACGAGTCGCTTTCTGGTGCAGTGTGGCCATTGGATTGTGTCCAAGATGTTAAATGTCTATCTTCTCAGGTCGATGTGCACGATTTTGAAGAGCAGGGGAAGTCTCCCAGTTTCCTCAACTATATTTGTCAGAAACCAACACTGCGAAAAAAAAATGTTCTGGTTGTTACCTCATTGCTGTTGGCGGGAGTTTGCTGTACACAAATTGGCTGCCACATTTCCTACATTACCACAGTGATTACACTTCAAAAGTATTAACTGGCTGCAAAGCATATTGGGACATGGGGAAGTTATAAAAAGCACTAAATAAATGAAAGTTCTTTCTTTTGCTTTCTGCTTCTGATGAATGGGCTGTACAGCTGATTAAAATAATTTGAAAAGATGTTTGTGGCAATGTCTTTCACTCGCCCTACAATAACTACACAAATCATAATTCACATGTAAGTTGGAGAAAGAGGACAGCACTAGAATGTGGAGAGTGCGTGAAAGGAAAAGTATGGGTGCTTCTGGACCACGCAGTTTCAAGATTCTTTGGAACACCAACAATAACCACCAGATATACAGCATCTTTAGCAGAGTAAAATGCCTCATGTGCTCGAGTAGCAGAGTGATGTTGGGGATGGATGTAAAGTGGCAATTGTTGATCAGTTTTACAGAGCAATGAGCAAGACACCTAAATCCAATGCTTGGGTTGCAAAAATCAAATGAGTTCATATTTGAGAAAGCAGTTGAGGAGAATGGGGGTGGCATATGTCTCAGGAACAGCAAAGGAATATAGTTAAAACAACATTAAAAAACCCTGTGTATATATTTTAAGTACTAGTGAATCTCCTCTGGCCTTTCTCAGGTGACAAAAGGAATGGTACATCTAGTGAGCAATTGTTGTAACTGGCTGAGATAGGCTACAGTGCCATCTATGGAACAAGAACAAACAATAGTTTTTTTTCTAATGTTTGCAGACTGAGTTTACTGCACCATCCTGCAAGCAAGTAAGAATAATTAATAGTATTGTTAATTGTTAGCAAATCAAACATAGCAGAGGTTTCAATAATTTTTATACTTTTTAAACAACTTAGCCCATTTAAAATGGCATCACAAAATTCTCAAACGTTTATGCTTTATATTTTTGATAGTTCAGACCAAAGGAATTAATTTTATAATAATCTTTATTGTCACAAGTAGGCTTACATTAACATTGCAATGATGTTACTGTGAAAAGCCAGTCGCACCTGTTCGGGTACACGAAGCGAGAATTCAGAATGTCCAAATTACTTAACAGCACGTCTTCCGGGACCTTTTATGGGAGGAAACCGGAGCACCCGGAGGAAATCCACGTAGATACAGGGAGAACGCGCAGACTCCGCAGAGACTGTAACCCAAGCTGGGGATCGAACCTGGGACCCTGGTGCTGTGAAGCAATAGTGCTAAACACTGTGCTGCCATGCCGCCCTACAGAAAGATGTGAGTTCAGGACTAGGGCTGGGGGACCTTGAAAAATTTGGGCCCAGTGGGCTGGAAGAAGGGAAGGACGCAGCAGAAACAGCTGATTGGGTAGTGACAAAAGTCCACAAGTTCCTCGTATCTGCTGCTGAATGTGAGAGTAGAAGAGACCGGAAAGAGGACCTTTCAGACAAACGGTTCAGAAAACATATTTTAAATGCAGAGCGCCTGCTGTGATGATCATTTTAGTTGTCTTGTCTGAAATATTTGCAATTTATATATCCATCCAGCTTTCTTCTCATTCTACTGCAGAGAAATGTTCATACTTCTTCTTGGCCCAGCATTTTTTGCCCATCTTATTTGCCCATCAGAAGGACTGACTTCTTGATTCACTGCTGTCCCTGAGATGTATTTAAACACACAATGTTGTCAGGGATTGAATTCCAAGATTTTGACCCAGCAACAGTGAAGGAAGGGCAATATATTTCCATGCCAAGATGGTGAGTGACATGGAGGGGAACCTCCAGGTGGTGGTGTTCCCAGGTTATCTGCTGCTTGCCCTTCTAGAGGGTGCTGGTCATATGTTTGGAAGGTGCTACCGAATGGAAACTTGGTAAGTTCTTGCAGTGCATCTTGTAGATAGTACTCACAATTGCCACTATTAGGGATGGAGGAATTGAACGTTTGTGGAAGAGGTAGCAATCAAGTGGACTGCTTTTGACCTGGATGGTGTCGAACTTCTTGAGCATTGCTGGAGCTGCACTCATCCATGCAAGTGGAGAGTATTCCACCGTTGCAGTGTAAATGTAAGCCTATTTGTGACACTAATAAAGATCATTATTATTACTGTGTTATGTAGATGGTGGACAGACTTGGGAGAGGTTCAAGGGAGTTACTTGTTGCAAGCTTTCGACCTGCACGGGTAGCCACGGTATTTAAATGGCTAGTCCAGTTCAGTTTCTGGTCAATGGTAACTCACTGGATATTGATAGTGGAGATTCAGCAATGGTAATGTCACTCAACGTCAAGGAACAGTGGTTAGATTCTCTCTTGTTGGAGGCGGTAATTGTCTGCTACTTGTGTGGCGCGAATGTTACTTGCCACTTGTGCGTCCAAACCGAAAATGTGGTTTGCTGGTCCATTTTGGAGTATTTAAGAGTCAACCACATTGCTGTTAAGCATCGATGGTAACTTTGTAATAACTAGAAAGCAGGTCTCGACTTCCTCGACTCCAGGTTTGTGTTCAGTAATCACTTCAACAACACAGTGCCACCTGTATCCCTTTTATATATTGGTGCAGTCTATTTATTATGAGTGCAATCTATTAAAAAATTGAAATCCCAATTCCGAGGCGGAGCTCAGTGGGATAGACAGCTGGTTTGGGATGCAGAACAAGGTCAGCCATGTGGGTTCAATTCCGTTCCGACTGAGGTTATTCATGAAGGCCCACCTTCTCAACCTTGCCCCTCACCTGAGGTGTTATGATCCTCAGGTTGAACCATCACCAGTCAGCTTTCCCCCTCAAAGGGGAAAGCAGCCTATGGTCATCTGGGGACTATGGCGACTTTACCTTAATCGGGATCTTGAACTATTTCCAAACAATTGCTGTGGGTCTGGAGTCACATGTAGGCCAGACTAGGTACAGTTTCCTTCCCTAAGAGACATTAGTGACCAAGTTGGGTTTTTATGGTCTTCAAAGAACAAAGAAAAGTAGAGCACAGGAACAGGCCCTTCGTCCCTCCAAGCCTGTGCCGACCATGCTGCCCGTCTAAACTAAAATCTTCTGCTCTTCCGGGGTCCAAATCCCTCTATTCCCAGCCTATTCATGTATTTGTCATGATGTCCCTTAAACGTCACTATCGTCCCTGCTTTCACCACCTCCTATGGCAGCGAGTTCCCGGCATCCACTATCCTCTGTGTAAAAAAACTTGCCTCGTACATCTCCTCTAAACCTTGCCCCTCGCACCTTCAACCTTGCCCCCTAGTAATTGACCCCTCTACCATGGGAAAAAGCCTCTGACTATCCACTCTGTCTATGCCCCTCATAATTTTGTATACCTCTATCAGGTCGCCCCTCAATCTCCGTCGTTCCAGTAAGAACAAACAGAGTTTATTCAACCACTCCTCAAAGCTAATGCCCTCCATACCAAGCAACATCCTGGTAAATCTCTTCTGCACCCTCTCTAAAGCCTCCACATCCTTCTGGTAGTGTGGTGACCAGAATTGAACACTATACTCCAAGTGTGGCCTAACTAAGGTTCTATACAGCTGCAACATGACTTGCCAATTGTTATACTCAATGCCCCAGCCAATGAAGGCAAGCATCCCATATGCCTTCTTGACTACCTTCTCCACCTGTGTTACCCCTTTCAGTGACCTGTGGACCTGTACACCTAGATCTCTCTGACTTTCAATACACTTGAGGGTTCTACCATTCACTGCATATTCCCTACCTGCATTAGACCTTCCAAAATGCATTACCTCACATTTGTCCGGATTAAACTCCATCTGCCATCTCTCCGCCCAAGTCTCCAAACAATCTAAATCCTGCTATATCCTCTGACAGTCCTCATCGCTATCTGCAATTCCACCAACCTTTGTGTCGTCTGCAAACTTACTAATCAGACCAGTTACATTTTCCTCCAAATCATTTATATATACTACGAACAACAAAGGTCCCAGCACTGATCCCTGCGGAACACCACTAGTCACAGCCCTCCAATCAGAAAAGCACCCTTCCATTGCTACTCTCTGCCTTCTATAGCCTAGCCAGTTCTGTATCCATCTTGCTAGCTCACGCCTGATCCCGTGTGACTTCACCTTTTGTACCAGTCTACCATGAGAGACCTTGTCAAAGGCCTTACTGAAGTCCATATAGACAACATCCACTGCCCTACCTGTATCAATCATCTTTGTGACCTCTTCGAAAAACTCTATCAAGTTAGTGAGACACAACCTCCCCTTCACAAAACCATGCTGCCTCTTGCTAATATGTCCATTTGCTTCCAAATGGGAGTAGATCCTGTCTTGAAGTATTCTCTCTAGTAATTTCCCGACCACTGACGTAAGGCTCACCAGCCTGTAGTTCCCTGGATTATCCTTGCTACCCTTCTTAAACAAAGGAACAACATTGGCTAGTCTCCAATCCTCCGGGACATCACCTGAAGACAGTGAGGATCCAAAGATTTCTGTCAAGGCCTCAGCAATTTCCTCTCTAGCCTCCTTCAGTATTCTGGGGTAGATCCCATCAAGCCCTGGGGACTTATCTACCTTAATATTTTTCAGGACGCTCAACACCTCATCTTTTTAGATCTCAATGTGACCCAGGCTATCTACACATCCTTCACCAGACTCAACATCCACTAATTCCTTCTCTTTGGTGAATACTGATGCAAAGTATTCATTTAGTACCTCACCCATTTCCACTGGCTCCACACATAGATTTCCTTGCCTATCCTTCAGTGGGCCAACCGTTTCCCTGGCTACCCTCTTGCATGGTTTCCACACACACAGGGTGTAATCAACTGCACATACACATGGCCATTAGAACTCCTGAGGACATTAAGCTACATTTGTAAATCGGAAGGGGTTTCACACCCTTCATGTTCAAGTTGTTTGTGAACACCAGAAAAACATACTACAGGAGACAAGGACAATGTTAAGGTGTTACCTTTTTAAGTGGATATATTTTCTTACCCTCAAGTGATTGAGTTAATTTAAAATAACCCAGAACCCATGTTTTTGTTTTTTAAAAATGAAGGTTTGTTTATTTCTCATACACTTTCCCCAGAGGTTAATGAAAATTTAACATCAGTCACATGATTCACCCACTCCATCACACACACCACAACTGGATACAGTTGAAGGTAAAGCAGTCTCTATTTCAGCAAAGGCCTGATGTTTCATAGTCAAGTATTAACTTTAGCTGAAGTGAAGGTCTTGAAAATGCAGAGATTTCTCTGTAGCTGTGATCCTAGAACTGATCTGCCCAGAGGTTATTTTCACAGGTAGGCTTGAAAATGGAACAGGCGAGAGCATAGAGGCTTGGTTTCTCCTTGAAGAGATCTTGCAGGGCCTTACTTTGCTGCCTAACAGGCTGCAGTGGTCAGTGGCTTTCTCTCTTTCCCCGATGGAATTATATCTGCATCCCTAAAGATATCTCAGAAAAGCAGTTTGAATAGTATGCTACATCTTTAGCAGGGAACCAAGGTGGCCATTGTATCATGTGACCTCACAGTTAGGTCACTGCCCCAAATAAAGTACGGTGGTCATGTAATTAATTTAGAAGTCTTCTCCCACTTATGTTTTTTTAGGCAGCAGTTACATTTACATTTTTACAATGAAGATGTTGAGAGAGTTTTGCTTATCCCCAGGCTGAAACAGCAGTGAATCAATATCAGAAAAGGCATCTTTTTCCTCTTGAGAGTTAAGATGGTTTAATCTACAAAAAATGTGTCTAGTAGTTCTGAGGAACCAACTTAAGTTCCGGTTTTATTTTTGTTTAATGTACTCTTTTAAAAATGTCTTTAAATGATTTACAATATTATCATGCAGGTACTGCATCATGACTCAGGTGTGTTTGTTTCCCAGGGAGCAGCCACGACACGCACATCTTAAGGAACTCCCAGCTGCCACAGCTATTTTAGGCCCCTAGTGCAAGTGCTCGATTGGATGCTGGGTGATGAGGGCTATCCCCTCAGAAAGTAGCTCATGACACCAGTACGCCATCCCTAAAGCCCTGCAGAGGAGTGTTTCAACACTGCACACTGCTCAACAACTAGTTCATAATGCGCTTCCGGTGCCTGAGGCCAGCAAAGCTTTACAGTATGTGCCACAGAGATTGTCTAGAATTGTTGTCACCTGCTGTGCCTTGCATCGATCTGTTTTCCCCTCACCATTGTTCCGCCACCCCATCCGGGCCATCTGTTCCCAGTTGTCCTGTGACACACTGTTCACCTTTGTTTGCCATTCAGGCATTCTAATCTCTTTACATGCCACTGTCAGCAGCCTTCTTAGCCTTGATCACTCCCATTTAAAATCCCTTTGTCTTTCTGTCCATGTCATCTTCCTCTATCCAGCCTCACTGCGCCCCCACAACAGTATAAATCTGACCCTATTTCCAGTTCTCTCCAGCTTCGACAAAGAGTCATCCAGACCCAAAACGTTAGCTCCCTTCTCTCTCCACAGATGCTGTCAGATCTGCTGAAATTGTCCATTATTTTCTGGTTTTGTTTTAAGATTCCAGCATCTGTGGTAATTTGCTTTTATCTTTGTGTTTAATTCACTGCCATTTCTCTTCCAGGAATGCCTACCTTGAAGTAGTACGCTCTTCTCACCGACAGGATTTCCGTTTGTCTGGTTTCGCTCTGTCCAACTTTTTTGCTTTCCATTTCCCTCCTGGTTGACAAGGCGTTTACCAAAACTTGCTCTCACGGCCACATTTTCCTTGTCCCAGACTTACTCCATGTGGATACCAACTCAAAGTTCCACCCCTCATGTTTTGAATCGACCCAGGATTACAGGTATCTCCAGGATATATTCTGTTCCTTAGACTACTGTTCCTGCTGCATCGAGATCCACGCTCAGCGCCAAATGCGCATACTCAATATCTCTCTCCAGCAGTGATGACTCACCCTATCTCAAAGCTGTCCATGTCCGCAGTTTCATTTCATTTCTTGTCTCATCCCAATCCTTAACAAGAAACTTTTTCTCTTCCTTTCAGGTGTTAAAGAACTCAAGCTCCAACTTGATACCAATGCCCATCCAGGACCCTCCACCCCTCTCGTCCCTCAGATCCCATCTAACCCCCGCCCTTGTAGTAGATTCACCATACCCTCTGACCTTCCCCTCTCTGAGACTGAACTGCTGCACTCAGCAAAGGAGTCATATTCATACCCTTACTCCCCACCTCAATGGATTTTGGGTTCGGCATGATGCTAAACTCTTCTTCCGCCATCTTTTGCCATCCTGCTCACTTCTTCGGGCAGGAGTCTACCCCTTGTTCAACAGGTCCTTTTACCTGCCTCCAGTATTCTCCCTCCAGCTGGACTCCTCCCTCCTGCCACTTACTTGCCCTTTATCTTTTAATTGAGCACTCCTGCATGACATCGACCGTCCCTCGTCTCACCAACTCTAACCTGTCTCCTTCTGAACTTGCTGCATTCTGCTCTCTCAAGTCCAGCCCTGACTTTATCATCAAACCTGCTGACAAGAGTGGGGCAGTTTCTGTCTTGCCTACTGACCTCTACCTCGCAGAGGCAGAGCACCAACTCTCAGACACTCCCTCCTATCTCCCTCTGGACCATTACTCTACCAGCAAGCATCAACTCATTGTTTCCAGGACGGTCACTGACCTCATGTTCTCTGGAGATCTTCCCTCCACAGCTTCCAATCTCACAGTCATCCCAACACCAGACAGGTCACATCTACCTAAAATCCACAAACACTACTGTCTCAGTTGGCCCATCGTGTCAGCCTGTTCCTGCTCCGCCAAACTCATTTCTTCCTGCTTTGACTCTATCTCTCTCCTTTTGTCCAATCACTCCCCACCTACCTTTGCAACACCTCTGATGCCCTACATCATATCAACAACTTCCAGTTCCTCGGCCCTAATTGTCCCCTCCTTACTGTGATGCCCAATCCCTCTATGCCTCCATTCCCCACCAGGATGGTCTGAGGGCTTTCTGCTTCTTCTTCAAACAGATGCCTGAACAATCCCTATCCACTACCACTTTCCTCCATCTGGCTGAATTTTCCTCTCACTGAACAATTTCTCCCTTAACATGTCTCATTTCCTCTAAACCAAAGGTGTGGTTGTGGGTACCTGCATAGGTCACAGTTTTGCCCGTCGCTTTATGGGATATGTGGAACATTCCTTGTTCCAGTCCTACTCTAGCCCCATCCCACAACTTTAATTGTACATCGACAACTGTTTCGAGGCCACTTTATGGTCCCATCTGGACCTGGAAAAATGTATTTATTTTGCTTCGAATTTCCACCCCTCTATCACCAACACATAGTCCATCTCCAACAGTTCCCTTCCCTTCCTTGACTTCTCTATCTCAATTTCTGGGGATAGACTATCCACTAGTATCCATTACAAACCCACCGGCTCCCACAGCTGCCTCGACTACAGCTCTTTCACCACAAATCCTGTAAGAACTCCATCCCATTTCTCCAGGTCCTTCGCATCTGTTCCTATGATGCCATTTTCCAAAACGGTGCTGCTGACGTGTTTTCATTCTTCCTTAATCGTGGTTTCCCACCCACTGTGGTCAACAGGGCTATCAACTGTGTGCGACTCATCTCCCACACCTCTCCTCTCGCCCCTTCCCCTCCCTCCCAGAACCAGGATAGGGTGCCCCTTGTCCTCACTTTTCACCCCACCAGCCCCCACATTCAAAGAATTATCGTCCACCAGTTTCGCCAACTCTAGCATGATGCCACCACCAAACACATCTCCCCTCACTCCCCCGTCAGCATTTCATAGGGACCATTCCCTCCGGGATATGCTGGTCCACTCCTCCATCACCCCCAACACCTCGCCCTCTTTCCATGCAATCTCAAAGATATAACACCTGCCCCTTTACCTCCTCCATGCTCACCAGCAAGGGCCTAAACACTTTATTCAAGTGAGGCAGCGCTCCATGTGCATCTCCTCCAATCGCGTCTACTGCATTTGCTGTTCCCAATGTGGTCCGCTCTACATTGGAGAGACTAATGGCAGGCTGAGTTACCGCTTTGGAGAACAATTTCAGTCTGTCCTGAGGACAGTCAGTACAGTCTGTACCGGGGCAGCACGGTAGCATGGTGGTTAGCATAAATGCTTCACAGCTCCAGGGTCCCAGGTTCGATTCCCGGCTGGGTCACTGTCTGTGCGGAGTCTGCACGTCCTCCCCGTGTGTGCGTGGGTTTCCTCCGGGTGCTCCGGTTTCCTCCCACAGTCCAAAGATGTGCGGGTTAGGTGGATTGGCCATGCTAAATTGCCCGTAGTGTCCTAAAAAAAAGTAAGGTTAAGGGGGGGGTTGTTGGGTTACGGATATAGGGTGGATACGTGGGTTTGAGTAGGGTGATCATGGCTCGGCACAACATCGAGGGCTGAAGGGCCTGTTCTGTGCTGTACTGTTCTATGTTCTATGTTTGTCCGCAAGCAGGACCCAGACATTCAACTCACCGTCCTGCTCCCATAAACACATGTCTTTCCTTATCCTACTACAAATCTTCCAATGAAACCCAGCGTAAACTGAAGGAACAGCACCTCATTTCCCAATTAGGCAGGTAACAGCCTACCGAACTTAACATTGAGTTCAACGGTGGCACGGCGGTGCAGTGGTTAGCACTGCTGCATTACGGTGCCGAGGACCCGGGTTCAATCCCTGCCCCAGGTCACTGTTCATGTGGAGTTTGCACATTCTCCCTGTGTCTCATGGGTCTCACTCCCACATCCCAAAAATGTACAGGGTAGGTGGACAGGCCGCGCTTAATTGTCCCTTAATTGGAAGAAAGAGAATTAGGTACTCGAAGTTTAAATTAAAAAACAACTTCAGATTGTGAACGTTCTCCTCCACCTTCACCCCATTTTTATTTCTATCAATTTATTTTCAATTCTTCCATCAATCTGTTTTTCCATCACTGTGTCCCTCCCTTCCACCGCACCCCACTTGGGCCATCTGTTCTCTGTTCCCAATTGTCCTTTGACACCTGCTTACCTCTGTTCTGCATTGGGCAACATAGTTAGCGCTGCTGCCTCATGGCGCCGAAGACCTGGGTTCAATCCATCCCCAGATCACTGTCCGTGTGGAGTTTGCACATTCTCTGCGTGGGTCTCACACCCATAACGCAAAAATGTGCAGGGCAGGAGGATTGACCACACTAAATTGCTCCTTAATTTAAAAATAATTTTTCAAAAGAAAACCCTTTGTTCTGCCGTTAACATATTCTGATTGGGGGCAGCACGGTAGCATAGTGGTTAGCACAGTTGCTTCACAGCTCCAGGGTCTCAGGTTCGATTCCGCCATGGGTCATTGTGTGTGCGGAGTCTGCACGTTCTCCCCGTGTCTGCATGGGTTTCCTCCCAGTCCAAATATGTGCAGGGTTAGGTGGATTGGCCATGCTAACTTTCCCTTAGGTTAGGTGGGGTTACTGGGATAGGGTGGAGCTGTGGGCTTTAGTGGGGTGCTCTTTCCAAGAGCCAGTGCAGACTTGATGGGCCGAATGGCCTCCTTCAGCATTGTAAATTCTATGATCTCTTAATGTGCCACTATCAGCACCCTTCTTAGCCTAATCACCCCCATTTGCATTTTGTTTGTCTTTCTGTCCATGACATTCCAGTCCCACTGTTCCACCCCTCACCCCCACAACAGTATAAATCTGATCCCATTTCCAGTTCTCTCCAGCTTTGACAGAGTCATCCAGACTCAAAATGTTAGCTCCCTTCTCTCTCCACAGATCCGGTCAGACTTGCTGAGATTGTCCAGTATTTTCTGCTTTTGTTTCAGATTCCAGCATCTGCAATAATTTTCTTTTAACAACCTCATCCTCAATCGTTTTGGCCAGGTGGGATGCACCTTCTTGACCATCATTTCCTTGCCGCAAATGTTTTCTTACTCCATTTGTGCATCCATCTCTGCCAGCCTCCATTCGGACCTACCTCACAACACAATGTCCTCTATCCCCTAGAAGACAAAGGGAAGTGGAACATTCTCAATGTGGATGAAAAGAGATGGCTCCCCCGAGGATACCGACTTTGCACTGACATCCGAGTTAATAAAACCACCTTGAGCTATCTCTCTGCTCCTTGCCATTGTCTAAGCCATGATTGCATGAACAGCACATCACTTCTGGCACTCAGTGACCTTGGTCAATCAGTTTGGAATGTTTATGGGGAAGCCAGTAGATGCTGCATTTTTATTCCCTCATTTACCCTTTTATTTTGCTGTTACATTTTTGATCCATGGATGGTTTATGGACACGTGTCTTCAAGGCAGCCTGTATCTTTAATTCAAGCAGAAGGAAGCAATGGCCAGTGCATTTAATTCAAACGAAAGATTACAGAAGGCTGTGCTGTTTTGGACCGGTGATGACCTGTATCAGTGATGACCCGGTTTTGATTGATTTGACTGATGGCCAATGAATTGGTCCAAAAGGCTGTGTGCTGCCCGGTAACAGGTGGTGATTGGTTCTGATCACATTGGAATTTTTTCAGAGTTCTGAGATTCCAATTTTGTTTCACTTTTGATTCTGCAGCCTGGATGAAGGGATCAACCAACTCTCCACAAATTTCCAAATAATTCTCTACAGATGGCCATGTCTGGGTTTCGTTTTTGAGACTACAGAGGCCTGTAGTCAGTCAAACTTCGAGCTGAAAGCAAGGTTTGATGTGAAATAAAGTACCTCTACAGAAAGGTATGGGCCTGAATGTGAACTTTGAGCTCAAGGTCCAGTTTGATAAGAAATAAATTGGATTTCTGGAGGCAGGCATGAGCTGAGTGGTCGCATGAAAGTGCCTCTCTATTAGGAATCTCTCACCAGGCCCTTTTAACCTGTCAATCGCATATAAAAACACAAAGAAATCCCCCCCAACCTCACCCTCAACTAACAACTAACCGACCAAAAAAAGCTGTCAACCCAGCCACGGAACTGGAAAAATAGTACAAGTCGAGAAAGGAAGACCCCAACCTCAGAATGGGGGGTACATGTGGGGCGAAGCAGAGCGAAGCACCGCGGTCACCAACATAAACGTGGGCCCACCCAGCGATGAAGCAGTTAATGGAGCTTCTCTCAATGGAATTGCAGAAACACGGGGACTCAATGAAAGAGGACCTTATGTCGGCCATGAGGTTGGCGATAGAAACTACACTGGCCCCCATAAAGGAAATGATAGAAAGAACAGACTGGAGACCCAGGAAGTGACGGTACGTGACCTGGAGAAAGCAGCCATCAACCAAGGCGAGTGGATCGCCTCACTCGAAACCAAGGTGGTAAGGGGTAACAACCTAGAACGCGCTCAAGAAGAAGGTCAAAGATCAGGAGAACGGGTCCCCTTGAAAGAACCGGAGAACTTTCGGGCTACCAGAGGGAGCAGAAGGCAGGAACCTGACAGAATACGTCACAAGGATGCTTGGAAAACAGGTCAGAGAGGAAGGCTTCGCCAAACACCCAGAGCTGGACCGAGCCCACAGCTCACTGTACTCAGGCAAAAACGCAAGTCAGGAGATCGCCCAAAAGGCGAGAATGATAAAACTGCACAAGTTTCAAGGTAAAGAGCGGGTGCTTAACAGGATGAGGAACACGTGGTCGTGTAGGTGGGAAGGACGACTATGGCAGGGCCTACACAAGATCACAGGCTGTAAAGCAAGACCAGGCAGAATATCTGGGGCTGGAGCATCCCTGCCCGATGATCTGAACAAGTTCTATGCCCGCTTTGAGCAGTCAGCCAATGCATTAGTGTCACCCGCCCCAACAGCCCTGGACACACCCATACCCACTATTACAGCCTCAGAGTTAAGAGCTATCTTCTTGAAAGTGAATCCACGGAAAGCGACGGGCCCCAACGGGAGTCCCTGGGCGAGCACTCAGAGCCTGCGCAGACCAGCTGGCGAGTGTATTTATTCACAGATATCTTCAACACCTTAATCCTCCACTCTGAGGTCCCCACCTCCTTCAAGAAGATCACCATGATACCAGTATCAAAGAAGAACAAGGTAGCCTGCCTCCACGACTACCGACTGGTGGCCCTGACGTCTGTTATCATGAAATGCTTTGAGCGGCTAGTTATGAGACGGATCACTGCCAGCCTCCCAAACAGTCTCGATCCACTATTTGCCTATCACCACAACCGGTCCACAGCAGATGCTATCTCCCTGGCTCTACAATCAACACTCGAACACCTCGACAAGGATGCTTATATAAGACTGCTGTTCATCGACTACAGCTCCGCATTCAACACCATTATCCCAACAAGACTAATAACCAAACTCTGCAATCTTGGACTTGACCCCTCCATGTGCAGCTGGATCCTTGACTTCCTCACCAACAGACCGCAATCTGTCAGGATAGGCAACAGCACTTCCTCCACAATAGTCCTCAACACCGGGGCCCCGCAAGGATGTGTGCTCAGTCCTCTACTGTACCCCCTAGACACATATGACTGTGTGGCAAGATTTAACTCTAACTCAATCTATAAGTTTGCAGATGATATGACTGTGCTGGGCCTTATCTCAAACAATGATGAATCAGACTATCAGAGGGAGATAAATCACTTGGTTGCATGGTGTACCGAAAACAACCTTTCTCTAAATGTCAAAAAGACCAAGGAACCTATATTCAACTTCAGTAAGCGTAGCACGACGCATACTCCCTTCTGCATCAATGGCTCCCGAGTGGAGTAGGTCGATAGCTTTAAGTTCCTGGGGGTCACCATCACCAACAGACTGTCCTGTTCCACTCACGTTGATGCAACAGTCAAGAAAGCCCAGTAAAGTCTCTACCTCCTACAGAAGCTAAAGAAATTTGGCATGTCTGCATCGACGTCTCACAAACTTCTACAGATGTGCGACAGAGAGCATCCTATCCAGCTGCATCATAGCCTGGTATGGCAACTGCTCTGTCCAAGATCGCAAGAAACTGCAGAGTGTGGTGAACTCAGCCCAACGCATCACACAAGCTTGGCACCCCCTCATTGATTCTGTATACACCTCCCGCTGCCTCAGGAAGGCAGACAGCATTATCAAGGACCCCTCCCACCCAGGTATTGCCTTCTTCCAGACCCTTCCACCAGACAGAAGTTACAGAAGTCTGAAGACCTGCACATCCAGACACAGGAACAGCTTCTTCCCCCCAGCTACAAGACTCCTCAATGACTCCCCCTTGGACTGATCTGTTCCCTGCAAGAACACTATTCACGATGCCCTATGCTGTTCTTGCTCATGTATTTGCTTTGTTTTGCCCCTTGTTCTGCACTGTAACCAATCACTGTTTGTCGATGTACCATTTGTCAATGTTCTCTGTTGATTATTCTTTTTGTCTACTATGTACGTACTGTGTACGTTCCCTCGGCCACAGAAAAATACTTTTCACTGTACTTCAGTACATGTGACAATAAATTAAATCAAATCAAAATCAAATCATGGAAACACAATCCGCACCTACCAAGACATTGGAGTCAACCTGGCCAAGAGCTGGGCGGAGTTTAACGGGGCCAAAATGGCTTTATTTCAAACTAAGATGCGGTACCCAGCGAGACTATGGGTCACGTTCAACAGCAAAGAACATTACTTTAACACACCAGAAGAAGCGAACAAGTTCATCCAAAAGAATGGACTTGGGAGGCAACAATAAGAGACAACCAGGAACTTTTAACCTGGACTTTCATTTTGTTCCCTTAAAACCTATACGTTCTCAGTGGCAGGGGGCAAAGGTAATCAGAAACGAAGGGGGGGGGGGGGGAGAAACCAAATGGGAGAGTACAAAAGGAGCTGCTCCCAGGGGGGAGCTATCACATTGCTCAGCAGGCTGGTAACAGTGGGCTGGGGGCCGCAGCACACCTCCCGAAAGGGAGGGAGCGCCTGGCAGAACGGGGGGTGGGCCAAACTGCAATCTGGGGGATGGGGTAATTGGAGAGCGGCAAGGCGGGAGCAGATAAGGGGGGGGGGGGGGGGAGTGGAGGGGTACATGGAAAGAGACAAAGGGCTGGCAATTAGGTGCGGGGGGCAGAAAACAGGTGCAGAATGCTGGTCAACATGGTTGCACATGGAGGCAGCGGGAAAGAGGAAGACAACGGCAGCCATCTGGGATGGCCCACGAACAAAGGGAAACCCCGGCATATAGGGGCACGTCCACGAGGCAAGTATGGCTGACCACACATATTTGGAGGGGGGGTGGAAAACAGACACCCCCCCCAACAGAATAGTCACCTGAAACGTGAGAGGACTGGTAGGTGGAAGTCTTTACCCATCTAAAAAAGCCTGGAGGAAGACTATGTCGACCTTCAAGAGACGCACACTTGAGGGTGAAGGACCGACTGAGGATATGGAAAAGCTGACCATATGCCTGATAAGCATGTCTGACACGAGGAAGGTGGCCCTTTATAGCGACAAACACGGTAATGGACCCAGAGGTATGATAGGTGATAGTTAGCGGTAAGCTTTAAGGGACACCAATGGTGCCTGTAACTACATACATCCCAAACTGGGATGACACCAACTTCATAAAAAATAACAATGGCAGAGACCATCCCACCCACCCACACCTCAACCCCACCCCCGGGAGGTCTTTTTTAAATGTATTTTATTACAAACATGTATTAAAACAGGTTACAACACACAGTAATCAACTATACAGTCTGTACAAAGTTTTTCCCCTTATTCACCCTCCCCCGCCCTGCTCCCATCTCTGCGATGAACAGCTCCTCAAACACGGTCACAAACATCCCCCACCTTTTCTCAAACCCCTCTGCAGAGCCCAACTCTAATTTTATCTTTTCCAAACGCAGGAAGTCATACAGGTCCACCTCCTCCTCCATTATCCTGGCTAAGACTGCGAACACTCCCGCCCAGAATCTGCCCAATGTTTTGCAACCGCAAAGCATGTGTGTATGACTCACTGGCCCCCGCCCACACCTCTCACACTCATGCGCTACCCCTGAAAGAACCCATTCATTCTCACCTGAATCATATGCACCCTGTGCACCACCTTAAACTGTATCAGGCTCATCCTTGCACAGAAGGAGGTCCCGTTTACCCTACCTAGTGCCTCACTCCCCAATTGATCTCCCTTCCTAACTGCCCATCCCATTTCTCCTTGAACTTCACCATCCGCTTGCCTCCTTGCTCCCCCAGCCACTTGCATATATCCCCAATTCTTCCCTCCCCTTCCACATCCGGAAGCAGCAGTCGCTCCAGCAGGGTATATCCCAGCAACCTAGTGATCCCCCTCCAGACCTTTCGCGCAAAATCCCTATCCTGCAGATACCTGAACTCACTCCCCGTCGGCAGCTCTACACTCTCCCTTAGCTCCTCCAGACTGACGAACCCTTCTTCCAAATACAGATCCCTCACCTTGACCAGCCCTACTTCCCTCCACCTCCTGTATACACTATCCACTCCCCCCCCGGCTCAAACTCATGATTCTTGCACAGTGGCGTTAACACCTGATTCCGTATTTTCACCGGGTTCCCCGAATACCTACTCAGAGCCATTGGCAACGCTACCCGGGGGAGGTCAAGGAGTGCATTAAGTCCATGCAGTCGGGGAGGCACCAGGTCCAACTGCATTTCAGGTGGACTTCTATAAAATGTTTACAGCAGTACTGGCCCTGCACCTATGGGAGAGGTTCAATGGTTCGCCTTCGAGGGGGGAAGGGGGGCCCTGCCGCCCAACTGGCACAGGTCTCAATATCGCTGATCACCTCCCGAGACGCAGAGAAGGCCTTCAACACAGTCGAATGGAGGTACCTCATGGAGGTACTGGAACGTTTTGGGTTTGGGCCACCAGGGTTCACCTCGTGGGTGAAACTACTGTACAGCGCTACCATGGAGAGCATATGGACAAATGCCACCAACTCTGAATACTTCTGGCTGCAGAAAGGCAGGATGCCCTTTTTCCCCACTGCTGCTTGCCCTGGTAATCGAGCTACTGGCTGGCACCCTCAGGTCGGTGAAGGGGTGTAAGGGCATCCAAACGACATTGCACCCAGAAGAGGTGTCCAAAGGAGAGAGCACAAAGTCTCACTCTATGCAAATGACTTATTCTCTAAGCCTCAGAACCCCAAGCCAGCATGGAAGAAATAATGGAACTTCTAAGGAAGTTCAGAGGTTTCCCAAGTTACGAACCTAACCTGAGCAAGAGCGAAATCTTCCCCATGAACCGCCAGGGGCAAGGATCAGAGCTGGGGAAGCTGCTGCTCAAGCTGTCCCAAACCGTTCTGATCCCTGGGGATCCAAATAGCCGACAACTGGACATGTGCCCATAAATGGAACCTGTCGAGCTAATGGAAGAGGTAAAGAGGGGCCTGCGGAGGTGGTACTTACTCCCACTCTCCCTTGCGGGAAGAGTGCAGACAATAAAAATGAATGTCCTCTTCCTATTCAGATCCCTCCTGATTTTCATTTCCAAGGCCTTCGTCACCAAGGTAGATAAACTAATTATTATGTTGTGTGGGCAGAAAAAAAAACGAAAATCCGTGAATATGGGGGACCTGGCACTGCTAAACCTCCTATTCTACCACTGGACGGTGAATGCAGAAAGGGTGCGAGGATGGCTGAAAGAGCCGGTGGTGGAATGGAGGAGACCTCCTGTATGGGGACATCCCTTCGAGCACTAGCCACGGCCCCACTTCAATTTCCCCCAGCCAAATATTCGAGAAACCCGGTGGTGGTGGCCACACTAAGGGCTTGGAACCAGTTCAGACACCACTGTAATCTGGGTGCAATGTCTGCTAAGCCCCCATCTGTAAAAGCCATAAATTGATCCTGGCAACAACAGATGCCTCATTTAAAAGGTGAAGACAGAACGAAGGAGACTAACAGTAGAGGACCTCTACATAGACGATAGCGTAGCGACCCTGGGGGAACTAACAGAAAAGTTTCAGCTCCTGAAAGGGAACGAGCTTTGATACCTGCAACTGAGGAACTTTATCTGTAAGGAGATCGCAACGTTCCCCCAGCTACCAAGACACTCCCTACTGGACAGACTGCTAGCATCAGGCGAGTCAGGCGACGGACATGATGGCATGACGTGACGGGCGACTGCAGAGGAGGTAAGGGCCCCGCTGGATGAGACGTGGGATAGGTGGGAGGAGCTGGCATGGAGATTGGAGGGGGGGGGGGGGGGGGGGGGGGGGCTGTTCTGGATCGTGTAATTCACCTTCTGACTCCCCAAAGCCTGTCCACCATCAACAAGGCAGAAGTCAGTAGTGTGATGGAATACACTGCCCTTACCTGGATGCCTGTAGCTCCAACAACACTCAACACCATCCAGGACAAAGCCACTTCATAGAATCCCTACAGTGCAGAAGGAGGCCATTCACCCATCGAGTCGGCACCGACCCTCTGAATAAACATTCCACCCAGGTCCACTCCCCTATCCACCCTGCTCTATCTTCGTAACCTAACCTGCACATCCTTGGACACTAAGGGACAATTTAGCATGCCCAATCCACCTAACCCACACATCTTTGGACACTTGATTGTTACCCCTTACACAAACATTCAATCCCCCATCACCAATGAACAGTGGTAGCCATATGTACCTTCTACAAGATGGTACATACTGCAAACGAAGAGCGGGCAATAAATGCTGGCCTAGCCAGTGATGCCCACATCCAATAAATGAATTTAAAAACATGAAATGTCATTCGGAATTATTTTGTTTCAATTATGATACCCTGGTGTAGGGTAGCTTGGCACGTTCATTATTTTGCATTATCGCAAAGACAAGATGTGCTTAAAGTTAAATATGTCCTTTGTACGCCCACTTAATTCCCTGGCCAATTCATATCCAGGCCTCGTTTAGCCAAGCGTTTTCTTGCACCACCTTCGAATATAGTAGCAGCAGCTACTATCATAACCACACCCAGATGGAGAAAACAGGCTCTGCCGAAAACATATTGGTCCTGAAAGCTGCTGTTTTAAAAACTCTCAAAGAGAAGAAACGCTGCGCTGAACTGAGGAAAGGTATTCCCAAACTGAAGGAGAACTTGTGGGTGGTAACTATATGCTGGATGTTGTTTGGGAAAAGGGCATGAGTTCAGGAATGCAGATAGTTGGGAACAGGGGTCAACTTCAAGAGATACTGTGTGTGTATAGCCATTATTGTGGTTAAGTGTACTATTGTAGTATATTGTAGCCTTTCTTGTCGGGGGGGGGAGGGTGAGTTGGTGCTGCCGAACTTCTGCAATTACTACTGTGCAGCTAATATAGCCATGATTAGGAAGTGGGCAGTGGAGGGTGGGCGGTTCAGCGTGGGGGCGGATCGAGGCGGCGTCAGGCAACGACACAAGTTTGGGAGCACTGATAACGGCACCTCTTCCATTCTCGCAGGCCCGATACTCCACAAGTCCAGTGGTGGTGGCGGCTCTGAGAATCTGGGGGAAATGGAGGAGATATGAGAGAGTGGAGGGAGCATTGGTTTAGACCCCGATTTATAATAATCATCGTTTGTACCGGGTAGGCTGTATGGTGGGCAGGAATTAGAAGGATGGGGGATCTATTTATAGATGGGAGCTTCGCCAGCTTGAAACCTTGGAGGAACGGGTTTCGGTATTTGCAGGTGCGAGACTTCCTGAGAAAGCAGGTTCCGGCCTTTCTGTTGCTGCCGCCACAGAGGATACAGGATAGAGTAGTTTCCAGTACCTGGGTGGGAGAGGGGACGGTATTGGGTATTTACGAGGAGCTTTCCGAGGCGGAGGAAACTCCAGTGGAGGATCTTTAGGGCAAGTGAGAGGACGAGCTAGAAGGAGAGATAGAGGCGGGTCTGTGGGCGGATGCCCTAAGCAGGGTTAATAAATCCTCATCATGTGCCAGGCTTAGCCTGATACAATTTAAGGTAGTCCACCGGACACACATGACAGTGGCTAGGATGAGCAAGTTTTTTGGGGTTGAGGACAGGTGTGCGAGGTGTGCGGGAAGCCCAGCAAATCACGTCCACATGTTTTGGGCATGCCCAAAGAGGGTTTTGGCAGGGTTTTGCTGAGGCAATGTCCACAGTACTAAAAACACAGGTGGTGCCGAGTCCGGAGGTAGCGATCTTTGGAGCGTCGGAAGAGCCGGGGGTTCATGGGGCGAAAAAGGCTGACGTCTTGGCCTTTGCCTCTCTGGTAGCCTGGAGACGGATCTCGTTAATGTGGAGGGACTCAAAGCCCCCGAGTGTAGAGACCTGGGTTAGTGACATGGTTGGGTTTCTCAGTCTCAAGAAGATAAAGTTCACCTTCAGAGGGTCAATGGTTGGGTTCACCCAGAGGTGGCAGCCGTTCGTCGACTTTCTCGGGGAAAATTAAAATGTCAGCAGATGCTGTATTCCGGAGGGGGGGGGGGGGGGGGTAGTCTTTCTTGTTGTGTGTTTCTTTTAAGTAAATAAATATTCTTCATTAATTGATTACAAGACTGGACTGTTCCTCACTGGTTTGCATATCTTTCCTCACATTATACCAAATTGAAAATATTCACCATTAAGAAGCGGTGTTTCAAATTACCCCTCTGGGTTTTGGGATCCCCTCGCCTTTAACATCAACGGGGTTCTCACACTACATATGTGAGATACATATATATGTATCTTTCGGTTATGCTATCATGCAGTTAGCTAATGGGAAGTATAAATACATCCACAAATCTAACTTTAAAAAAAATTAATTTAGAGTACCCAATTAATTTTTTCTAATTAAGGGGCAATTTAGTGTGGCCAATCCACTTAACCTGCACATCTTTGGGTTGTGGGGGTGAAACCCACACAGACACAGGGAAAATGTGCAAACCCCTCATGGACAGTGACCCGAGGCCGGGATCGAACCCATAAATCTAACCTGTTTGAGGAATGATCAGCAACATTATATCAAGAATGTTAATGCCAAGTCCCCAAGCTTATGACGACAAGTAAATATTATCTTATTTGAACCTCCAGTTTAAAATCAGACATTATTACTTCTGCACAGCATTTCCCAGGATGTTATTTAGCTTGCCGTCATTTCGGTCTGTTTCATCTGCCGCACTGCTATGGAGTGTCTTAGTTTGTAGCTCACGTGATTATCATTCTTTTCCTTTGATACATGTTTTTCCAGATCTGTTTATTTGCAATGAATTTTAAAGTTTCAATTTCCTCTCAATCTTTTGCTGCTTTACTGTGTATTTACCATATTATTGTTGTTAACCTGCATATATGTTAAAAAATAACCTGGTTTTCAATATTAGTTCCCTCTCCACCAAATAAAAACTCACCAATAGGACCAGTCTCTGATAATTCTGTCTGAGCTCCTGTAGACTGTCTGATGGACTTGCACCCAGAATTTCATACCAGTCCTTTTGAAGAATATTTGCAGATGTCATTTGACAGGTGGTTTTCACGTGAGTCTTGTTGGAATCTTTAAAGAAGAAGCGTGATGGCAATTGATTTTGGTTCTTGTGCATGTAATTATATAGACTGACAATACAGACAACAAACATCCTTACAAAGGAATGATACAAAGCAGAATTATGATAAGCAAATAAAAAATAAAGGGATTCCATCTATTGCAGAATGCTGCAATAGTTGAGGGGAGGACCAAACTGCATCAGTTTCACCACTTGCATATTATTTTCCAATTGTTCAGTAAATTATCTCTATTACCAAATAGCAATAAAATTTGTACGATAAAGGCCATTGAAGTAAGTAGTATAGATCCACTTAAGAGAAAGCTAAAAAGCATACAAGGGTGAAAGGTGAAAGAAATAAACGAGGAAAAACAGGAGCGGCTTGATTGGAGATTAAAAACTAACATGTGGGGTCAAGTAGCTTGTTTCGATGCCGTATATGCTATATAATCCATTCAGTTCTTCCTGTTGGCTGATTTTACAGAGTCCCATTCCCCTGCTTTTGCCCAGTGTCCTATTCTTCACTGCACCTGTTAACATTTTGAACACCATAATCAATTCAATGTCAATCACCACTTGTGATAATTTACTCCATAAATTCCTTCGAATCCCCTTCCCAACACGGATCTAAACCTTAACTTAAGATTCAGCATCTGGTCTTTGATTTTTCCACCAGTAAACATCTTCTACGTTAACATGTTTAATTATTTTATTGTTCTGAACATCATCAAATTGCACCGTCAAATTTCTCAAGTTTGTGGACATGCAAATGTAGTTGTTCCAATCTTTCTATGAAACTTAGAACAATCATTCGCTAATCTAGCCAGTACAGTTAAGAGTAGTCTTTATTTTATGACTTTTTTTTAATAAACAATTTTATTGAGGTAGTTTTTGGCTTTGTAAACAGTTACAGTCATCAACAGAAAGAAAGCAAAAAAGGCAAAAATGTGCAAACATCCACGTACATTCAATACTTCAATCGTAACATACTGCACAAGCCCGCTCCTCTCCCACCGGTACTACCCACCAATTTATCCCTCCTACTCTACTCTACCCCACCCCCTACTGACGCTCACTCTCCCGCAAAGAAGTCAGTAAATGGTTGCCACCTTCGGGCGAACCCCTGTACAGATCCCCTCAAGGCGAACTTAATTTTTTCCATACCCAGGAAACTCGACACGTCCGCAAGCCACAACTCAGTCTTCGGGGGCTTTGAGTCCTTCCATGCCAATAGTATTCGTCGCCGGGCTATCAGGGAAGCAAAGGCCAGAACATCGGCCTCTTTCTCCTCCTGGATTCCCGGGTCTTCCGAAATCCCAAAAAGTGCCACCCCTGGACCCATCGCCACCCTTGCTTTTAGCACCAGGGACATGACGCCCGCAAATCCCTCCCAGTACCCCCTAAGCTTAAGGCATGCCCAAAACATGTGAACGTGGTTCGCTGGTCCTCCTGCGCACCTAGCGCATTTGTCCTCTATCCCAAAGAATTTGCTCATCCGAGCCACCGTCATGTGGGCCCGGTGAACGACCTTAAATTGAATCAGGCCGAGCCTGGCATATATTGCGGTCGAATTTACCCTACTCAAGGCCTCTGCCCACAGCCCGTCCTCCGTTTCCCCGCCTAGCTCCTCCTCCCATTTATGTTTCAGTTCCTCCGTCTGGGACCCTTCCTCACTCATGAGCACCCTATAAATATCAGAGACTCTACCCTCACCTTCCCCCCTAGAGACTATTCTGTCTTGGATCCCCATTGGCGGGAGGCGTGGGAAGGATGGGACCTGTCTACGGACAAGGTCCCGCAACTGTAGGTACCTAAAATCATTTCCCCATACCAGACCAAATCTCTCCTCCAAGCTCCTCAAACTCGCAAAGCTCCCTTCCAGGAACATATCGCCCACCCTTCCCACCCCGCCCGCCGCCATGCTCGAAACCCCCCATCCATACTCCCGAGGGCAAACCGATGGTTGTCGCAGATTGGCGCCCAAATCGACGCCCCATCTCCCCTACATGCCTCCTCCACTGGCCCCATATCCGCAGGGTCGCCACCACTACCGGGCTGGTGAAGTACCTGGCCGGCGGCAGCGGTAGAGGAGCCGTGACCAGGGCTGCCAGACTGGAGCCCCTGCACGAAGCCGCCTGCACCCGCTCCCAGATAGACCTCGTACCCACCATCCACTTCCTTATCATAGCGATGTTAGCCGCCCAGTAATAATTAATCAGACTCGGCAAAGCCAACCCTCCCTCGCTGCGGTTCCTCTCCAGCATCGCCTTCTTCACCCGCGGGGATTTTCCCGCCCAGACAAAGCTCATGATCATCCTGCTAACTCTTTTGAAGAAGGACTGTGGTACAAAACAAACAGAAATCTAGAGAGGATTGTCATCTTTACAGTCTGAACCCTCCCTGCCAGCGACAGCGGGTGTGCATCCCATCTCCGAAATTCTCCCTTCATTTTCTCCACCACTTTGGTCAAATTTAACTTGTGCAGCCTGCCCCAGTCTCATGCCACCTGGATTCCCAAGTACCGGAAATTTTCCTCAACCAGCCTAAACGGTTGCTCTCTCAATCTGTTCTCCCGACCCCTTGCCTGTACCACAAACATTACACTCTTGGCCGTATTTAATTTGTATCCTGAAAACTGGCCGAACTTCCTCAACATTCCCAGTATACTTCCCATCCCGGCCACTGGGTCCGACACGTACAGGAGCAGGTCGTCCACATAAAGAGAGACCCTATGTTCTACCCCGCCCCTCACCAACCCCTTCCATCCCTCTGCGGCTCTCAGCGCAACACCAGCGGCTCTATGGACAGTGCAAACAGCAGCGGGGAGAGCAGGCAGCCCTGTCTGGTCCCTCGGTACAGCCTAAATTACTCGACACTTCCCAGTTAGTCCTGACGCTGATATAATAATTTGATGCAACTCACCAGTCCCTCCCCGAACCCAAACCGTCCGAGCACCTCCCCATAGATAGTCCCACTCCACCCGGTCAAAGGCCTTCTCGGCGTCCATCGCCACCACTACCTCCACCTCCCTGCCCGCCGGGGGCATTATTATCACATTAAGTAATCTTCTCAGGTTGGCCGCCAGCTGCCTACCTTTCACGAACCCAGTTTGGTCCTCCCCAATCACCTCCGGAACGCAGTCCTCCATTCTAACCGCCAGTACCTTTGCCAGGAGTTTGGCATCAACATTAATCAGGGAGATTGGCCTGCAGGACCCGCACGCCTCCGGGTCTTTACCCCGCTTCAATATCAATGATATAGTGGCTTGCGACATTGTCGGCGGCAGGGTCCCTCTGTCCTTTGCCTCATTGAAAACCCTCGCCAAGACCGGGCCCACCAGCTCAGAGAACTTCCTATAGAACTCTACTGGGTATCCATCTGGCCCCGGGGCTTTCCCCGACTGCATGGCCTTTAGGCCCCCCAATACCTCCTCCACTCTAATCGGGGCCCCCAGCTCATCCACTCGCCCCCCACCTACTGTTGGGAATGTTAACCCGTCCAGAAACCTTTTCATCTCCTCCGGTTCTTCCGGCGGCTCCGAAGTACACAGCTTGCGATAGAAGTCCCGGAATACCTTATTCAATCCTGCCGGGTCCTCCACTTTGCGCCCCTCCCCATCCATCACTCTACTTATTTCCCTGGCCGCCTCCCTCTTCCTGAGTTGCTGCGCTAACAGTCTGCTAGCCTTTTCCCCATGCTTGTACACCACACCCCTCGCCTTCCTAAGCTGTTCCACGGCCATACGTGTGGATAGTGCCCCCAGTTCCGCCTGTAGTCACTGCCTCTCCCTGAGTAAAACCTCCTCCGGGGACTCCGCGTGCTCTTCATCTATCCGACCCATTTCCCTGACCAATCTATCCATCTCTGCCCTGTCTGCCTTGGCTCTGTGGGCCCCAATTGAAATCATCCCCCCGCCCTACTGCCTTTAGCGCCTCCCACAGGGTCACCCCTGAGACCTCCCCCGTGTCATTCACCTGCAAGTAACTTTGCATACACCTCCGAAGCCTCTCACAGATCCCTTCCTGTGACAGCAGTCCCACGTCTAGCCTCCATTGCGGGCGTTGGTAGTTCGCCCGCCCCCCCCCCCCCCCCCCCCCCCCCCAGGTCTACCCAGTGCGGGGCATGGTCTGAGATAGTAATTGCCGAATATTCCGTGTTCTTTACCTCCCCTATACAATCCCTGCTTAGTACAAAGAAACCTATCCTAGAATATACTTTATGGACGTGCGAGTAAAACGAGTAGCCCCTTCCTGTCGGCTGTTTGGCTCTCCAGGGGTCCATTGCCCCATCTGCTCCATAAACCCTTTCAGCTCCCTTGCCATTGCTGGGAAGTCTACCCGTTCTGGGCCACGACCGATCCAGAACCGGGTCAAGGACCATGTTAATGTCTCCCCCCCCCCCCCCATTATTAGCCTGCGAGAGTCCTGGGGCTGGATTCTCCCCTACCCGGCGTGACGGAGGGTGCCGGCGTAGGGGAGTGGCGCCAACCACTCAGGGGTCGCGCCTCCCCAAAGGTGGGGAATTCTCCCTACCTTTGGGGGCCAGCCCCGCGCCAGAGCAGTTTGCACCAGAAGACTGGCGCAAACACCCTGCGCCGTCGGAAGCGGGGCTGGCCGAAAGGCTTTCGGCGGTCGGCGTATGCGCCGGCAGTGACGTCAGCGGCAGCTGGCCGCTGACGTCACTGCCGGCGCATGCGCGATGCGGGGTTCTCCTCCGCGTCCGCCATGGCGGAGGCCGTGGCGGAGCGGAAGGAGAAAGAGTGCCCCCACGGCACTGCCCCGCAGAGTGAGCGGGGGGGGGCCCCGATCGCGGGCCAGGCCTCCGTGGGGGCACCCCCCCGGGTCCGATCGCCCCCCGCCCCCCCAGGACCCCGGGGGCCTGCTCGCGCCGCTGAGCCCGCCGCCACCAAGGTGGTTTAAACCTCGGCGGCGGGAGAAGGCCTCCCAGCGGCGGGACTTCGGCCCATCCGGGCCGGAGATTTGAGGTAAGTTTTTTAAAAAATGAAATCCCGCCGGCGCCAGCTGTTTTCACAGGCTGCCGGCGGGATTTGCACAACGCCGGTTTATGACCGGCGGGAGAATTGAAAAACCTGCGGGAGCGGAAATAACGCCGCTTCCCGCCTATTCTCCGACCCTGCGTGGGGTCGGAGAATTTCGCCCCAGGTCCGGGATCTTCCCCAGCACTCTTTTAATGAAGTCCATGTCATCCCAGTTCGGGGCATATATATTCACCAGCACCACTCTTCTCCCCTCCAGTCTGCCCCATACCATCAGGTATCTGCCCCCCCTGTCTGCGGCTATGCCCTCCGCCTCAAATTGCACCCGCTTGTTGATCATGATTGCCGCCCCCCTGGACTTGGAGTCCAAGTGGAAGACCTGGCTAATCCAGCCCTTCCTTAGCCTGGTCTGGTCAGACACTTTCAGATGTGTCTCCTGCAACATAATTACGTCCGCCCTCAGAGACCGCAAGTGCGCGAACACCCGCGCCCTCTTAACTGGCCCATTCAGTCCCCTGACGTGATCAGCCTGATCGGGGGGCACAACCGCGCCCCCCCCCCCAAACGTTGGGCGGCCATAGCCTTTCTCGGGCCGGCCCCCGGCCCGTGCGTCGCGCCATTCCTGGCCCACCTCTTGGCTGCCTCCACCCTTGACCTCCTTTCCAGTGCCTATTTCAAGTCCCTCCCACGTTTATGACTTTTTATAGCAAATACTGCTGCAACACAGAGGTTAGAAAAAATATCATCTGATGTTTCCTTATTCCAGTCTGAATTCTGAAGGGGAATCATACTGACTCGGAATGTTAACTCTGCTTCTCTCTCCGTAGATACTGCCGGATCTGCTCAGCTTTACCAACAGTTCCTGCTTTTATTTCCTCACTCCAATTGGTGTCGTATAACATATTAGTCATTTGTGACAAACGTGAGGAATACGCCAGGACTAATTTCAGTGTACAGAAATATTGGGTTTAGAGTGACTGACTCTCTTCACATAATGCAGATCAAGACTATCAGCGCGGGTTCAATTCCCATACCGGCTTCCCCGAACAGGCGCCGGAATGTGGCGAATAGGGACTTTTCACAGTAACTTCATTGAAGCCTACTTGTGGCAATAACCAATTATTATTATTACTATTTAATTGCAATTGTAAATTCAAATCTCACTACACCATAGCAAAATACAAATCATTTTTTTAAAAACTTTAGATTATTTTTTCCAATTAAGAGGCAATTTAATGTGGCCAATCCACCTAACCTAGCCTGCACATCTTTGGGTTGTGAAAGTGATACCCACGCAGACACGGGGAGAATGTGCAAACTCAACACCGACAGTGACCTAGGACCGGGATTCGAACTCAGGTCCTCAACGCCGTAGGCAGCAATGCTAACCAATGCGCCATCGTGCTGCCCTAAATCACATTATTAACTTCAGATTTTAAAAAAGCTATTGACGGAAATTCTAACTGAAATGATATTTTGCAAGTGTAATTTAAAATTGCTCGATCTACCCGGACATGAAGATATGTTTTATGAATGGATTGCCACCAAAAAGAGCTTACAAAAATTGTTATAAAATGCTGGAAAGGGCAGCATGGTGGCACAGTGGTTAGCACTACTGTCCCACGGCACTGAAAACCTGGGATCAATCCTGGTGTGAGTCACTGTCTGTGTGGCGTTTGCATTTTCTCCCCTTGTCTGTGTGGGTCTCACCCCCACAACCCAAAGGCGTGCATTGTAGGTGGATTGTCCATGCTAAATTGCCTTTTAATTGCAAAAAAATCAATTAACAAAATACTGGAATTACTCAGCAGGTCAGGCAGCATCTGTGGAGAATTGTAGTTTTAGAACATAGTATATTTTGATACCAGGCTGTAACATATTAAAGGTTCTAAAAGCTTTTTAATTGCAACACTAAGTTAACAGTTGTATTCTGAACACAGCACACCCATAGAATCCCTAGTGCAGAAGGAGGTAATTTGGCCCTTTAAATCTGTACTGACCCTCCAAAAGTGCACACGCCCCCGCCCTGCCCCCATATCACCTAACCTGCACATCTTTCTGACACTAAGGGGCAATTTAGCATGGCCAATTCACCTTATCTGCACATCTTTGGTGTGTAATAGGAAATCAGAGCAGCTGGATGAGACCCATGCAAACACGGGGAGAAGTTGCAAACTCCACACAGACAGTCACCCACGGTCAGAATAGAACCCGGGTCCCTGACGCTGTGAATCAGCAGCGCTAACTGTGCCCCCCATGGGCTTTAATCGTACATCCAAAGATGATACCATACCTCACTTTGTTGCTCGAGAATTATAGCATTGTCCTACTGATCCACTTGCATTCAGGAGAGTTGCAGTCTTCAGTGGCGCTGCAAAGAGAAAATAGTCAGCAAAGATCAAGAACAGAAATAACTTTTTTTTTTAAGTTTACACAGCAGCAGATAAAGTGACTGACGTAGCACAAATTTACCTCAAAGGCCAATGTGAATAAATTTCAGTAGAATTCTCCAAGTGGCTTATTCATGAATATTTCAGGAATTTAACTTCCCTGAGAACTGTCCAAAATGACGATAACAAAGATTTGCATGGTGTCAGGACGACCATAAGCGTGATGCAATTAATAAAGTACTTTTGAAGTATAATCACTGTTGTGGTGCTCCTATACTATCAGAAAGCACCTTCATCTACCCTAAAAAGGATGGGATGACAGGAGCACGCTGTAATTCAATCATTCATTCACTTTTGGAGACTCTGTTCAGCATTTGAGTTGGTAACCAGGCTATTAACATGAAGCAAAAATCACTGCCATCTATTTTGGAAAATAAAAGGCTGTTAAATTAGTTCAATTTTGGGACTTCCGGTGCGGACTGTAACTGAGTAGTTGAATGGGTGGGAGCTCCCGCCGGAGATCGCTGCATAAGGTCTTTTGGAATGCAATGGAATTCACACCCAAAGTTTTTTAACTCAATGGTTTAAGTGTCCCACAGTAAGGGGATGTGCAACCAGTACCGAACTAGGCAACAAGAAGAAAACAGCTTCAAAAGTGGAGGCTTTGCATGCCTTGAAAATTGCAGAGGTGATAACAGCACCAGGGGCCACCCTACTAACCGTTGAAATCATAGCTGTAGAACTGCAGAAACTGTATTGAGAGCTCTCGGGAGACTATGAGAAGGCAATCGAGGCGGCAATTTCTGCTATTCGAGGAGCCCTGGCTAAGGTGCACAAGGAAGGGAAGCAGTAGGGTGCGGAGTTGCAGAAAGTGGGGGTTGCACTGTTCAGGCACTGATCAGCTCTGGAGATGGAAATGGAAAAGATGGTGGCCGACAATAAGAACATAGGGTGTCATTGCATGCAGACAATCTTGCTGTATGTGATGGACCCTCTCTCCATTGCAGAGATAATGAAGCTGCTTGAGATGCTTCGCTCCTTGTCGGGTAAAAGCGAATGCTTTCCGGTGAATCTCCCAAGGAGGGAAGTCAACCTGGGGAAGTTATCTTTTCACATGGCTAGGTCCAGTTTTTGTTGTCTGGGAGTCTGGCTGGCCCATGTCTGGGCCTCGTTGTCTGGGAGTCTGGATGGCTCATGAGTGGGCCTCGCTACGGAAGTTAAATTTTGGGGACTTGGTTAAAACGGTGAAGGATGATCTAAAGAGTTGGATAACCTCCTGCTGACTTTGGCGGGGAGGGTTCAGTCAGTCAGCATGAATATCCTCCCAAGATTTCTATTTTTCTTTCAGTACCTTCCAATTTGCCTTTCAAAGTCTTTCATTTTGGGAGTCAATAAGATGATCTCATATTTTGTTTGGGTGGAAGGACACAATAGGTTTTACAAAGGGATAGGCAGTCAGGGAGCCTAGTGTTGCCCAACCTGTTGTATTGCTATCCAGCAGCGAAAATTCCAACTGTGAAGGGTTGTATAGAGGGACTGAGTCCATGTGGGGGCGGATGGAGTGGAGCGACTGTAAAGGCACCAGTTTGAGAGCATTTGTCACGGCTCCCCTTCTGTTTTGTCTGATGAAATGGACTGCCAATCCAGTGGTGGTGGCTACCTTGAAAATATGGGGACGGTTTAGGCGGCATTTTAAACTGGGTGCTATGTCGATGCTGGCCTCAATTTGTGGAAACCATTGTTTTGTGCCCGCAATTTTGGATTTGTCCTTCAGGGCTTGGGAGGGAGGAGGGGTTAGAGCAATTTGGTGACTTGTTTTTAAGTGGCCGGTTCTCTAGTTTTGAGTGGAGAAGTATAAGCTTCCTAAAGTTAACCATTTTCGGTACTACTAGGTGCAAAACTAAGAGGTTGGTTCATTCCCTTTGGTACCACCTCCTTTGTTGATGTAGAGTTCTCTCGGTGGTTGATGTAGGGGAGGAAGGATGCTGGAGATCTATGGTCAGCTGGTGTCAACGGAGCAGGTCCTGTTGGACAAGATTAAAAGGAAGTGAGTGGAGGATTTGTCCAGGAGTTTGAGGGAGGGGTCTGGAGCAAGGCTATGTATAGAGTCAACTCTACCTCCATTTCCAGGAGTGGTCACTGTCAGGTGGGGGGGGGGGGGGGGGGGGGTGAAGAAAAGGTATAGGGGATTGGTTGTTGCTTCTTTTGGATTTAGGGGCAGGATGGAAGGGTTTAAATACTGTTAACCTTTCTATGTACATGGATGTAAAGATGTTAGATTGAAAAATTTGTGAATAAAAATATATTTTTTAAATTAGTTCAACTTCACAGACTTTTTTCCTTCATCTAGCTTGCAAGATAAATATGCACATTTTTCTAAAAATTCTATGAGTTTTATATATCTGCAGCCAGAGCAACATAAAATCTTGTACATACTTCAAGAAAAGAACTTGCCCACTTACTCTATGTTAACACTGTGTGTCATGCAGTGCTGAGACCCGAATCACAGGGCTGGTGATGTTTACCTCAACCAAAGAATTAGCCATTTCTACTTGTCCCAATGGAAACAGAACCAGAGTCTTCCATTCTCCCTTCATATTGTGACTTTTAAGCATGTTGCTCCACTCACACTTGAGTCATTTGAAGGTTAGCTTTGATCAGAATCTCTCTCTTGTTATGTAGGCACAGTAAGAAGTATTACAACACCAGGTTGTAAGTCCAACAGGTTTGTTTCGAATCAGTAGCTTTTGGAGCACAGATCCTTCATCATGTGCAGCACGGTAGCATAGTGGTTAGCTTCACAGCTCCAGGGTCCCAGGTTTGATTCCCACTTGGGTAATTGTCTGTGTGGAGTATGCACATTCTCCCCGTGTTTGCGTGAGGTTCCTCCGGGTGCTCTGGTTTCCTCCCACAGTCCAAAAATGTGCAGGTTAGGTGGATTGGCCATGATAAATTGTCCTTTGTGTCCAAAACAGTTACGAGGATAGGTGTGAACTTAAGTAGGGTGCTTTTTCCAAGGGCCGGTGCAGACTCAATGGGCCGAATGGCCTCCTTCTACACTGTAAGTTCTATGATTCTATGCCTTTAACCTGGTATTGTAAAACTTCTCACTGTGTCCACCCCAGTCCAACGCTGGCATCTCCACATCATTGTTATGTAGGGTCATTGAGCGAAAGTTCATCTGGATATCACCATGGGACAAGACAAGGAAACACAGGCTTCAAGAACAATCTCAGCCAGTATGGTCCGGTGACCCACACAGTTGACAGTATTCTGCATCACACTCCAGTCATCTAACCAAACGAGCTAACCAACTCAAACAGTGCCTTTATTTCTACATTATTAAGTGATAGCACCATTGGCAGTTATGGAAGAAATTTCCAATTTAGTGTTACTCTGCATTGTTTTTCAAATCCCCAGTAGTTAGGTCTAGGAGTCAACCAAATAAAACACCTTTCACTTATCAAAGTCATTTCATTAAGTTAGCTATGTTGTGGAATCAAAATACACAGGCTGACCCATCCGGTTACACTTTTTACAAAAAAAAAATATGTCAAGCAGTTTATCAGCAACAAGATGGAGTGGTGCTTCTGTTTAAACACCACGTCCATCAGGCTACTTTAATGCAGATTTCCTGTCCGTATTATCACAACCCCCACCCACCCCTTATTTTCTGTACCCGAAGGTAGGTCTGACCCACAGTGCCATGACTTCCACCAAGGGTAGAGCAAGGAAGGTCAGAGTGGCTGTGGGGGAAATGAGACGGTCAGCCACCTCCTTGTGGAATGTGCCTTGCAAAGAAGGTCTGGAGAGAGATGCAGTGGTATTTGTCAAGGTTCATCCCGAGCAGCTCTGTGACACAGGACTCTGTGCTCTACGGACTGTTTCCAGGGACGCACACTGAGACAAACATCAACTGCTGCTGGAAGGTCATCAACTCAGTGAAAGATGCTCTTTGGTCTGCCCGTAACTTGCTGATCTTCCAGCGCAAAGAATTGTCCTTGACCGAGTGTTGCAGACTGGCACATTCCAAGGTCCAGGACTACGTGCTGAGGGACGCACTCAAGCTTGGGGCAGCTGCTGCCAAGGCACAATGGGGAAAGACCACTGGGTAAGGTCTTCCAACAAATCTACACCGAGGGGCTGGTAACTGTGTAAAACCCCTCGATCTGGGTCATTAACACTCCAATGTATGAAAGAAACATGACAATGTTAATATTTAAGAAAGAACTGTAGCGCAAAGAGGGATATGTGTGTAATGTCATCCCAATTGAATGGAAGAAAGTCAAGGGAATGTGTAACTTTGATGGAAATGTACAGTCACAATTTGAAATGTTCTGTAATGTTTATTAGATTCCCCCTCCCCCTCCCCCTCCCTGTAGCTCCTTGCGTCGTCTTTGGGCCATATTTTTAAATATATGATTCTTTACAGTTGTACAGTGGGTGTTTGAGAGCAGGGGGCAGGATTTCCACCCGGGGCGTCCGAGGAAAACACTTTAAGGGGCCGCAGAGCCACCTTTCGGGGTTGTTCTCTCGCCTGGACATGTGCACATTCACCGCCTGTTTACATTCCCATCGCCCCGCTACTCACAGCGATGCCGATACTCGGCGAACACCGAGGGGCCCGGCCCTTTCTGAGACTTCTCTCTCTGCCTTCGGTGTCCGGGCCTCGGGCTCGGCTCGCGACCTCCGGGCCACAGCAAGCGGCCGTTTCCAACCCAACGCCGCTGTGCTCGGAACCAAAGAAAGGGGCTTCGGACCCTCCCCGGAACCAAGCCGCTGGCACGAGGCTGCCCCTGGAAGGGAAACTTTCGAGCGACGGACCCTTTATTTTACAACAGAAAATAACGTTGAAGGCGCCGCACGCTCTGGGTGGGATTAGATTTAGAAACTGGGATGGGGAGGGTTAGATTTAGAAACTGGACGGTTAACATTGGGTAGATGGGATTTTGCGATTGGGCTGTTTGCTGGAGAGTTGAATCAGGTGCTCAAGCGCCATATTTGTAAAGGGAGAGCAGAAAAGGGGTGAATAGTGGGTGCTGGGATACAACGAGTAGGAGATTAGGGGCATGGCACAAGGGAAATGTGATTGTGGTAAAACATTGGATCGGAGATTTTGAGATTGGGGATATAGAATCATAGAATTTGCAGTGCAGAAGGAGGCCATTCGGCCCACCTAGTCTGCTCCGGCCCTTGGAGAGAGCACCCTATTTAAGCCCCACGCGTCCACCCTATCCCAGTAACCTCACCCCACATTTTTTGACACTAAGGGCAATTTAGCATGGCCACCTAACACAAACATCTTTGGACTGTGGGAGGAAATTGGAGCACCCGGTGGAAGCCCACGCAGACACAGGGAGAATGTGCAGACTCCGCACAGACAGTGACCCAACCTGGGAATCGACCCTGCAGCTGTGAAGCAACTGTGCTAACCACCGTGCTGTCCAATATGGGATTGGACCTGTTGAATGAGTTAGTTTTGTGGATCATAGAATTTACAGTGCAGAAGGAGGCCATTCGGCCCATCGGGTCTGCACCGGCCCTTACAAAGAGCAGCCTACTCAAGCTCACGTCTCTACCCTATCCCAGTAACCCCCACAAAACCTTTTTTGGACACTAAGGGCAGTTTAGCATAGCCAATCCACCTAACACAAACATCTTTGGACCGTGGGAAGAAACTGGAGCAACCGGAGGAAACCCATGCAGACATGGGGAGAACATGCAGACTCCGCACAGACAGTGACCTAAGCCGGGAATTGATTGGATGGTGGAGTATGGGATTGTGGCAGATTGTATTGGGGCATTGGAAAAGGGGTAGTGGTTTGCGAACAGATCTATGCAGGAAAAAAAAGGGGAGTGGAAATAATTGGATATTTCTTTCACAGAACTGGTATAGACACAATAGGTCTAATGGTTTGTTGAACTGTGAAAATGTATGATTAGGCTGAGGGGGGATTGGGTCCAAAATAATAATAATCTTTATTATTGTCACAAGTAGGCTTACATTAAACACCGTAATTAAATTACTCTGAAAAGACCCTAGTCGCCACACTGCGGCGCCTGTTTGGGTACATAGAGAGAGAATTCAGAATGTCCAATTCACCTAAAAAGCACATCTTTCGGGACTTGTGGGAGGAAACCCACGCAGACACGGGGACAACATGCAAACTTCACGTACAGTGAACCAAGCGGGAATCAAACCTGGGACCCTGGCGCTGTGAAGCAACAGTACTAACTGTGCTCCTGTGCCACCAGGATAGCAGTAGAGGAGGGAACAGAGGTGTGGGAAATGGAGGATGGGATGGGGACAAGGCAGCTTTGGATAGGGAACAGAAGGCATGTCATAGGACTAAGGGGAAAAGCAGGGCAGTGGGAATAATTGGATTGCTTTTTCAAAGAACTGATATAGGCAATATGGGCCAGGTGGCTTGCTCTGGTTTATGACTATGCAGTGGGATAGGAGAGAGGGTTTGGCAGGAGGAGGAGATGGGGGTACACAATAGGGATATGGAAAAGAGATCAGAGTATAATGGACATGAGAAAGAACGTAGGAGTATACAGTAACATTTAGGGATTGGAGAAAGAAGTGGTGACTTTGGGGGCACATAATGATCATAAACAGAACGAATTGCAAACTGAGAGTAAAGTTGGGCTGGATTCTCCCCTACCCGGCCAGGCGGGGGGTCCCGGCGGGATGGAGTGGCGTGAACTACTCCGGCGTCGGGCCCACCCCAAAGGTGTGGAGAATCCGCACCTTTAGGGGCTACGCCCTCACCTTGAGGGGCTAGCCCCGTGCCGGAGTGGTTCCCGTCCCGCCGGCTGGCGTGGAAGGCCTTTGGTGCCGTGCCAGCTGGGCCGAAGGGTCTTCGCCAGCCAGCCAGCGGAAGTCCGCGCATGCGCAGGAGCTTCAGCGGAGGGGGTCACTTTTACGTCAGCCATCACGTAGTCTATGGCCGACGCGGAAGGAAAAGAGTGCCCCCATGGCACAGGCCCATCTGCGGATCGGTGGACCCCGATCGTGGGCCAGGCCACCGTGGGGGCACCCCCCGGGGCCAGATCGGCCCGCGCCTCCCCCCCCCCCCCAGGACCCCGGAGCCCGCCCGCGCCACCGGTAAGGGAGGTGGTTTGATTCACGCCGGCGGGACCGGCATTACAGCAGCGGGACTTCGGCTCATCGCGAGCCAGAGAATCGCCCGGGGGGGGGGGGGCTGCCAACCGGCATGGCACGATTCCCGCCCCCGCCGAATCTCCGGTGCAGGAGACATCGGGAGCCGGCCCCCGCGATTCTCCGACCAGACAGGGGGTCGGAGAATCCAGCCCCTTGTTTCAAGTGGCACTCATATTAGTAATAGCGGATGAGTAGTGTCAAACTGAAAATAACTTTTTTTGAATTTAATTTAGGACGATAATAACTAAAAGAAATAGCAGATTAATCAATACTTAACAGCCTGCCTATCAGTGGCAATTAACTGTCAATTAGCTGTAAATGACTGAGGTAGGGCAAGTAGTTACTGTGTGTTGAATGCTAAGTTGGCACTTTTAACTCGCAATAAATTACTGCAGAAACTGTCAATCTGAAATAAAAGCCGAAAATGCTGTAAATACCCAGAGGGTCTAGAGCACCTGTTTCAGGTTGATGACCTTTCATCAGAGATGTTAGTTAATTAATCATGCATTTAACCCAGAATTCTGACTTTTACTAGCCAGTGCACGAGTTTCCCAAGCTGTGTGGAACTCGCCGCAGTCAATGGGTAATGTGCAACAGGGAGGCATTGATCAATGAAACTAACAGGCTAGAAAGCCTTCAAATAGTGAAACTGCAGCATTTCCCAATCAGTTGCCAACACGGTGGCACAGAAGTTAGGACTGCTGCCTCACAGCGCCAGGGACCCCGGTTGAATTCCAGCCTTGGGTGACTGTCTTTGTGGAGTTTGCACTTTCTCCCCTTGTCTTCGTGGATTTCCTCCGGATGTTCCAGTTTCCTCCCACAGTCCAAAGGAGTGCAGGTTAGGTGGGTTGGCCATGCTAGATTGCCCCTTAGTGTCCAGAGATGTATAGGTTTGGTGGGGTATGAGGATAGGACGGGGGAGTGTGCCTAGGTAGAGTGCTCTTTCAGAGGGTCAGTGCAGACACGATGGGCCAAATGGCGTCCTTCTGCCTGTAGAAATTTTAAGTGTAACTCCCAGGTAACAAATGCCACGTTTGCCACTTATGTCCACTTTGCAACTGTTGAGGCCAGTCAGACACAGAAAACGGCAGCATTTGCCACAGTGACTGGATTCCCACACTTACAGGGAGTTGTAGACTGCACACATGGTAATCAAGATGCCCTCGATTCATCCAGGAGTATTTTTCAAGCAAAAGGGATTCCACACCATCAGTTGGTACGTGACCAATGGAAAGTTTCCATGTTTTCTGTGGAAGATATCCTGGGGGCTACCATGATTCCTTCATTCTGAAACAGTCACATTACTCAAGTCTTCTCACTTCCAAACAGAATAGCTCCTTGGAGATGTCTGAAAGTCTGGCTGATGAAAGCTGTGAGGACCCTTACTGCAGCTGCAGAAGAAAATTAAAACCGGAGCCACACAAGAACAAGTGTTGTTATCGAGTAAGCTGAATGTGCGACTCCTGTCCTTGGACAGATATGGGGTGTCCTTCAATATGCACCAACAAGAGAGTCAAGAATAATTGTGGTCTCTGCTGTGCCTTGCACAATGTGCTGCAAAGAGGATTGGAGCTACAGGAGGAGGGTGGTAACCCATCACCTAAAGGTGATCAACCTGAAATGTTAACTCTGCTTCTCTGCCTGACCTGCTGAGTATTTCAAGCATTTTCTACATCTGCAGAATTTTGCTTTCATAGAGGCTTTCCATCATCCTTTTTAAAGTGGCAGACTGAGTGTGCAGATCATTGGTCAGGGCAGCCGTGAGATCATGATTGGTGGTGGAACAGGCTTGAGGTGTTAAACCATGTACTCTTGTTCATTTGTTCATATGATTAGTTAAAAGACAGAGAGTCGGACTAAATGGACTATTTTCAGGTTGGCAGATAGTCACCAGTGAATTGCTACACAAATCGATGCTGGGACCTCAGCTATTTACAAACAAATGACCTAAACAAAGGGACCTAGTGTAATGTAGAGGTAATAGAGTTATCAGCTTCAAAATTCAGTTTCATGATGCTGTTGGAGGTAGTGCGACCCACGCAGTGCCTGATGTTGGGCATTAGAATGGCCAGCAATCAGGCTTAACACTCAAATATGCCACCTCACATACCAACCAATGATGCCAGTCTCAAACTCTTCACTGTTTCCACATATATCCTGCTACAGCTGACGCATCAACCAAACACTGTTCAGCACAATCACTGATATTTTTTCCTCTCTCTATCAGGACAATGTGGCACATGATAGAAAAGAGCAGAGATAGAGGTGAACAAGGAGGTTTATCTCTTGAGTCCTTCGGAGGAGATGGTTCTCCGCATTATGGGTCTACTTGCACCAGAGCTCCTGGTATCTGCCATTGGAGAACATTGAGGATGATGGTATGTTGCTGCTTTGTGCCACTTTCTACTCCCAGCTCACTCTCATCTTGCTGTCGGCTTGATGAGCAAGCTGCAGATGATGCTACCTTGTACCACTCGACTTTCATCCCACAGCCTTTTCTCGCCACAACCTTCTCCTTCCAATTTCCTGATGCCAGACACCAAAGAATCATAGCCTGTCCAATCACTGCAGTCCAGGAAAAAGAGGAAGAGTAACAGCACTGATGAAGAAGCCCCTTCACTTGACGTGACTACTCATGGTCACCAGCTCCGATTCTGGCACCATACATACCTTAGAGGCTAATATAGATAGGCATCAGCATATGGTAACAGAGCGTGAGTGGGCTGCAGACATGCCAAGTATAAAGGCTGGTCTGTGCGCCAACTCACTAGAGAGCAAGGTAGCAGGCAAGGTTTGCTATGGGGAGGACTCAGATGAGGCAAATAATAGGGTGACAAACAAGTGAATGTTGAATGTTGGGCATGTACACTGAAATGCTGGGTGTATTGCAGACCTGCCAGACAACCTCTGATTACTCTGGAAGTATGGAAGAGTCCAGTTCCAAGTTGGCAGAAGGTGTCATGCAGAACCTGCCCTGGATTTTGCTCTAGTCTTCAATAATAATGGCCAGGATTCTCCATTTGGGAGACTATGTTGTCCTGCTGGAGCAGAATTGCACCTGATTTGCGTTCAAACTGGAAGCACAAATCAGGAAGCAATTACCAATCCTTAGCCATGCACATTTATGCATGGAGAGGATTGCGAGTGATTCCTAGGGCTTCCTTAAAGAGCGAAACCCTTGGCCCACCGTGAGATCCACCACGTCAGGGCCACGCTTGTCAAGACCTGCACCAAATCTCATCTATGTGATTCCTGGCCCAAGGGACCGGAGAATCACGAGGGCCTGGAGAATATGGTGGCTGACCTGTTAATAGGATGCAATTGGGTCTTAATGATGGCTGGTGCAGGGCATGAAATTCGATCCCGATGCCAGCAGGGGACTGAATCATCGGAACGGGCGTTGATTCTGTTTTCAGCCCACGCTGTATTCTCCGCACCCGCTGCCAGGAGTGGAGTTCACAATGCGGCAGAGAATTCAGCCCAATATTTAGTACGAACCTGGCTCGCTCATTTAATGTATTCTTTGTTTTTGTGGGTCAGCCAAAAGGTTGGTATTTTTCCTTCAATTAATTTCCACTTCTTTTTTGATGAACTGCCCCTTCTAGATTTAATAAGAGATTTTGCTGCTCAGGATTATTTTAGAAAGTAGTCTTCACAAGAGTCGCAAAGATGGTGTTCAGCGGACTTCTGGTGTTGGCTATGTGATGAGCAGTTGCACACGTGGCTCCTGCCAGGGTGCTTTGATTTTGGCCCGTTTTGCCAGGTTTATGGACGATTTTTGAGGGGAAATTCAATTTGTGTGATGGGATAGGGTTCACTCATAAAAGTAATGTCTGGCAAATACAATACAAGGTAGAAATCAGGCAAAGGATCATCGTTAGACTCAGATGTTCCTTGAGCCTCAGTGGAGGAGAACATGGTGGAGTCTTCTGCTGTGTCGTTGGCCTCTCCATGGTCGAGTGAGACATTGGCTAGCTTCTTTAAAGATGAATTTAAGAAGCAGTGGGAGATGGTCGCTGAAGACTTGGAGAAGGCTTTGGCCCCTATTCGGCTGGCCTTGGAGAAGATGGACCGGCATATCGAGGTACAGGGTGCGGCGATACGGAAGGTGGAGGTGATGCTCTCAGACCATAGTAATCGGATTGTCTCCTTGGAGGCAGAGATGCCATTGCTGTCTGTAGAGCGTAAAGTGTTGAAGGCCATGGTTGACAATCTACAGAACTGCTCCAGTCGGCAAAATGTAAGAAACGTGGGGCTACCGGAGGGTCTGGAGGGTTCAAACTCTATGGACTGTATTTGGAAAGTTGGTGGTGGAGGGGGTTTTGTCGTCCCCTCCTGAATTGGATCAGGTCTATCAGTCGTTGATGCAGAAGCCTAGATTTGGGCGATCGTCGTCAGGTTTCATTAAATGCTTCACAAGGAACGGGTCCTGAGGTGGGCGAAGGACCACTGAAACTGCAGATGGAAGGGCCACGCCATCAGAATATACCAGGACGTTGAAGCAGAGTTGGCGAGAAGGCATGCAGTAATTAATAAGGCCAAGGCTGCGCTGTACAAGAGCAATGTGAGATTTTGTGTAATGTACCCGGTTCATCTTCAGGTGACTTTCAAGGAGAGAGATTATTACTTTGTGCCAGAGGATACAAATTAGTTCGTCAAGATGAATGGACGGAAGGTGAACTAAAGTTCTCAAGGACTAAGACTAAGAGGTTAGCTGTTTGTTCATCTGTATCTGTATTTACTGTGGGATTTTTTTTACTGTAAATGAGGACATGGGACTTTTACGACACTTTGTTAGTGGGTGTTTTTCTGGGTGATTTGGGGGTTTGTATTTGTACTTTTGAAGTTGTTTGGGGGATGGGGTTTGGCTGTTGAGTTTCCTGCCTTGTTCTGTATTACCTCATGGCAGGGAATTTAGCCAGTTCGCTTTTTTATATATGTCATATTGGGTGGCACGGTAGCACAGTGGTTAGCATTGTTGCTTCACAGCGCCAGGGACCAGAGTTCGATTTCCGCCTTGGGGCACTGTCTGTGCGGAGTCTGCATGTTCTCCCCATGACTTTGTGGGTTTCCTCAGGGTGCTCCGTTTTTCTCCCACAAGTCCCGAAAGATGTGCTGTTAGGTGAATTGACCATTCTGAATTCTCACTCCGTGCACCCGAATAGGAGCCGGAGTGTGGTGACTAGGGGATTTTCACAGTAATTTCATTGCAGTGTTAATGTAAGCCTACTTGTGACACTAATAAAGATTATTATTGTCACTGTAGGGCTTTTTGATTCGATACAGTGTTCAGTGTGTGAATGGACTCAGAGCGTTTGGCATGAGAAGCCGTAGGGGTGGGTGAGGGGCATGAATTGGCATGGATGGGGAATGTGTAGAGAGGTGAGGGCTGTGGGCCTTTCTGTTTTTAATTTAATTGTCAAAGTTCCACAGTATCAAGGTAGACCTATTAAACAGACTCCCCTGCACCTGGCTGCCCCTGTGTATATCTCTGAACTTCTTCCCAGGTTGGCTGTCCCAACTCCTGCCTGCACCTGCCACTCCCACATAGAACAGCTCCCACCCCCATTGATGAAAACCCTGTCCATCCAACACCTTTGGGGCCAGGCAGGCTAAACCGAAAATTTTTCCAACTCCTTGAGGGTGAAAATTCAGGCCCATATTTTTCTTAAATTGTAAATACTGGTAGTTGTTTTGCACGAAATGATCTTCAGTCATGCACAATACTTCCTTATTTGCAGGGACTATGTAGCACAGCACAAAATTACATTTAATTCAGTAAACTGATTACTACAAGTTAATCTTCTGAGTCATGCAAGTCAACAAGGATGGATTACCATAAGCTCCTCCAGAGTATAAAGTTCCCTTGCATCAATTGCTATTAAATTCTTGAATGAGGAAACAGACCGATAAAAACCCAAAAGGGAATCATGTCTGAGGTGTAAACGGAAAAAACATTCCCAGCATTAAAATCTTCAAACTATGGATCTATCTTATCTTAAATATTGGATTACATAGAACATAGAACAGTACAGCACAGAACAGGCCCTTCAGCCCTCAATGTTGTGCCGAGCCATGATCACCCTACTCAAACCCACGTATCCACCCTATACCCGTAACGCAACAACCCCCCCCTTAACCTTACTTTTATTAGGACACTACGGGCAATTTAGCATGGCCAATCCACCTAACCCGCACATCTTTGGACTGTGGGAGGAAACCGGAGCACCCGGAGGAAACCCACGCACACAGGGGGAGGATGTGCAGACTCCACACAGACAGTGACCCAGCCGGGAATCGAACCTGGGACCCTGGAGCTGTGAAGCATTTATGCTAACCACCATGCTACCCTGCTGCCCCAATGTGTATCTTAGTGGCACAAGGGTGTACATTGTATTCTTCTCTTTGAAGCTTAAGTAGTGTGAGTCACCCTGGTTAGCTGAGTTCTGTATAAAAGTCTGACAGAACGCACACTAAGTAAGCTTTGCACAGGTGAAGGAGACACATCCTGAGTGAGTGAGACACATCCAGAGTGGGAATTGGTAATTTGGTGTAGTGAGGTAATTCGGTGCAGGGTGGGAGAAGGTGCTTTTTCCCTACCGTTTTGTTCTCTTTCTTCTGGGAGAGAACCAGAGAGCATCCTGGGAAGGTAAGTGATTTCTATTTTTATTACCTTTCCAAATTGTGTGTGTGGGGCGGGTGGGGGGGGGGGGGGGGGGGGGGGGGGGGGGGGGACTGACATCACAGTAAAGCTGTGACCTGATTGGCTGGTTGGGAATCTGTTAAATTCAAAAGAAATAATATTGCAAAAAAAATCTAATTGATTAACTAGATAGTGGAGTAACTAAACCTGAGGGCATAGATCGGTATGTGGCATTTAATTTTACAGTAAAAATTATCCAGCGTCAGGGCCATATAGTTAATTGTAATTCAATCTAACAATAATTCAAGTGTTTATTTTAAATTAATGAATTAGTGCTTAAATGTCACTCAGCGAGTGCAGTGCTCCAACTGTGAGATGTGGCAGATCTGTGATGCTGCCAGCGTTCCGGTCAATGACATCTGCAGTAAGTGTAACCAATGGCAGCTTATCACAGACCGCGTTGTTCGGTTGGAGCAGCATTTGGATGCACTTAGGAGCATGCAGGTGTCAGAAAGCGTCATAGATAGGAGTTATAGAGATGTGGACACATCCAAGGTGCAAGCAGAGAGATGGGTGACGACCAGAAGGGGCAGGCAGTTAGTGCAGGAGTCCCCTATGGTTGTCCCCCTCTCGAACAGATATACCCCTTTGGATACTGTTGGCGGGAATAGCCTATCAGGGGAAAACAGCAGCAGCCAGTGCAGTGACACCATGGCTGGCTCTGTTGTTCAGCAGGGAGGATCAAAGCGCAGAAGAGCAATGGTGATAGGGGACTCTATAGTCAGGGACACAGATAGGCACTTCTGTGGACGTGAAAGAGACTCCAGGATGGTATGTTGCCTCCCTGGTACCAGGGTCCAGGATGTCTCTGAACGGTTGGGGGCATCCTGAAGGGGGAGGGCAAACAGGCAGAGGTCGTTGTACATATCGGTACTAACGACATAGGCAGGAAGGGGGATGAGGTCCTGCAGCAGGAGTTCAGGGAGCTAGGCAGAAAGCTAAAAGACAGGACATCTAGGGTTGTAATCTCGGGATTACTCACTGTGCCACGTGCCAATGAGGCTAGAAATAGGAAGATAGAGCAGCTAAACACGTGACTAAACAGCTGGTGTGGGAGGGAGGGTCTCCGTTATCTGGACCACTGGGAGCTCTTCCGGGGCAGGTGTGACCTGTATAAGGAGGATAGGTTGCATCTAAACTGGAGAGGCATAAATATTTTGGCCGCGAGGTTTGCTAGAGTCACACGGGAGGGTTTAAACTAGTATGGCAGGGGGGTGGGTACCGGAGCAATAGGTTAGAAGGTGAAAACATTGAGGGAGAACTAGGGAATAGGGCCAGTATGGCTCTGAGGAAGAGCAGACAGGGAGATGTTGCTGAAAAAAGTGGGACTGGTGGCCTGAAGTGCATATGCTTTAATGCAAGAAGTATAACAGGTAAGGCAGATGAACTTAGAGCTTGGATTAGTTCTTGGGAGCCATTAGTTTCGGAGCCATGTTTCACAGGATGGCGCAACATCGAGGGCCGAAGGGCCTGTACTGCGCTGTAATGTTCTATGTTCTATGTTGGAACTATGATGTTGTTGCCATTACAGAGACCTGGTTGAGGGAAGGACAGGATTGGCAGCTGAACATTTCAGGATTTAGATGTTTCAGACGGGATAGAGGGGGATATATAAGGGATGGAGGAGTTGCGCTATTGGTTTGGGAGAATATCACAGCTGTACTGCGGGAGGACACCTCATAGGGCAGCGAGGTTATATGGGTAGAGATCAGGAATAAGAAGGGTGCAGTCACAATGTTGGGGGTTTGCTACAGGCCATCCAACAGCCAGCAGGAGATAGAGAAGCAGATAGGTAGACAGATTTTGGAAAGGAGTAAAAGCAACATGGTTGTTGTGATGCGAGACTTTAACTTCCCCAATATTGACTGGGACTCACTTAGTGCTCGGGGCTTGGACAGGACAGAGTTTTCCAGGAAAGCGTCTTAAAACAATATGTAGGTAGTCCAACTAGGGAAGGGGTTATACTGGACCTGGTATTGGGGAATGAGCCTGGCCAGGTGGAACAAGTTTCAGTAGGGAAGTATTTTGGGAACAGTGGCCACAATTCAGTTAAGTTTTCAGTGGTCCTAGGGTGAATGTGCTAAATTGGGGGAATGCTAATTATAACAATATTAGGCAGTAATTGAATAACCTAGATTGGGGGCGGATGTCTGAGGGTAAGTCAACATCTGACATGTGGGAGGCTTTCAAATGTCAGTTGAAAGGAATTCAGGACCGGCATGTTCCTGTGAGGAAGAAGGATAAATACGGCAAATTTCGGGAACCTTGGATAACGCGAGATATTGTAGGCCTCGTCAAAAAGAAAAAGGAGGCATTTGTCAGGGCTAGAAGCAGCGGCGTGCAGAGGTCTGGTGATGCCCGGGGCAAATCTTGATTATATGCCCCCAAAGACTCAAGTATAAGGCCTAATATACTGAGAAATATTATGAGAAAGGAAAACATTTTGAATATATAAACACAGATGAAACATGAAATAAACGCTTTAAACATAGAACAGTACAGCACAGAACAGGCCCTTCGGCCCTCAATGTTGTGCTGAGCCATGATCACCCTACTCAAACCCACGTATCCACCCTATACCCGTAACCCAACAACCCCCCCCCTTAACCTTACTTTTATTAGGACACTACGGGCAATTTAGCATGGCCAATCCACCTAACCCGCACATCTTTGGACTGTGGGAGGAAACCGGAGCACCCGGAGGAAACCCACGCACACAGGGGGAGGACGTGCAGACTCCACACAGACAGTGACCCAGCCGGGAATCGAACCTGGGACCCTGGAGCTGTGAAGCATTTATGCTAACCACCATGCTACCCTGATTTATTCGATTTTAATATTAATCAATCAAATTTATTAAGTTCTTTTCCCCAAATGATACCTCCTGTCACAAAACACCTGAACTACTTCATTTTTTACATCAGCTGTGAGAAATTCTTTTTCAATGCTTATTAAAGCCAGGTTGGTCAGTCGCTCCTATGACATAGAAGACCTCAGATATGTTTTTATTAATTTCAGTTTTGAAAATGACCTTTCACAGCTTGCGACTGAAAATGCAATTGTAAGCAGTAATCTGTATGAAACACACAGCGTCGGAAAGACATCCCTCCCATACTGCAGTAAAGACTCCAGAGCATCTTTAGGATCAGGGGGAACTCTAGTCCCTCCAGCTCGAAGGAGCATCACAAAATCAATAATTTCGTCATATAACTGAATTGCAACCACATCATTGTCATAATAATTTGCAAAGTCTGAACATTCCTTTTTTAATTTCTCTCTTTCTTGTTCATCTCCACTGATAATTTTGTGCAATTTATATCATAGACTTGCAAATTAGTGGTATCTGTATTCAAATATTAGCATGTTAAGGAATAAATGTCTCCTATTCCGAGATTAAATGCCATAGCAGTCCTCTGATCATCCAGGCTTCACTCTTACTACATCCCACGTAAATATTTCATTAAATATCACCAAAAAACCTATAAAAAACGTAGTTGCACCCGTTCTAGAGCTATTCACTGACCTCTTTATCTTTGCCATCTCTAAGGTATAGGACGGCTGCCTGAGGTTAAATTGCGCTGTAAGTTAGTCAATTTCCCCTTAGCGCTGGAATTCTAGGGATATTGTTCTCTTCTTCAGTCATTTTGCTTTGCAACACGGTAGCATAGTGGTTAGCATCAATGCTTCACAGCTCCAGGGTCCCAGGTTTGGTTCCCAGCTGGGTCACTGTCTGTGCGGAGTCTGCACGTCCTCCTCGTGTGTGCGTGGGTTTCCTCCGGGTGCTCCGGTTTCCTCCCACAGTCCAAAGATGTGCGGGTTAGGTGGATTGGCCATACTAAATTGCCCGTAGTGTCCTAAAAAGTAAGGTTAAGGGGGAGTTGTTGGGTTACGGGTATAGGGTGGATACGTGAGTTTGAGTAGGGTGATCATTGCTCGGCACAACATCGAGGGCCGAAGGGCCTGCTCTGTGCTGTACTGTTCTAAATCTAAATCAATGGGTGAGATGTTATGTCTCAAAAGTTGCGCCTCCCTCCTCTGCAACCCCCATGGAGAAGGATATGAGCAGAACGTCATGGAAATACTGTTATGACCCTTGTGGAAACAACTACAAACAACCCAACTAAGACCAATATACAAGACTTCACTTTTATATTAGCAATCACACCAAAATCAACGTAAATTAAACATGAATTAACAGGAAAATTGCAATAATATGACCGATAAATTACACATAGCAGATACAAAGACATATCTCACACATTTCGGTCAGCTCATTCAGCACGTATCGCTTTCATTTCAGCCACAATATCCTTCAAAACGTTGAACTTCTTCAAATCAAATTCCATCTTCATTTCTCTAAAGCTTTAGCACCAAGTCTCATCAAACTACTTCACCCAATTTCCACAAATATAATTTTCACAGTCAACACATTTCCAGATCCCTTCTTCTTCACAAAACCCTGGTCATGTGGGGCCTGTTTGTGCACTATGCCAGTGCATAAAGGGTCCCCAAATCCAGATATAAAAGCTCTGTTCAAGATCCGAGCTCCAGCAGCTTGCAGTCAAGTCTCTGAGAATCTCCCCTGCACCCTGCTGACCCTGGGCTTTAAGTATAAAGGGTAAGAGGGCAAAAGTTAAGAGGCCATGATGAATTTTTATAAAATACTGGTTCTGTCCCAAATGGGTGCCCCTGGCCCAAATGTCAAATTCTGGGCACGACAGTTTAAAAGTTGACAGCTACAGAGAGGGTGCAGAGAAGAGTTTTAAAATAGATCAAATAAATAAAATAAATAAATGAATAAATAAAACTCACCCATGGTGGCAATGCCGTCCATTCTGGAAAATTCGCGCCCTTTCTGCTCCCTCTCCAGCCTCTGCAGTGCGCAGGCGCGCTCGGGCCGACCGCGGTGCGCAGGCGCGCTCGGGCCGACCGCGGTGCGCAGGCGCGCTCGGGCCGACCGCGGACCGCGGTGCGCAGGCGCGCTCGGGCCGACCGCGGTGCGCAGGCGCGCTCGGGCCGACCGCGGTGCGCAGGCGCGCTCGGGCCGACCGCGGTGCTGCCCCCATCCAGTCGCTGCCCGGGGCCAGCGCCCCGTCGGCCCCCCCCTCTGCACGCCGCTGGCTAGAAGGCTGGGAACAGACGAAGGCTGTGTGGAATATAATGAAAGTAGGAAGGAACTTAAGCAAGGAGTCAGGAGGGCTAAAACGGGTCACGAAAAGTCATTGGCAAATAGGGTTAAGGAAAATCCCAAGGCTTTTTACACGTACATAAAAAGCATGAGGGTACCCAGGGAAAGGTTGACCCTCTGAAGGACAGGCGAGGGAATCTATGTGTGGAGCCAAAGGAAATGGGCGAGGTACTAAATGAATACTTTGCATCAGTATTCACCAAAGAGAAGAAATTGGTGGACGTTGAGTCTGGAGAAGGGTGTGTAGATAGCCTGGGTCACATTGAGATCCAAAAAGACGAGGTGTTGGGCGTCTTGAAAAATATTAAGGTAGATGTCCCCAGGGCCTGATGGGATCAACCCCAGAATACTGAAAGAGACTAGAGAGGAAATTGCTGAGGCCTTGACAGAAATCTTTGGATCCTCACTGTCTTCAGGTGGTGTCCCGGAGGATTGGAGAATAGCCAATGTTGTTCCTTTGTTTAAGAAGGGTAGCAAGGATAATCCAGGGAACTACAGGCCGGTGAGCCTTACGTCAGTGGTCGGGAAATTACTGGAGAGAATTCTTCAAGACAGGATCTACTCCCATTTGGAAGCAAATGGACGTATTAGCGAGAGGCAGCAGGGTTTTGTGAAGGGGAGGTTGTGTCTCACTAACTTGATAAGAGTTTTTCGAGGAGGTCACAAAGATGATTGTTGTAGGTAGGACAGTGGATGTTGTATATATGGACTTCAGTAAGGCCTTTGACAAGGTCCCTCATGGCAGACTGCTTCAAAAGGTGAAAGAGGGTGCAGAAGAGATTTACCAGGATGTTGCCTGGTATGGAGGGCATTAGCTATGCGGAAAGGTTGAATAATCTCGGTTTGTTCTCACTGGAAAGATGGAGGTTGAGGGGCGACCTGATAGAGGTCTACAAAATTATGAGGGGCATAGACAGTGGATAGTCAGAGGCTTTTTCCCAGGGTAGAGGGGTTAATTACTAGGGGGCATAGGTTTAAGGTGCACGGGGAAAGGTTTAGAGGAGATGTACGAGGCAAGTTTTTTACACAGAGGGTAGTGGGTGCCTGGAACTCGCTGCCGGAGGAGGTGGTGGAAGCAGGGACGATAGTGACGTTTAAGGGGCATCTTGACAAATACATCATTAGAATGGGAATAGAGGGATACAGACCCTGGAAGTGCAGAAAATTTTAGTTTAGACGGGCAGCATGGTCGGCACAGGCTTGGAGGGCCGAAGGGCCTGTTCCTGTGCTGTACTTTTCTTTGTTCTTTGTTTTGTCTCACAGTCAAGCAAAACCTGATTTTTTTTTTACAGCAGTTGAGAACTGAGAGAAAATCTCCAGGACATCCATGCAGATGCCACGCATATCACTTTCAAAATGCAGTTTCTGCTCTCATATGCGTGAACGTGAAGTCAATTTGTACACTGCAAGATCCTGCAAGCAACACATAAGATGGATGATCAGATAATTAACTCATTATGTGATGTAATTTCCTCGAACGAATTTGTGTGCCTATTACAGTTTTCAATGTCACATCATGGGGTCAGGTAATAAATAATTTTTTTCTGTGCAAGTGAACATTTGAAAATCTATATGACAGCCATTTCAGTGGTAAGTTTTGTAAAATTAGCTCGTCAGTAGTTCCTGTTAATCTACTTAACATGAACAGAGAGTATCAATTTGGAATGTCTGCAACAAGTACATGTAATGAAATCAGCACCCACCTTTCCAACTATGCTGTCAAATGTTTATGTTTGGGTCAAGAGGTATGAAGAGAAGGATGTTGATGGCATAGCTTTGAAAGAACAATTCAAAAGTATCACATGGAGAAATGTTTTGATTTACTGGAAATTATTTTGACAAAGAACTGGAAGATTTGATCCATGTGAATGTGCCCTTGTCTGTTGTTGTAGCATTTGCGCATAAATAATGCCGTCCACCATTAGCCTCATCATTATTTTGACATTAAAATCTGGGCTGTTGTGATTATTTTTATTTGTATTTCATAAGCAGTGAAATGTTTTGAAATATCCTGAAGACATGAAAAGTGTGTCTATAAATGCAAATATTGTTTGCAGTTAAACTGTGAAACTTAAGGCAATTTAGTAATCAGACAATATGTTTCTCCACAGCCTCTGCTGGAAAGTGTAAAATTGAGATGTTATATCACTAACACTGACAGGAGGGAACACTATGAAAATTCTCCATTGCCAATTTCTATTAAACTTGTGGACGTAGGAATTTGTAACAGAAATAGTTGATACAGAAGTGTGGCAAAAATATAGGAACGTAAAGTCTGTACAGTTTTGTAGGCCATAAGTATGATCATGGTGTCGTTCATAGAGGATCTCATCTGCCTTTTGCCTTGTCCGTATTGCTGTGGTTGTCTTTGTCTCACTTTTCACTTTCAGTTCTGTTTTGCTACATTTTATTCTGTTTTCTCTCAATTCTTTGTCTCATTTTCTTAGGAGGGTGAATTTAGGATTGCTGCAGGCCAGCAATTCAGAGTGTCAATTGGGTTGTGAGTTGTAATCACCTAATCTAATCTTTTATTATTGTCACAAGTAGGTTTATGTTAACTCTGCAATGAAGTTACTGTGAAAATCGTCTGAATTTAGGTGAGAATGAGGGAGCAGAGAAGTGCTACCACATTTAAAATAAGTAGATTATTATTGCAGCCTTTAAACTAGTGGACAGTGAAATGCCATATGAATGTGCTGAGTATTCATTCACTAATATTACTAACCAAAACTTCTAGTCTACAAGATCATTATGCATATCTTCTCCAGCAAGCCATGCATGTTTTCATGATCTCAGACAGCAATGATGGTAATATCAGTTTTTATTTCTGAATCATTTGTTTGAAAATCATTTGTTTGTGAATTATGAAAGTGTTCTAAGAGGATAATTCTAATATTAATGTACTGCTGAATTAACTGTTAAATATTCATGTAATCATGAGAGTCATGTAGAGGCGGTAAGGTGGCACAGTTGTTAGCACTGCTGCCTCACAGCATCAAGGACCCAGGTTCTATTCCAACCCTGGGTGGCTGTGTGGAGTTTGCATATCCTTCCTGTGTCTGCATGGGTTTCCACTGGGTGTTCCGGTTTTCTCCCACAGTCCAAGGATGCGCATGTTAGGTGAATTAGCCATGTAAAATGTCCCAAGATTAGATGGGATTACAGGGATAGGGCAGGGGATTGGGCCTAAGTAGGCTGCTCTTTCAGAGGGCTGGTGCAGACTCAATGAGCTGAATGGCCTCCTGCACGGTAGGGATTTTATAATTCACCATGTTAACCATCATTCACTCAACACTGGATTCTGTATTGGTATTGATGAAAGAATGATACTCCTATGTTTTTATGTGCTGTAAAATGAGTCTTAAATCCTTTTGTAAAATTGTTCTGAATTTCAATATTAGTTGCCTCGATGTGTAATTCGGTTGACAATTCATTTTCTTTTTCTATGCATCATACTTTTTGGTTATGGGAGGCAGCACGGTGGCGCAGTGGGTTAGCCCTGCTGCCTCACAGCGCTGAGGTCCCAGGTTCGATCCCGGTTCTGGGTCACTGTCTGTGTGGAGTTTGCACATTCTCCCCGTGTCTGCGTGGGTCACGCCCCCACAACCCCAAGATGTGCAGGCTCGGTGGATTGGCCACGCTAAATTCCCCCTTAATTGGAAAAAAATGAATTTGCTACTCTAAATTTATATCAAAAAATACTTTTCAGTTATTATTCTCCATCATCATGTTTCTACCTGAATGCCACATGTGCCTTCATTTATCTTTCATATTAAATCTTAAGATTGATCCCTGATCAAACCAGCGTACGAAAAGAATCACTGAGACAATGAGTTAAATTTTAATCTTAACCATAAATTCAGTGTTATGTATTGGTTGCTTTATCTGGCTTTCTGTACTTTCAAGCGAGTGCATTGTGGGAGTGCAGGATCTATGTGTTCTTATCAGTTCAACTGCTACAGTGATAAAGGACAGTTGTAATGGTAATCACCTCCTGTGATTGATCTTGAAAGGTATCAGGACCAAATACATAAACTGTTGACAAGGGCGACAAACATGTGCATTATGCCACCCAAAAAATGAAACTAAAGTAAGGAAACTTTAATTTTCATCTGAACCGTATGTTGGATTTGTACTGCATGGCAGAAAAGGGCTGGCAGTTAAATACAGGGGCCTGTAGAGTTTGGAATAAAAAGAAACCTGTGGACTTTAAAAATAAAAAGAAACTAGAGTAGTTTTAAAAAAGGAATTGCAGCTGTTGAGAAGATAAATCAGCAATCAGAAATGCTGTTACTTTAATTTTAAAACACCCCAAGACATTCAAATACGATTAATAACAAAAAAGACATTACCAATAAAACAGAAATGACTCCTGATCGGTCCACGAGACAACAAAGACTCCTAAAGCATGGAAACATAGAAGCGGAAGTCCCTGCCCAGTATAAAAAAAACCCTCTCCAATCGTCCAGAAAAAAAGAACGGAGATTGTTGCTATGCTTAACCAAAAACCAAAGAACTTTTTAAAACATTGTAAAGCAGAAAGCAGCCACATTATCGATGAGACCGCCTAAACCCAGGAAGCCCCGGAACTTGCACACAAAAAACCGACAGATGCAATGACAGATTGAAGTTAAAAAATACTTAGTTACAGATCTTAAAATAGCAACAGATTTAGAACAGCAACTGACAATGAAAGATAAAAGGCTGAACATTGCCACACTTACCTGACCTATCGGACATTTTCATGAGACTGAACAGTGGGGCACCTACACTGAACATTTCCAGTTTTTTGTCCTTGCAAATGGAATTGAAAGTGATAGAAAGGTGGCAACTTAAGTGTGATGGGACCTAGAACCTTTGGCTTATTAAGAAGCTTGGCACAGCACAAACCTGGCACAAAATCATAGGATGTTGTAAAAGTCCTGGAGATGCATTTTCCCCCTGAGCCCCTTGTTAGAGCAGAAAGATTTAGGTTTCACAAAAGAAACCAAGAAGAGGGAAAAACAATTGTGTAGTATGATGCAATGCTTAAAAACGTCACTGAACATTGTGAATTCAATGAAGTACTGAACGATGTCCTCTGTGACAGGTTGGTCTGCGACCTTTGTAGTGGAGCAATCCAGAAACGCCTCCTGACAGAGGATAGCCTCACTTTGCAGAAAACCATAGAGATTGCTGTGTCCATGGAGCTGTCTTCAAAAGAAACACAACAACTGAATGCATCATCTCGAGTGCATAACGTGACAGCTGAGCATGCACACAAGAGAGCAAGCAGCTGAACAATGTTACCGTTTTGGAAAGTATGGTCACCATCCATCTGAATGTTGGTGCAGGGACCTTGGGTGCGATCAGTGTGACGATAAGGGACACATTGAGTGTGCCTGTAAAAACAAAAGAGCACTGAATCACAAAAACAAATCAGAGAAAAAGACATCTCGCGTACAAGAAGAAGAATCTGCATGTCATACAGCAGGCGCGGGAGGACCGAAATGACAGAGTCCGAAGAAGGATGGCCCTTTCACATCTTGTCAGTGGCTGGTAGTTCACAGGGCTACTGGTAACACCACTGTTGGAGGGCCACCTAATACGTATGGAGCTGGATACCGGGGCAGCAGTTTCTCTGCTCCCAGATGTGTGTAAGGAAAAGCTTAAACATCTTCCCTTGACACCTGCAAAAACCATTCTGAAAACATATGCAAGAAATCTATACCTATGCGGGGCAGAACAGAAGTTAATGTGAAACTAAATGGACAGATTACGAACAGTGGGAAAGTCAACTACCCAGCATTAGTTGGGTAGTCATGTTTCGAGAAGATCCAGTTAAACTGAGCCGAAGTGCCTAGCATTGCAACTGAAGAAACCTTGATGACATCTTGGTAATGGGCAAGACTCATTCATCTCAAGAACGTGGATGCCATCTTACAAAGGCGAGAGGCATATGGCCTATGGATTTGCAAAGACAAATGCAAGATTTTGGGAGCACAACATTAATGCTGTTGGGCTACACAATGCACCTCTAAGGTCAAGGCTATTGTGGATGCTCCAGCTCTATCTGCCAGCTTCACTCATTCTTAGGGCTGCTGAATTGTTACGGATGACTCATTCCACAGCTGGCAACCCTGTTGAAACCCCTGCATAAGCTTCTCTGTCAAAACAAAGCGTGGGAATTCTTACGGATGCCTGGTCAGCTCTCAACAGTGGCAAAGAGACTGGACCAGAGCCATAACCGTTTCAAGTTTTAAGACTGCGCAGAAAGATCAGTTAATTCCAGGAGTGATAACATAAGAAATAGGGCTTGGTAATTTTATAAACAAACTTAAACTTTTAAACTTCAACTCTTAACCCTATCAGATTAACATGTAGTTTCTTAACCTTAACACACTAGTTCCCGTTAAACAGCACCTTAACAGACTATGCAAGTCTCATGCCACTTACACGGACAGGTAAAGCAAATACTTGCATTTAACAAAGCACTTCCCTCTCACCCCCCCCCCCATAAAGAAAACAAAATCTTAACTAAAAAGCCCCCTCCTCAACAGCTGACGGAAACCAGTTTCCTGAAAAAGAAGATGAAAGACAGCCACCTCAATTAGAACCCTTCTACTGACTCCCTCATGATGTACTTGATCGTCACTCGGTGCAAAACGTTCATCAGGTCCCCGAACCGAGATTATGGGCGACACCGGGGATCTCCACCCAAGCAGAAACTGCCTCCAGGCTATTGGCGAGGCGAAGGCTAGAACATCTGCCTTCGTCTCCGCCCGCAGCACGGTTACTTCAAAAATGGCCACCAGCTGAATGTCCAAAATCCCTGACATTGTATAAAAAACGGAAACCCAAAAACTAACAAGCGTGGGCAAGACCAAAACATGTACGCGTGATTCGCTGGCCCCCTCGAGCACATATTCTCCACCCCCGAGAAGAACCCACTCATATGCACCCTAGTCAGATGGATCAGGCTTAACTTAGCACATGAGGATGCGACCCTCTGAAAAACCTCATTTCACAGCCCCTCAAAGACCAAACCCAACTTACCTTCCCATTTCCTCTTTACCTCTGCCAGCGATACCTGTTCCATCGCCAACGTCTAACCACAAGACATATAATCAGATAATCCTTACAATGCAGAAGGAGGCTATTCGGCCCATCGACTGTGCACCGACCCTCTGAAAGAGCACCGGAACCCAGGCCCAATACCCCACCCTATTCCTGTAACCCCTCCTAGGGATAATTTAACATATCCAATCCACCTAACCTGCACATCTTTGAACTGTGAGAGGAAATAGGAGCATTTGGTGATAACCCATGTAGACACTGGGAGAATGTGCAAACTCCACACAGTCAGTCACCCGATGTCGGAATTAAACCCGGGTCCCTGACACCGTGAGGCAGCAGTGCTAACCACTGTGCCATTATACTGAGTTCTTCAGGACTCAGCCAACTCTGCTGGTGGTGTCGAGTTCTTCAGGACTCAAAGGAAACCTTACCCGCCCCCAAGTCAGCCAAGGATAGAACCCTTACCCATCCTGAAGGCGACGGTACCTGGGGAAATGAAGGAAACTCCTTGCAAGAAAAATTGCGCACCTGAAAGTGCCTGAATACATTCCCTTTCCGAAGCTGGAACTTCTCTGCCAACTTGTGTGGAACAACGAACCTACCCTCCAGAAACAAATCTTTAAACCTCTCCAACCCTTCCCACTCCCACGTCCTAAATGATGAATCAAAGCCAGACGGCACAAACCTATGGTTCCTGCAAATTTGAGCCAACAGAGACGTGGCGCCCAATTTAAAATGCAACCTAAACTGATACCACATTCTCAAAGAGGCTCTCACCACTGGCTAGAAGAGAATCTGGCAGGAGAAAACTGGTGTGGCGCTATAACCAGGGCCCTTAGACTTGACCGTATGCAAGAAACCTCGCCCATCCACCTACATGTAGAGTCCGGTTGCTCAAACCACCCCCGCACCTTATCAATATTTGCCACCCAGCAATGGCATAACAAATTGGGTAATGCCAACCCCTCCCAAATGCCTATCCCTTTGCAAAAATGTCCTACGGACCCGAAGTCTTACCAGCCCAAACAAAAGTAAATGTCAATTTATTAACCCTGCAAAAGAAAGTCTTGAGAGAAAAGACTGAGAGACACTGTGGGTGCGATTCTCCGCACTCACGACGGGTCGGAAAATAGCGGGCGGCGCAAAGTTTCACGGCGACGCTGGTCCGACGCCCTCCCGCTATTCTCCAAACCCCGCACAAACTCCAAGTTGCCATTCCCGTCAAACGCCTCGAACGCGCCCCCGACACGACCAGAATCGCTAGTTTTTGGCCCCCCCGCTATTCTCCGGCCCGGATGGGCCAAAGTCCCGACATAATCACGCACTGTTTACACGGCGTCCAACACACCTGCTTTTCAAGTTCGTCAACCAGTCGTGCTGGCTGACGACAGCTTCGAGGAGGTGAGCGCACCGCTCAGCGCACCGCTCAGTGCACTGCTGGAGTCTGGCCACAACGGGGAAGGCATCCCTGAGAACGGGAGGGGGGTCCAGAGCGGGGGGGAGTGGGGGAGACGGAGGGGGGTGTGGGGGAGACAGGGGGGAGTGGGGGAGATGGAGGGGGGAGTGGGGGAGATGGAGGGGGGAGTGGGGGAGATGGAGGGGGGAGTGGGGGAGACGGAGGGGGAAGATGGAGGGGGGGAGTGGGAGTGGGGGGGTGTTAGGGAGAGAGTGAGCGAGTGACCCGTCCAACCCCGTAACACAATGTCTGCCACCATGCCATGGCGTGCCGGTCACAAGGACAAGGCCGCTGTTTGCCCTGTGGCTTACGGCCACAGGCCACTGACGCACCGGTGAGGAGGACATAGTTAACTGCCCGTTGGATGCAGAAAGTGACCAGGGGTTAGGCTGCGCGTCCAGGCCACCAGGACACACAGGTATCCCGTGGCAGGCGGCTGCCGAGGTGTCGACTAACCTCCGTCTAACATGTCCCGTTTCTCTGCTCCCACCACCCTTCTGTAGGTTAGCACAATGTCTGTGAACAGAACGGCTATGTTCTGCGCAGTGGTTGGGGCTGCTGCACTGCATTTGGCGATGCAGCAGCATCCACACCCACAACCCGCAGTGGATGCAGGGACAGCTGCAGCAGCAGAGGGAAGGGCCGAGGAGTTGCCAGTCGTCGAGCAGCATGGGGAGGAGGAGGAGGAGGAAGAGGAGAGAATGAGGGTGCAGCCACGGCGCCAGAGGCGACGACCAAGGCCGAGGGTGTACCGTGTCCGGGTCTCTTTCCTAACAATGACGGACATCACCTGCAAGAGGAGACTCCGGCTGAGTAGGTGGATGGTGATACATATCTGTCACCTCGTGGCGCACCTCGCCCCACGTGGAACGGGGGAGGACACGCGATCCCAGTTGCCATCAAGGTGACGGACGCTCTTAACTTCTATGCGACCGGCTCCTTCCAGTCTCCGAGCGGGGACCTCTCCGGGATCTCCCAGTCATCGGTGCACAGGTGCATCCGGGATGTGACTGACGCCCTCTATGCCATCGCGGACCTCTACATCACCTTTCCCGAGGACCGAGCAACTCAAGAGTCACGAGCTCGTGGATTTGCCAGAGTGGCCGGGATACCGATGGTGCAGGGGGCAATCGATTGTGTTCACGTCCCCATGCGCCCGCCTGCAGGGGACAGGGACGTGTTCACAAACAGGAGGGGGACATACTCCATGAATATCCAGGTGGTATGCGACCCCCACATGAGGATCATGAATGTCTGTGCAAGGTTCCCAGGGAGTGTGCATGACTCCTACATACTTGCACAGTCGTTCATTCCTGCGATGTTTGAGGGACGTCCTCCCCGGCTGAGGGGCTGGTTGCTAGGCGACAGGGGTTATCCGCTGAGGTCTTGGCTGATGATGCCTATACGGAGGCCTCAGACCAATGCGGAAACCCGATACAACGAGGCCCATGCAGCAACCAGGGGTGTGGTGGAGCGCTGCCTTGGCCTCCTGAAGATGAGATTCAGGTGCCTGTACCGCTCCGGAGGGGCCCTGCAGTACCAGCCCGACAGGGTCGCTCGCATTGTAGTGGTCTGCTGTGCGCTGCACAACATCGCGATGCAGAGGGGAGATGCCCTGCTGCAGGAGGCGGAGGGAGAAGCCAGTGGCAGTGGTGCCAGCACAGAGGAGGAGGATGAGGAGGAGAGGGAGGAGGAGGAGGAGAGGGAGGAGGAGCAGGAGGAGGAGGAGGCTGTTGGAGTGGCGGGCGCAGCACGCAGACACGAACCAGGTGCTGGTGATGTCCAGGAGGCGGCACGACGGACCCAGCGAGGACGGCGGGCACGCGACACCTTGGTGGCAGCACGGTTCACGCGTCGCATGTGACGTCACCGCTGAACACCAAACCACCACCTGCATCGCTAGTCGTGCAGAGGGTCAACACACAACTGCCACCACCACAACCTCCCCCCCCCCCCCCCCCCCCCCTCTCAGTGTACACGGCTCCACTTCGACATCACCCTTACCACTGGGTCCAGACGGTATGGCACGACATTGATGGCTGTGTCAGCGGGTGTGATCAGTGCCATGTGGAATGATGACAGCCCGCTCTGCGAAGAGCTGTGAGCTCAGAATCGTTAGAGAGAGTCTGACTCATGGCAATAGCTGAACCATTCACCTTGGTGGCCGCTGAGTTCGTCACGGACACTCCATCACGTGTCCGCGTGGGCTAGCTGTGGGAGGGGGTGGGGGGAGGGGCAGGGACTGCACACCCGGCACCGAAGTTTCACCGCTCGTCAACCCCAGCGACACTCAGTCACCATCACGATTCCTGTGGCTGTGGAACAATCACACGGTTTTACAAGTAAGGTGGAACAGTGCGTTTAATGTTAACAATAATTTACAGGTGCCCTAGCCCCTACAACTAAACTGTGCCCTTCACCCGTGCCAACTTACTCTGTGTCTCACTTTGTTGCCTTACGGGCCCTACCACTACGTCTACGTGAGTCCCCAGATGATACAGCAGGAGTGGAGGAGGACTGCTGCGAATCGCCCCCTTCGACTCGTTTCTCCTTGGCCAAGCGTTTCCTGGGCGACCCGGCCTTGATGGGCCAGGCTGCTCTGCGGGCGTCTCGGGTGACGTTGTGCCACTCTGCTCTGCCTGCTGCCCACCCGATGCACCAGGGATGGGACGGGGGGAGGCCGAGAATTCCGGGACGTCCCGTGATGGACTTAATGGGACGGGCCCCGAAACCTCCTCCTCCCTCGGGGAGCCCGGTGGCCCCCGGGCCTCACTTTGGGACAGAGGTGCGAGCGGGGAGGTGCCCCGTCGCGCCACCGACACCTGGCGCTGCTAGTCCTGGAGGCCTGCAACGGTATCCACCAGGGTCTGAACGTTAGCAGAGACGGAATCCAGGGAGTGAGACATTCCCACCAGGGACTGTGAGACCTCAACCTGTGAGTGCACGACGCCATCCAGCACATGTGTCAGGCGGTTGATGCTCTCGGCGACTGACTGCTGCGACTGGGCCATGACCTGGTGAGACTGGGCCAAGGCCCGCAGGGCGCCGGCAATGTCGTTTTGGCTCTGGCACATTGCTGCCTGTGAGAGGGCAACCCTGTCCAGGGCCGAGGATGACGCGTGCACATTAACCCCAACGCCTTGCATAACCTGACCCATTGCCTCCACCGCGGATGCCATCCGTGCGGTGTCGGACTGGGTCGCTGCCATGAGCGGCACCACTCCCTGCTCGTGGACGCGGTTCGACTCCTCTAACAGCGTCTGCAGAGCCAGGAAGACAGCCCTCATCCCGTCATTGTTTCCCTGGGTTTCTTGAGGCATCGGCTGTGCGGGTGGGTTGAGAAACTCCAGGAACTCAGAAAACGTCTGGGAGCCAGCTGCATGCTGGGCCTGGCCTGGCCTCCGCCAGTCCGGGCCCTCGTCTGCTCCGACCTCCACCTGCTGTACCTGCTCATCTGTGATGTGCGAACCAGACTGTGACCCAAGAGCCTCATCACTAAATAGGCCAGCCGGGGTGAGTGTCTCTGGGATGGTGGATGGTGTGGGAGATAGCAGTGCCGCAAGCTCGACGACGTCTTGGGTTGACGCCTCCTCTGTGTCATCGTCCAGGTGAGAGGCCGCAGGGCGTTGGCGGGCCATTTCTGTTTCCTGCTGTGTCGCCGCCCTCTGGGCGTCCTGCTCCACAGATTCTGTTGGGGAGGATGGGACTCCCCACTGATCGGGCACCGAATGTTGTGCAGCCCTGGGTGAGGTGGGGCCAGATGCGTGTCTCCGCCTGGAGGCAGATGGCCCTGGTCGTTCGGCATCACGTCCTAGGGAAGAGAATGAAACGGCTTATTTAGATTCGCTCGGCCGGGCGCTGGACGGTCCCAGTGGGCAGGGTGTGAAGGGACAGAGGATGGGGGAGGTGTCCAAGTGGGCAGGGTGTGTGAAGGGACAGAGGATGGGGGAGGTGTCCAAGTGGGCAGGGTGTGTGAAGGGACAGAGGATGTGGGAGGGGGGGGGGGGGTGTTTGTCATGGAGGGTTGTCTCACTTGTTGCAGCTCCGCCAACCTTGCATAGCGTGACCTCCCGGGTGCCAGACCCCCCCAACAAGGTCCAGTGCCCTCTGCTCAAACGTGGTGAGGGGGTGCAGGTTGGGCAAACCCCCTCCAGTCTGGTGCCGCTCACGGGTGTTGTGAGCGGTCTTGGCCTGTTGGGGGAGGGGACATAGGTAGATCATTACAATACGGCAGGTATCAGCAGTCCGTTCAGATACTGGCACAGTTTGGGGGTCAAGTTGTAATAAGACCATTGCATCTCTCCACGGGGGCCAGAGCGCTGGGTCTGTGACAACTTTGTGAACCACCCTCAACTAACTCTGCCCCAATCCCCCTCCACCCCCCATGCCAGGGGGGGAGGTGGGTGATTAAGTTAAGGGGGGAGGGATGGTTGTGACCAGGGGGCACCCTCTTGGCATTTACCCTGGCAGCCCTGGTGAGGTCGTGCATCTTTTTTCTGCATTGCTCTGCTGAGCGAGGGGTCTGCCCCACAGCACTAACGGCAGCAGCCACCTCACGCCAGGCCTGGTGCACAGCGCTGGCAGGTTGGCGATGCCCTCTACACGGGCAGATGATGCCCCTCCTCTGCTCGACGACATCGAGCAGCGTCTCGACATCGGCCTCAACAAACCGAGGGGCAGCTCTCCTGAGCTCCGACATCATGGCCGACAGATTCTGTGCTTGCCCGCGCCTTTTTACGGCGTCGGGCGGCGTCACGTGGGCGTGGTCGTATCATCGTCGCGTTCCGTCGTCATCGCGCACGTGATTGACGCGGCCGCGTTCCTAGCCCATTTCCCGGACGTGAATACGTCGGGAAATGGACCCTTCCCGACCGTCGTAAAATGCGCCCGTTTTAACGGCCAACTTCGCGATTTTTCGCGGGTGCGGAGAATCGCACCCTGTATGTGAGGCATGGTAGCACAGTGGTTAGCACTGTTGCTGCACAGCGCCAGGGACCTGGGTTCGATTCCCAGCTTGGATCACGATCTATGCGGAGTCTGCATGTTCTCCCTGTGGGTGCTGTTTGTTCGGTGAATTGGACATTCTGAATTCTCCCTCAGTGTACCCGAACAGGCGCCGGAGTGTGGCAACTAGATTTTCACAGTGACTTCATTGCAGTGTTAATGTAAGCCTACTTGTGACACAAATTATTGTTATTACAAAAACAAAAACCCTGGGGAGAATATTGATCTTCACCATCAGCACCCTTCCCGCTAAGGTCAGAGGGAGGTCATCCCACCTTTCAAATCGGCCTTCACCCCATCCACCAGGCTGGAAAAGTAAGTTTATGAAGCGTGGCACAGTCAGGGGCCACCCGGATTCCCAGATATCGGAAACGAGTCTTGGCCAGATGAAATGGCAGTCTCCCCCGATCAGCTCCACTCCCTAGGGGGTTCACTGGAAAAAATTCACTCTTACCAATATTTAGCTTGAACTCCAAGAAGGAGCCAAACTTTCTGAGCAGTTTCATTATCTCTCCCATACTGGAGAGTGGGTCTGTAATAAAGAGTAACAGATCGTCCACATATTTTTTTTTAATTAAGGGGCAATTTAGCATGGCCAATCCACCTAGCCTGCACATCTTTGGGCTGTGGGGGTGAAACCCACGCAAACACAGGGAGAACATGCCAACTCCACATGGCCGGTGACCCAGTGCCAGGATTAAACTTGGGACCTCGGTGCCGTGAGGCAGCAGTGCTAACCACTGCACCACCATGATGTGCTCCGATCGTCCACACATAAGGACCCCTTATGCTCCCTCTCACCATGCTCTATCCCCCTCCATCTGGTAGACATTCTCAACAGAACGGCCAGCAACTCAATTGCTAAGGCAAACAAAAGCGGAGACAATGGGCATCCATATCTTGTACCCCTGTTCAGTTGGAAATAACTCGAGGTCAGGGCATTAGTAAGTATTCTCACGGTGGGGACCCTGTACAAAAGATTAATCCAAGAAATAAACTTGGGTCCAAATCAAACTGCCCCAGGATCTCAAAGAGGTACCCCCACTCAACCCTATCGAATACCTTCTCCCGCGGCCATTCAAAATAATCACTTCTGGCTCAGTCACTAAGAAGGGCCTCAACACTATTTTAACCATCTCCTAATATTGGCCGACAGCTGCTGGCCCTTAACAAATCCAGTCTGCGCCTCCAAAATCACACCCGGTGGGCATCGCTCCAAGCGTCTTGCCAACATCTCAGTCAAGAACGTAGTGTCAGCGTTTAACAACGAAATAGGCCGATACGACCCCCCCCCCCCCCCCCCCCCCACCCACCAAGTCATTAAACATATCCAGCAGAAGTGGGACTAACTAGCAAACTGTTTATAACATTCAAAGGGGAACCCATCCAGATCCGGTACTTTGCCGTCTGCAATAACCGAATACAACTCATGATCTCTTCCAACCCTACTGGTGCCTTCAACCTCTGCCTTCCCTACTGCTCCACCTCTGGGAAGGTCAAAAATCGCCTCATTGATGAGCCCTCCACTAGGGGCTCTGACTCATCCAACCCACAGGAGAAGACCTCAAATACCTCATTAACCTTCTCTGGGACAGAAACTATCCTGCCACCCAGGTCCATGACCTGCACTGTCTCCCAGGAGGCTGCCTGTCGCCTCAGCTGGTGAGCCAACAGATGACTGGCCTTCTCCCCATCCTCATAGAATGCTCCCTCAAGCGACGCAGCTGGGTCACCGCCTTACCCGTTGACAACTCAAAATCCATTCGCAACTTTTCTCTCTCCGCCAATAACTCCGGTGCGGGATTGAGTAATGGCGGTCCACTTCGCAAATGGAATCCACCAGTCTCTGCCTCTTCACCTTCCCTGATTTAACCCTATATACCTTAAAAGAGATTATGTCGCCTCTAATAACTGCTTTCAGGGCCTCCCAGAGCATGGATGCCAAGACCACCTCATTCCCGTTGAACTCAAAATACTCGTCAATGTTAGATTATACTCAGTCAATCTTATCCACGAGTAACGCCGTGTTCAGTCTCCATAGAGGTTGCTGAGAGCGGCCCGGCTCCATCAGGTCCACAAAATGTGGAGTATGACCTAAATAACGATTGCCAAGCACTCCGCCCCCTCACCCCAGAGAGAAGGTATCTACCCCCACAAAAGAAGTCAATTCGGGAATAGACCTGCTGAACATGAGAAAAAAAAACTCGGAAACTTAAATCTCCCCGGATCTGCCCCCCATCTGTTTTATGAATACCAATAACCCCTTCGCCACCCCTGATGGACTTCAAGATTTTACCTATCCAACCTAGGATCCAAAACACAATTAAAATTTCCACCATAATTAGCTGATGTGAATCAAGATCTGGGATCAACACCAGCACCTTATTAAGGAATGCATGTCATCCCAGTTCAGTGCATACACATTGACCAATACTACCGGTGTGCCCGCCAACGACCCACTAACGAATACGAACTTCCCGCCTGAGCCTGCCAATATATTACCCGCAGGAAAAGCCGCCCTTATTAATCAACACAACAGTCCTCCGCACCAACAATCAAAACCTGAGTGATATATCTGCCCCACCCATCCCTTCCGCAAAGCTGTTTGATACTTAATTCTCAAATGGGTTTGCTGTACCAAAACCGCATCCGCCTCCAAACCTCTCAAGTCCACAAACACCCGGGACCTTTTTACTGAGCCATTTAACCTCCTCACTTGCCAGGTTATCAACCGGACCTCTATCCACCGGTCCATCTTGTCCATGGTCACCTGAATTGGGACCAAAGCCTCCTCCATTGCCTTCTCCAGATCCTCAGTGACTGCCTGCCACTTCTTCTTAAATTCATCGGTCTTGAAGCTAATCAACTTCTCAGTTGTCCACTGAGGGGCCACTGACTCAGCAGAAGTCACCAACATATTCCCTCCTGTTGAGGCTGGAAGAACATTTGATTCTGACGACGCTCCCTTGCCTGACTTTTGCTTTGAACTTTTTCACTGGACATTGCTCGAATGAGGGAGTCTTATTCCATTAAATTACACCACTTTCCTCCAAAAAACGGCCATTAACAGCTCACCACATAGCCACCACCGGAAGTCCGAGCTTCTACCCTCTTTCCCTAATTAAGAGAATGTTTGTTAAACTGACATTTCCAATAATGGGGGAGGAATATGTTATGTATTGTATGTCTTGTCTGGATTGACGTACTTTGCAAGTCAATGCATTGTGGGATTGCAAGACCATTGTTTTCTTATGAGTTTGATTGCTGCGGCAATAAAGGACAGTTAGAATGGGAATCACATCCTGTGTCTACATGTATACTGATTGATCCTAAAAGGTACCAGGAACAGAAAAGATCTGGCAGAACAGATCTTTACTCATTATAAACCTGTTTGATTTTTACATAATTAATTTATTTGGAAGGAAGGGTGGGTTCAATAATAAACGGTTGCGTCGCTCTGCTAGAATAGAACATATGGTGAATGTGAAGATTTATCCCAATGCCTCACCAGAAATCTTACTCTCTACAAAGTCATAGGAATTTTCCTCATTTCTCTGATCTGCACCACTGCCTTTCTCCTGGCATTTGGAACAATATCTTTTTTGTAAGTACCACAAAGAATCAACACTGCGTTTGTTGAAACAAAAACTTACTTTATTTTACAACTACTATTATATCCAGCTCCTGAGGTTTCCTACTGGCTGACTCTATTTATACATAGCACGAGATTGCTAACGGTCCCCTGAACCTTAATGGGGAGCTCGTATTCTGCAAAATCCACGGGGTAGTTAATCATCCCTACCCCGTAAGACCCGTGTAGGTTATCACAGTCTTGATCTTGTTTTCTTTAGTGAGCCATAGATGAGTCTGAATTGAGTAGATGAAAGAAAATTATATTTATTGCGAATCAATTATATTTACAATATACATCAGTTTCCAGCCGGATCAGCTCTGCCGGTTCCATAATTGCCCGACTTTATATAGAACTCAATCATTTCAAAAAACATTTTTTCCCAATTAAGGGGCCATTTTATTGTGGCCAATCTACTTACCCTGCACATCTTTGGATTGTAGGGGATGAGAGTCACGCAGTCACGGGGAGAATGTGCAAACCCCACACAGACAGTGTCCGGGGCTGGGATTGAACCCGGGTCCTTGGTGTTGTGAGGCAGCAGTGCTAACCACTGAACCACCATGCCACCTTCTCTGACTTATGAACAAGAACCCATAGATCCGACTGCAACGGAGCACCCCAAAGTCTCTCCCCATTTAGATAATAAGTTGCCTTCCCAAATTTCTGACCAAAATGCATGACCTCACACGAATCCACCTGCCACATTTTGGCCTACTCTCTTTATCTATCTATATACATTTGTAAGGTTCTTATTTCTTCATTGCAACTTACTGTCCTACCTATTTTTGTGTTGTCTGCAAATTTGGCTATAGAACCTTTAATCCCTGTACCCAAGTCATTTATATAGATTGCAAATAGCTGGTACCCAAGGACCAAACCCTATGGCAGCTCACTAGTTACGTCTTGCCATCCAGAAAAAGACCCATTTACCCCGACTCTCTGTCTTCTGTCCATCAGCCAGTCTTCTAACCAAGCTAATAAATTACCCATAATCCCATGTAATCTAACCTTGTGAATTAATCGTCTGTGCGACACCTTATCAAACGTCTTCCGGAAGTCCAGATATACTACATCTACATTATCCACTTTGCTTGTTACAACTTCAAAGAACTCAAGCAAATTAGTCAAACATGATTTGCCCTTCATAAAACCATGCTGACTCTAATGGATAGCATTTGACTTTCCAAATGCCCTGAAATTACTTCATTGATAATTGATTCTAACAATTTTCAAATAACAGATGTTAAACTGGTCTGTTCTCCCCAGATATTCTACCTCCCTCCCTTTTTGAATAAGTGTGTTACGTTAGCATTTTTCCAATCCACTGTAACCTTTCCAATGTCGAGGGAATTTTTGAATACTATAATCAATGGATCCACTACCTCCACTGTCACTTCCCTTAACAGCCTAGGATGTCGGCCATCAGGCCCGGGGAACTTATCTGCCCTCAATCCCAATAGTTTGTTGAGTACCGTTTCCCTATTGATGCTGATTGTTCTAAGTTCCTCTCTTTCTATGACCTCTGAATTATCCATTCCCATAGAGATGGAACTAGCACAATCCCTCTCCACCACTGTTGAGCCCACAATCCCTTGGAGAACAAGTTCCTGATTCCATCCATGCTTCAGAGGCAGCTATTGACTTGAGAGTAGTTTGCCACATGGTCAGTGGGAAACTCTTGAGGATGAGTGAAGCCAGGCTACCCACACTCACCACCTAATGGTAGATTCCTGACAGCATTGAGAGTTCAGTACACAAGGTTGTCTACTCCTGCCGGTGACTATTTATCCAATGATAGTTTTCAACAAAAAAAAATCACAGACTTGGGAGAAACAGGAGTTGGACTTGCAAAGAACAGTTCTCTGATGAAGGATTCTACTCTTGTTGTTTCCTCCACCATGGAAACTGAGGCAAAGTATTGATTTAGCACCTTTGTAATTTCTATGTTCCCCATTATTAACTCACTGTTTCATCTTCCAAGAGACTAACATTCACTTTAGCGACTCTCTTCCCTTTTATGTACTTATAGAAGCTTTTGCTATCCTTTTTGATATTTTGCACTAGTTTTCGTTCTTAATTTACCTTTTCTCCTTTTATTACTTTTTTTAGTATCTCTTCGTTTCTGTTTGCCACTGACCTTTGCAATATGTTATAACTTAGTTTTGTCTTTATATTGTCCTTGACCTCCTTGTTTAGCCATGGATGCTTTTTACCCCTCGTACCTTCTTTCTCCCTCACTGGGATATATTTTAGTTGTGAGGAATTGAGCATCTCCTTAAACAACTCCCACTGCTCATCAGCTGTCCTACCTTTTAACTTTCTTGCCCACTCTACTTGGGCCAAATCTGTCCCCATGCCTATGTAATTTCTTTGATTAATTCTGGAACGCAGGTGTGGGACTCCACTTCCCGCCCCCAAACGGAATTTTAAATTCTACCATACTATGGTCATTACCCCCGAGAGGATCCTTAACTACGAGGTCATTAATTAATCCCTCCTCTGCCATTTCTGCCAATTCCAGCATGATGCAACCGCCAAACACATATTCCCCTCACCTCCCCTGTCAGCATTTTGCCGGGACCACTCTCTCAGTGACACCCTGGTCCACTCCTCCATCACCCCCAATTCGCTATCCCCATTCCATAAAACTTTTCCGTGCAATCGCAAAAGGTGAAACACCTGCCCCTTTACCTCCTCTTCCCTCACCATCCAAAGCCCAAACAGTCCTTTCAGCTGAAGCAGAATTTCACTTGTACCTCCTTTAATTTGGTCTGCTGTCTTTGCTGCTCCCAATGTGGTCTCTTCTACATTGGGGAGACTGAACGCAGACAGGTTGACCACTTTGCAGACCACCTTCACTCAGTCCACAAGCATGACCTTTCTGAAGCTTGCGATTTCAACTCTGTATCTTGCGCTCATGCCCACATGTCTGTCCTTGGCCTGCTGCAATGTTTTAGTGAAGCCCTACGCAAACTGGAGGAAAGCACTTATTTTCCAATTAGACACTTTACAGCATCTGGATCTAACATTGAGTTCAACAGCTTTGGTCTATGAACCCTCGACTCTATCTTGAGCTCCTTTTTTAGACCATTTGTTTATGTCCCAATGCCCTCCCACCCCCACACGAACACCACCACCAGCACCACCATCACTGCCACCACCACAGAGCCATCTACCACTTGTTCCTAAGTTTTGCTTTAACATAGCACTGATCGTTATTCTCCTATTAACACATTATGCTATCTTACTATCTTACTTTTATAAGGCCATGAAGAGTGCACACCGGGTTTGTAGAAATGAAAACTTTGTGGGTAGGATTCTCCATAGCTCGACGGCGAAATTGAGAATGGTGATCGGACGGAGAACGTCTCCCAATGTCAAAATTAGATCAGGCGCTGGTTAGAAACCGGTTCGCGATTCTCCGCCCCCTCCAAATCGGCATCATCGGGACGCGCGCACAGTCGCAACCTCAACAGAGAGCCATCAGACGGCCCACACGTGATGATCCGCCACCGATGGGCTGAGTTCCCGATGGCGGGGGCCACATGTGGTCCTAGTAGTCGGGAGCCTGGCATGCCGGCTGCGGACAGTGTCCAGCACCACCACACTCGGCCGCTCCCCGGGGGGGGCTTCTGCTAGGGCTAGGGGGAGCAGTGGGGGGTGGCCATGAGGTGGGCTGTGGGGTTGGGGTGGGTGGGTATGCAGTCCAGCATGGCTGGCGCCATGCTTTCCGGCCCAACCGGTGCGTGTGTGGGGGGAGGTATAGGCATGCGTGGCTGCAGCTTGTCAGCTCTGCGCATGTGCGGGCCGGGACCCGGCGATTAAGGTGCGAAGGGCAAAGTTTAAAGGGTGTTTCACGACGATTTCCCCGTCTTGAAACACTACGGAACCTCCGTTGGCGCCATCACTTACCCTCAGAAATGTAGAATCCAGCCCACTTTATTTCACAACTACTATTATATACAACTTCAGTAGTTCACCACTGAGTCCTCATTAGTAGGTGCCTTACTGGCTGACTCATAGCAAGATGAGTCAGAGATCCCTGACCTCCTTATCGGGGAGCTTGTTTTCTACAAGGCCTATGGGATTGTTAATCATTCCCACCCCGTAAGATCTGTGTGGGTTATAACACTTACCTTTAAGCCACTATCAGCACCTTCTGTAGTTTTTAACACTACCATGAACACTCCCTTTGTCTTGTGCATATGACATCTTTGTCAAAACTCTCCTAGCTCCCACGTGTCCCTGACCTTCTATTTTGCTCCATCTGCTCCAAACTCTCTTAAACAGTACAAAATGTATCACATGTCTCCTACTCTTTAGCTATGAAGAAGAGTCATATGGACTCAAAACATTAAGGGCTGGATTCGCCCAAAATTGGACTATGTCCCCACGTCGGCGTAAAAACGCTGGGGTTTTACTCTGGGAATTCCTGGGAATAAGTGGAGCTAATTCCCAGCCCTGCAGGGGGCCAGAAGGGACCCAGAGTAATTCATGCAGCGTTAGCTGCGGATACAGGGCCCCCGCACTTCCTGATTTAAGTCCGCGCATGTGCACAATGGCGGCCTCCAACAGTCGGGCCGAGCGCCAAGGCAGACTCGGACCGCGGAGCCACACATAAAAACGAAACACCCCCCCCCGCCCCCAATTGGCCACGCGCCCGAGCATCCTCCCGCCCCCCACCTCAGTCCGCAGCCGCCACGCGGGCATCCCAATCGGCATTAGCAGGTTAGTTCCACGCCCTCAGGAACTTGGCTGGTCGGGAGCGGGGGATCGCTGGGCGGGCCTCTGTCAATGGGCCTCCAGCCGCGCAGAGTACTCCGCGATCACGCTGATAGGTCCCGGAGAATCACCGGACCAGCGCCGGGCACGATTTCGCCGCTAAATTGGATTCTCCGACCCTGCGGCAAACGCGATTTCTGCACGGGGATGCGGAAAGTCTATTTCTCTCTCCATTGATGCTGTCAGACCTGCTGAGTTCTTCCAGCATTTTCTGTGTTCATTTTCTCAACCTCCTTTATTTTTCTTACTAGCAAAGTAACCTTATGGTGGGGGTTGTGGCCATTGCTTCTCACCCATGATGTCACCAGCAATGAACTTTATGATGTCACAGCAGGTGAAGACCACATGAAATACCTGTACCCATGTTGCCTCTAGACAGCAGTTGAACAAAATAAACAGACCAAGAAAGGGTGACTGCAAAACATTGGTGAGTGTCAAGATGTATAATATAATTATAATATTTAACATTAAGGAAGTATTGTAAGCAATGTGGATTGAGCCTGCAAACCAGCATAGGAATGATTTCAAAAGTTTAGCCAATGTTGAATCCTGAAAATGTTCCTGTGGGAATCAAAGATTCCAATAATAACTCTGAGGTATGTTTGGAATAGGGAGATTGTGGTGGCAATGAGAATGGGGAGTGAAATCAGTGCAGTAGTATCGTGTATGAAACTCAGAAGAAATTTCAGTGCATCAGTCTGTGGTATTTTAACAGAGACACTTTATTGCAATATAACTTGTGGGTTTGGGCATTGAATGTTTGACAATGACATGGTGCAGACATTCATGGCACAATCTCAGCCATAGTACATAAAGGGCCAATCCAATTTGGCTAAGATACAATTTGGAGAAAGAAAATGTCATTATAGTTTCAGGACAATCAAGGACTAACACATAATGATACATCGCTTGATGCACTGTTGGGTGCAGTAAGTAGGAAATAAATTCTCTCACCCAGCATTGAAAGGAAGAACGCTGCTGCTACAGCAAAGTAGGTATGGCTGGAGATGGCAGAGGAGGTCAGAAACAGGAACATTGTATCACACTTTTGGATTCACTGCAAAAACAATTTTAATGGCCTCATCAGATAAGGAAAGGGAAGTAAGTTGCACATTCATCTACAGCCCGTTGTGTACATCAGCCGCACCTCCCAACCCCAAACCCCCTCAACTTGTCAAGCTTAATCAGAATTCCTCACAACCATTTACCTTGGAAAGTCAACCCATGACTGTCTTTCCGTGCACATCCTCTCATTGCCATCTATCCATGAACCATTAACATACACTGTCATCCTTATGCAAATTAATGCTTCTTCCTCATAGTCATCCTCATCAAATGCACTGTATCCAGCAGCAACAGCTGGTATGCACCTTTAACGTAATAAACTGTATCAAAATAATATATGACAGGAACATTATTATTAAGGTAGATGACTACAAGTTTGGTCAAGGAAGCAGATTTTAAACAGTACCGATGGTGAAAACTGGAGAGGTGGAGACTTTTAGGGAGGCAATTTTAGAGCTTGGGGATGATCCAGGATTAGATCAGCAGCTATCTTGGACGAATCATCAATCATTCGTCCGCCAGCAAAGTGAAGGAAATTATTGTCGACAGTGCTGTCAAGCAGCACTTCTCAGCAGCAACCTCCTCATTGATGCGTAGTTTGGGTTCAGTCAGGGCCACTCGGCTCCTGACCTCATTAAGCCTTGTTCCAAACATGCACAAAAGTGCTGAATCCAGAGTTGAGGTGACAGCGACCACCCTTGATATCAAAGTGGCATTTGATGGCGTGTGGCATCAAGGAACCCTAGTAAAACTGAAGTCAATGGGAATTGGGGAAAACGTTCCATTGATTGACTTCATACCTCGCACAAAGGAAGATTGCTGTGTTTGTTGGTGGTCAAACACATCAATCCTGGGACAACTCTGCAAGAATTCTTCAAGGTAATGTCCTAGGTCCAACTATCTTCAGTTTATTCATTAATGACTTTCCCTCCATCATAAGCTCAGAAATGGATGGTTCATGGATGACTGCACAATGTCCAGCATCATTTGTGTACCTCAGATACTGAAGCAGTCCATATCCATATGCGGCAAGATCTGGACAATATTCAGGCCGAGGCTGATAAGTGACAAGTAACATTCAGGCCACACAAATGCCAGGCAATGACCATCTTCAACAAGAGAATCTAACTTCCTCCACTTGACATTCAATGGCATTAGCATAGAAACAAATAATAGAAGCAAGAGTAGACTATTTGGCTTTTCGAGCCCGCTCCGCCATTCATTATGATCATGGCTGATCATCTAACATAGCAACCTGTTCCCACTTTCCCCTCACATCCTATGATCTCTTTAACCCAAGAGGTTTATCTAACTCCTTCTTGAAAACATACTGGGCTCGATTCAGCTAAATGGGCCAAAGCTGCACATCGCCCTGTTTTGTACACTGGGGTGCTCCGCTCGCTGGAACTCCCCAGTATAGCGAGAGATTGGGATGTCATTTTAAAATGGTGTCTCAATCTCCGAGGCCCCTAAAGTGATCCTGACCCACCCCAACCTGAAATCACTATGGGAGGGTCCCTGGTTCCCTCCACAACCTCCCTTGGCACCCTGGAACTTCTGGTGACACTGTGGTACTGCCAAGCTGCTCAGGAGACTTTGCCAGCTGGAAGGGGCACTGCCAGCATGCAAGGCCAGCAGTGTGAAGCTGGCTTTTTTCACACAGCGGTGATCGGGCTGGGTGGATGCACAGCCTGGGTGTGGGTGGGTGGGGGATGCGGGGGTCCCTGGGACCCCTTATAGTAAGTTGGCGCTTGAGTGGGTTCAGGTTTCAGGCCGGGTGTTTGAGAGATCATTTTAAAATGGCGTCCCGCTCTCTTGCTGCACAGAGGAGTTCCAGCGAGTGGAGCTCCTCAGTGCAGAAAACGGGGCTGAGTGCAGCCTCGGGCATGCATTCTCCGCAGAGGCCCCATACCTAACTGGATGGGTGTTAGAAAGTGGGGTGTTTCTCAGCGCTGCGGCTAAACCCAGGATCCTGACTGAAATTTAAAAAATAACAGGGCATTTGGAAATAGTACCTATAGAGTGTCACATTGACAATAAACCTCTCGCAGAATGTCCAGTCTACGAAAACCGTCAATGAAAAAAGACAATGGATTGACATTGCATGTCTCAACCAGATGTTAGAGAACATGGAGATTGACAAGATCAAGTGGGTTGATGGAAGTTAGTAATTATTAGAAATTGTGAATGATGGGTATCCTTTAGACATAGAGACATAGAATCCCTACAGTGCAAAAGGAGGCTATTCGGCCAATCGAGTCTGCACTGACCCTCCGAAAGAGCACCCTACTGAGGCCCATTCCCCGTAACCCCACATAACCTCCAAATCTTTGGACACTAAGGGGAAATTTAGCAAGGCCAATCCACCTAATCTACACATCTTTGAACTGTGGGAGGAAACCAAAGCACCCAGAGGAAACACATGCAGACAACAGTCACCCAAATCTGTAATCAAACCCAGGTCTCTGGCATTGTGCCACCATGCTGCCCATATATAAGCAAGAGGATATAAGTAAATATTTAAAAAAATTTTAAAAGGGGGGAAATTGGATGCATTTTTTACAGAAAAGAAAACATAAGGCGCGATTTAACTAAAAAAAAGAGTCTATTCTGGGCAGGACCCCTCTTTTTTTCAGTCCGAATGAAAAATTTGAAAATGGCATTTTTTAATCTCATTTTTTAAAATAAATTTAGAGTACCCAATTGATATTTTGTCCAATTAAGGGGAAATTTAGAATGGCCAATCCACCAACCCTGCACATATTTAGGTTGTGGGATGAAACCCACGCAGACATGGGAGAATGTGCAAACTCCGCACAGACAGTGACCCAGAGCCAGGATCGAACCTGGGACCTCAGCACCGTGAGGCAGCAGTGCTAACCCCTGCACCACCGTGCTGCCCTGAAAATGGCATTTTTGAGATGTTCCGGTGAGCGGAACTCCTCAGTGCAGGGAACATGGTTAAGTGTTCCCCGCTGAGGCGTCCGATCTATCCAGATGGGCATTAGATAACGGGGTATTTCTCGGTTTTCCAAGTGCCAGGAGACACCCAGCTAATCGCACGCGTTATGGGACTCTGTCCCCATTCGGATAGAATGTGCCTCAGGCCTTTTTTTCCCTTTTCTTCTGGCTCAGCTTTCCTCTCCCTTCCCAAACCAATGCCCTCTCAAGTCCCAACACTGACACCCTTCCACCCCCTCTGAGAACATTTCACAGCTGGGGAACCAGATTCTTGGCGACAACCTGTCCAGGCACAAAATCCTGTTCCCACCCACCGACTTGTAACTACTTCTCACTGGTGGAAGATTATTGGGGCTCATGCAGATAAGGCCAATGAGATATAACCTTCACGGGCCAGACAATTTCCTGCCAACCTATTGACGCACAAGACCAGGAGTTAAAATTTAAATTCATAGGTTTGGAACCTTAATAGGCTTTCAATAGTAGAGAGTGAAAGGTTAAAGTTACAAGAGAGATGAGGTACAAAAACATTTCCTGCTCCAATTTTCTTCTAAAAGCATGGGAGTAGGATCGAATAAAAATCCACTAGTAATTAGGTAGATTTATTTTGGTAGGCAGGAGGATTTTTTTTTAGCTTTGTTGGCTTTGACAAATAATGATTGACCTCAGAGTTGCGCCTGGTTACAAGTGCTTTGATCACATGGTTTTTGTGTCTAGCAACCGTTGCTAGAGATCTCAGGCTTTAGTTCTTGCCAATGCTTCACTGTGGAAGAGTTTATTATTGGACAACCTGGATGATAGTTGCAAACTTTGAAAGAAGACATCACATCAAAGAGTCAAAAACATAACTTCATAGAATTTTAATGCAGGTAAGTCAGAATCTTTTGATAGTTTTGTTCTTAATAAAAGCACTTCCTCTCTTTCCTTTAAAGTATTGCAGGGTCTAAAATGTTCGAATGGGTTGAGTGAGAAACAAAACTAAACTAAAAAAATAAATACCGCGTTTTCTGTTGTTTCAAATGTACTGAAAAGTAATGGAAATTATGGAATTTCATTTTAATGTGAGGATATGGATTGCATTATACTTGGCCTGAAATCATGTTTTGCTCTTAGTCCCATAAATGTATATTACAACAAATAATTGTGGTTGGTTCTATTAATTCTAATCAGCAAAGCAGAATTGAATGAGAACCATGCTGAGAATTGGGACAACAAAATGAAGAGTTAAAAGTGACTACAACAGTGAAGCATTGAGAATGGGAGCATTCCCCAGCATAGCTCAGCGATGGCAACGATTACAAGTGAAGTACAGCGGGGTGGTGCAGTGGTTAGCACTGCTGCCTCCCGGTGCTAAGGACTCAGGTTCGCTCCTGGCCCCGGGTCACTGTCCATGTGGAGTTTGCACATTCTCCCTGTGTGCGTGCGTCTCACCCTCACAACTCAAAGATGTGCAGGGTAGGTGTATTGGCCATGCTAAATTGCCCTTTAATTGGAAAAATTTATATATTTTTTTAAAAAATGAATTACAGCAAAATGTATTTTTAGGGCAGCACAGTAGCACAAGTGGATAGCACTGTGGCTTCACAGCGCCGGGGTCCCAGGTTCGATTCCCCTCTGGGTCACTGTCTGTGCAGAGTCTGCACGTTCTCTCCATGTCTGCGTGGGTTTCCTCCGGGTGCTCTGGTTTCCTCCCACAGTCCAAAGACGTGTAGGTTAGGTGGATTGGCCATGCTCAATTGCCCTGAGTGTCCAAAAAGGTTAGGAGGGGTTATTGAGTCACGGGAATAGTGTGGAAGTGAGGGCTTAAGTGGGTCGCTGCAGACTCGATGGGCCGAATGGCCTCCTTCTGCACTGTATGTTCTATGTTCTATGTTAATAAGTCTTAAATCCAGACAAGGTCACAGTTATACTAATGTGGTATATAATCTGGTCCAAATATATCAGACACATGTTGGTGCATTGAAGGGTGCTGCTTCAGTTTATTTTATGTTCCTCATCTAGCGACTGTTCAGTGTGAATATGTGGATACTACTTGGACAGGATTGTAGAAGGTATACTTTAAAATGAGAACTGGCAACACCAAATGGTAAGAGTGCAGTCACATAATGATAATGTTACCGGGCTAGTAATCTAGGAACCTGGACAATGATCTGGAGACATTAGTTCAAATGGCAACGGAAGAATTAGAATTTAATCAATTAATTAAAACTGAAATCAAAAGCTAGAGTGAGCAATTGTGACCATCAACTACCGATTGTCATAAAAAACATCTGGTTCATTAATGTTCTTTCGGGAAGGAAAATCTGCCAACCATGTCTGCTGTATATGACTCCAGCATCATAACGATGTGCTTAACTCTTATTTGCCCTCTGAGGTTGCCGAGCAAGCCACTCAGTCGTATTCAAGAAGATGGCTCAAAATCACCCTCTTGAGGGCAATTAGGGATGGTCAATAAAATGCTGGCCTTGTCAATAACACCCACATCCTGTGAATTAAATTTTTAAAACATCAATAAAAATTGGATGAGTGCAGCATGTAATAAGGGGAGACCCGCGTTGGATTCTCTGCAGCCTGACGCCACAATCGCGGCTGGCGCGGGGGTGGAGCATCCAGTTTGACGCCATAATTGGGCCTGTTGCGATTCTCCGGGCGGCAAAAATTGGCGTCACCGGGGAGTGCGCCGCACCGCCGGGAGCCCATTGTCAGAGGCCCGCTCATCAAACCTCTGCTCCTGACCGGCCGAGTTCCCAACGACGTCGAACTAACCACCTATTGCCGGTCGGGATGTTTGCGTGGCGGCTGCAGACTCAGTCCGTGACCACCCAGGTCCGGGGAGGGTGGATCGGAGACTGGGGGGGGGGGCATTATAGGCGGTCGGGGATTTAATGTGTGGGGTTTGAGGATCAGGTGCGCGGCTGATCGGGGGGGGTTTATTTTTTTTGTCTGCCTCCACGGTTCGAGTCCACCATGTTCACGCCGCGGCCGCTGGAGGTCACCGCCATGCGCATGCGCGGCCTCTGACTCGGAAGTATGGGGGCCCGTATATGCAGCAAAAGCTGCAACATTCACTCCGGATCTCTGCTAGCCTCCAGCGGGGCAATGAGTTTAGCTCACTCAGCTAAATCGCTGGCTTTTAAAGCAGGCCAGCAGCACGGTTCGATTCCCGTACCAGCCTCCCCGGACAGGTGCCGGAATGTGGCGACTAGGGGTTTTTCACAGTAACTTCATTGAAGCCTACTCGTGACAATAAGTGATTTTCATTTCATTTTTCATTTTCAATTCCTTTTTCAAGGAATTTCGGGAGTAAAACCCAACCATTTTTACGCTGGCATGAGGACATTGTCTCATTCAGGTATATGGAAACGCATAATGGGTGAGAAAAGAAAATCAGGACAGTCAAGACCAGCTAATATGAAACTTTGCACTCAGTTCACCACCTCTTAATCATGTCATCTCCTGAGCGAAAGAGAAAAGATGGAGAAAACCATCTTTTTATCCTGAAAACAGATCAAGATAAAATCCTAAATTCCTCTCTCACTCCGATAGTCAAATAGGTTCCAAAATACAGCAGCTATCCCAAACTTAACAGGCATGCTTCATGTGGAAATGCTTCCTTTCAGAGACTTGTCAGGTTCTCTTTTCAGGGACTATCGTGACTCATTACAATAGGTGGAAGGGGGAGATCTAACCGTCAGAAAAGCAGTATTCTGTCACCTAATTGCGCAGGAATCTGTCTGCTCACTAATCAACTGGCTCAACTACCCTCTCTCACAGGAGTATCGTCTCCCCAGACACTTCATGCTGTGTCCATATGAATACTAGCATCCTCACTACAATTAGAATTTGTTGGCCATCTGCGATAAGATAATGAATTGCTTAGCAATCCCAGTCACGATCTCTAATGAGCCTGGGTTGAGAAAATAGACAGTTTGAAATATCATGTCAACTGTGATGATGCCATGAACTGGAGGAACATTTCTGCCTACAAAGGTATTAAAGAACTCATTGATTTTTGCAATAGCTTTCATGATCATCTTCTCGTACTGGCATAGAAAACCCCCCAACGTTGTGGCTTTTGCACTATCCATAGAAAGTACTGTAGTAACTTGCAAAATCTTTTTAGCAGCACCTTCCAAACCTGCAGGTGCTTGCGAAGATGGTCATCTCCAAGTTCCCCTCCATCACACATCATCTCATTTTATTTTTTTGTGAAAGATTTGAACTTTGCTGGCAATGCCAGTATTTATTATCTTTTCACTATTGGCTTTAAGATGGTGGTGGTGAGCTGCCTTTTTGAACCACTTTAGTCCATGTGATATAGATACACCCACAGTGCAGTTAGGCAGGGAGTTCGAGGACTTTGACCCAACAACAATGAAAGAACGGCAATATAGCTCCAAGTCAGGATGGTGTGTGACTCGGAGGGGAGCTTGCAGGTGGTGGTGTTCCCATGCATCTGCAGCCCTTGGCCTTACAGGTGATAGTGGCTGTTGATTTGGAAGGTGCCATCAAAGGAGCCTTGGTGAATTGCATTGAGTCTTGTAGATAGTGCACATCACTGTGCACCTGTGGTGGAGGGAGAGAATGTTTACGTTGGCGGATGGAGTGCTGATCAGGCTTTTTGAATGTTGTTGGAGTTGCACTCATCCAGGCAAGTGGAGAGTATCTACCACACTGATTTATGTCTTGCAGATGTTGGGCAGGCTTTGGGGAGTCAGGACGTGAGTTACCTGCAGGCATAATCCCAGTTTCTGACTTGTTCTTTGAACTACCATATTTCTATAGCTGGTCCAGTTAAGTTTCTGGTCGATGGTGAGATCAGGATATTGATGGTGAGGGATTCAGCCCTAGTAATGCTGCTAAATGTCAGGCGAGGTGATTAGATTCTCTCTTTTAGGATATGGTCATTGCCTGCAATATGTATGGTGCGAGTATTGCTTGCCATTTATCAGGCATGTTTGAATGTTGTGCAGGTCTTGCTGCAAGTGTTCCAAACTGCTTCAATATTTGAGGCATTGCAGATGGTACTGAATATTATGAAATCATCACCGAACATCCCCACCTCTGACCTTTTGAAGGAGCTGAAGATGATTGGGCCTCAGACATGACCATGAGGAATTCCTGAAGACACATATTATCTAAACAGTGAAATATTGTAGAACTCTGAAATTCAGAGGGATCTGAATGTCCTAGTGCATAGATCACAAAAGGCTAAGATGCAGATACAGCAAGTAATTAGGAAAGCTAATTAGAGTATTATTGTTTAACGTGAGGGGAATTGATGACAAAAGAAGGGAGGTTATGCTTCAAAGAACAAAGAAAATTACAACACAGGAACAGGCTGTTCGGGCCTCCAAGCCTGCATCGACCATGCTGCCCATCTGAACTAAAACCCCCTACCTTTCCAGGGTTGGTATCCCTCTATTCCCATCCTATTCATGTATTTGTCAAGATGCCCCTGAAAAGTCACTATTGTATCCGCTTCCACCACCTACTCCGGCAGCGAGTTCCAGGCTCCCAACATCCTCTGTGTAAAAACCTTGCCTCGTACATCTCCTTTAAACTTTGCCCCTCGCACCTTAAAGCTACGCCCCCTCATAATTGACTATTCTACCCTGGAAAAAAGCTTCTGACTATCCACTCTGTCCATGCCCCTCATAATCTTGGTAGACGTCTATCATAGAATCATAAAATTTACAATGCAGAAAGAGGCCATTCAGCCCATTGAATCTGCGTCAGTCCTTGGAAAGAGCACCCTACTTAAGCCCACGCCTCCACCCAATCCCCGTAATCCAGTAACCCGACCTAACATTTTTTTTTTGGACACAAAGGACAATTTAGCATGGCCAATCCACCTAACCTGCATATCTTTGGACTGTGGGAGGAAACCGGAGCACCCTGAGGAAACCCACGCAGACACGGGGAGAACGTGCAGACTTTGCACAGGCAGTGACCCAAGCCAGGAATTGAACCTGGTACCCCGGAGTTTTGAAGCAACAGTGTTAACCACTGTGCTACCATGCCGCCCTCAGGTCATTCTAGTGAGAACAAACCAGGTTTTTCCAACCTCTCCTCATAGATAATGCCCTTCATACCAGGCAACATCCTGGTAAATCTTTTCTGTACTCCAAAGCTTCCACATCCTTCTGGTGGTGTGGCGGCCACAATTGAACACTATATTCCAAGTATGACCGAACTAAGGTTCTATAAAGCTGCAACATGACTTGCCAATTCCCGGCCGATGAAGGCAAGCATGTCGTATGCTTTCTTGACTACCTTCTCCACTTGTGATGTCACTTTCAGTGACCCGTGTACCTGTACATTCAGATCCCTCTGCCTATCAATACTCTTCAGGGTTCTTCCATTTACTGTATATTTCCCATCTGTATTAGACCTGCCAAAATGCATTACCTCACATTTTCAGTTGCACAGGACATTGGTGAGACCACATCTGGAATCTTGCGTACAGTATTGGTATCATAGAATTATAGAATTTACAGTACAGAAGGAAAGAGCACCCTACTTAAGCCCATGCATCCACCCTATCCCCGTAACCCACTAAGTAACCCCAACTAACCTTTTGGACACAAAGGGACAATATAACATGGCCAATCCACCTAACCTGCACATCTTTGGACTGTGAGAGGAAACTGGAGCACCTGGAAGAACCGCGTGCAGACACAGGAAGAAAGTGCAAACTCCACACAGACAGTCACCCGAGGCCGGAATTGTACCCGGGTCCCTGGAGCGTGAGGCAGCAGTGCTAACCACTGTCCCACCGTGCCATGATCTCCTCATTTAAGAAAAAATATAAATGCATTGGAAGCAGTTCAGAGAAGGTTTACGAGATTAATACCAGGAATGGGTGGGTTATCTTACGAGGAAAGGTTGGATAGGTTAGGCTTGTATCTGCCGGGGTTTAGAAGAGTAAGAGGTGACTTGATTGAAACCTTTAAGATCCAGAGGGGTCTCCACAGAGTGGATGTGGAGAGGATGTTTCCTCTTGTGGGAGAAATTAGAATGAGGGTTCACTGTTTAAAAATAAGGGATCGCTCCTTTAAGACAAAGATAAGGAGAATGTTTTTCTCTCAGAGGGTCATAAATCTCTGTAACTCTCCTCCTCAAAAGGCAATTGAAGCAGGGTCTTTGAATATTTTAAAGGTAGAGCTAGATAGATTCTTTTTTTAAAAAAATAATTTTGATTGGAATTTTTTGAAAAATATATAGCAACAGAACAATAATAATAATAATAACAATGATAAACACCCCCCAGCACCCGTAACAACGCATGTAACGGACCTCCCCACCCCCCCCAAACCAAATAAACAACAAAATAAAGTAACAATAAGCAAATTAACTTAAACAATACCCCCCTGAGACCCCCTCCCCTTTCCACCCCTCCCCCCGGGTTGCTGCTGCTGACCTAGTTCCTTATCGTTGAGCCAGAAAGTCGAAGAAAGGCTGCCACCTCCTAAAGAACCCTTGTACCGACCCCTTCAGGGCGAATTTGGCCCTCTCCAGCTTAATGAATTCCGCCATGTCATTGATCCAGGTCTCCATGCGCGGAGGTCTCGCATCATTCCACTGCAACAAGATCCTCCGCCGGGCTACTAGGGACGCAAAGGCCAAAACATCGGCCTCTTTTGCCTCCTGCACTCCCGGCTCCACCCCAATCCCAAATATCGCGAGTCTCCAGCCTGGCTTGACCCTGGACCCTACCACCCTCGACACCGTCCTCGCCACCCCCTGCCAGAATTCCCCCAGTACCGGGCATGCCTAAAACATATGGGCATGGTTCGCTGGACTCCCCGAACACCTAATGCACCTGTCCTCACCCCCAAAAAACATTGCTCATCCTCGTCCCGGACATATGAGCCCTGTGCAGTACCTTGAACTGGATGGGGCTAAGCCCAGCACATGAAGAGGAGGAGTTCACCCTCTCCAGGGCGATGCCCATGTCCCCTCCTCAATCTGCTCCCCCAGCTCCACTTCCCACTTAGCCTTCAGCTTTTCTACCGACGCCTCCTCCACCTCCTGCATCACCTGGTAGATGTCAGACACCTTCCCATCCCCGACCCACACCCCCGAGAGCACCCTATCCCTTACCCCCCGCGGGGGCAGTGAAGGGAACCCCTCCACCTGCCGCCTAGAAAACGCCTTGACCTGAAGGTACCTGAACATATTCCCTGGGTGGAGCTCAAACTTCTCCTCCAGTTCACCCAGGCTCGCAAACCTCCCGTCAATGAACAGGTCTCCCAACTTCCTAATGCCCGCCCTGTGCCACCCCAGGAACCCGCCATCAATGTTCCCTGGGACAAACCAGTGGTTCCCCCACAGCGGGGCCTCCACCGAGCCCCCCACTTCACCCCTGTGTCACCTCCACTGCCCCCAAATTTTGAGGGTAGCCACCACCACCGGGCTCGTAGTGTACCTCGTTGGAGGGAGCGGCAACGGCGCCGTTACCAGTGCCTTCAGGCTCGTGCCTTCACAGGACGCCATCTCCAGCCGTTTCCATGCTGCCCCCTCCCCATCCATTACCCACGTGCGTACCATCAAGACATTAGCCGCCCAATAGTACCCAGAGAGGTTGGGCAGCGCCAGCACACCTCTATCCCTGCCCCGCTCCAAAAAGACCCTCCTCACCCTCGGAGTCCCGTGCGCCCAAACAAATCCCAGAATGCTGCTGTTCACCCTCCTAAAAAAGGACCTCGGAATGAAAATGGGGAGGCACTGAAACAAAAACAAAACCCTCGGGAGCACCGTCATTTTAACGGACTGTACTCTACCCGCCAACGAGAGTGGCAGCATGTCCCACCTTTTAAACTCCTCCATCTGCTCCACCAACCTAGTAAAATTAAGCTTGTGCAGAGTCCCCCAACTCCTAGCCACCTGAACCCCCAGGTACCTAAAACTCCTCACTGCCCTCTTTATCGGGAGCCTACCAATCCCCTCCTCCTGACCTCCCGGGTGTACAACAAACAGCTCACTCTTGCCCAGGTTTAATGTATAGCCCGAGAAACTCCCAAACTCAGCAAGAATCTCCATCACCTCCGGCATTCCCCCCACCGGGTCTGCTACATACAGCAGCAAGTCATCTGCATACAGCAACATTCGGTGCTCCTCCCCACCCCGCACCAGACCCCTCCACCTCCCCGACTCCCTGAGAGCCTTGGCAAAAGGCTCAATTGCCAACGCAAAAAGCAAGGGGGACAGGGGGCACCCCTGCCTCGTCCCACGGTGGAGCCTGAAGTACTCGGACCACATCCCATTTGTCGCTACACTCGCCGTCAGGGCCTCGTACAGCAACCTCACCCATTTAGTAAACCCCACCCCAAACCCGAACCTCTCTAACACCTCCCACAAATACCCCCATTCAACCCTATCAAGGGCCTTCTCCGCATCCAATGCCACCACAATCTCCGCCTCTCCTGCCGCCGGCATCATTATCACATTTAGCAGCCTTCGCACGTTAGTGTTCAGCTGCTTCCCCTTCACAAAATCCGTCTGATCTTCATGTACCACCCCCGGCACCCAGTCCTCTATTCTAGTGGCCAAGATCTTCGACAGCAACTTGCCGTCCACATTCAGCAGGGAAATTGGCCTATATGATCCACAGTGCAAGGGGTCCTTATCTCGCTTCAGGATCAGGGAAATCAGCCCCCATGACATCATCGGGGGCAAAACACCCCCCTCCCATGCCTCGTTAAAGGTCCGAACCAACAGGGGGCCCAACAGGCCCGCGTATTTCTTATAAAATTCAACCGGGAACCCATCCGGTCCCGGCGCCTTCCCCGACTGCATGTGGCCAATCCCTCTGACCAGCTCCTCCAATTCGATCGGCGCCCCCAGTCCCTCCACCTGCTCCTCCTGCACCTTTGGAAATCGCAGCCTGTCCATAAAGCTCTCCATTCCCCCTCCCACCACCGGCGGCTCCGACCGGTACAGTTCCCTGTAGAAGTCCCTAAAGACCTCATTGACCTCTGCCCCCTGCCGCACCACATTCCCACCCCTATCCTTCACTCCACCAATCTCCCTAGCCGCGTCCCGCTTGCGAAGCTGATGCGCCAGCATCCTGCTCGCCTTCTCTCCATACTCGTAGACCGCTCTCTGCGCCTTCCTCCACTGTGTCTCCGCCTTTCTGGTCGTCAATAAATCAAACTTGGCCTGCAGGCTGCGCCGCTCCCCAAGCAATCCCTCCTCCGGGGCCTCCACATACCTCCTATCTACACTCAACAGCTCCCCCACCAGTCTCTCCCTCTCCCTCCTCTCCCCCCTCTCCCTATGTGCTCGGATGGAGATCAGCTCCCCGCTAATCACTGCCTTCAGAGTCTCTCACACCATCCCCACCCGGACCGCCCCAGTGTCATTGACCTCGAGGTACCTCTCAATACATCCCCGGACCCTCTTGCACACCTCCTCATCAGCCAACAACCCCACGTCCAGACGCCAAAGCGGGCGCTGGTCCCGCGCCTCCCCCATCTCCAGATCCACCCAATGCGGAGCATGGTCCGAAATCGCTATAGCCGAATATTCGGCCTCCTCCACCCTCGGGACCAGTCCCCTACTCAGGACAAAGAAATCAATACAGGAATAAACCCTGTGCACATGGGAGAAGAAAGAGTACTCCCGAGCCCTCGGCCTCCCAAACCTCCAGGGATCCACTCCTCCCATCTGGTCCATTAACCCCCTCAACACCTTGGCCGCCGCCGGCCTCCTGCCTGTCCTTGAACTAGAACGATCCAGTAGGGGATCCAGCACCATATTGAAGTTCCCCCCCATGATCAGGCCCCCCACCTGCAGGTCAGGAATGCGGCCCAACATACGCCTCATGAAACCAGCATCATCCCAATTTGGGGCATACACATTTACCAACACCACCCTCTCCCCCTGCAATTACTGCTCACCATCACATATCTGCCGCTACTATCAGCCACCACCTCAGACGCCTCAAACGCCACCCTCTCCCCCACCAGGATCGCCACCCCCCGGTTCTTCACGTCGAGCCCTGAGTGGAAAACCTGCCCCACCCACCCCTTCCTCAGACGGACCTGGTCCGCCACCTTCAGGTGAGTCTCCTGGAGCATGGCCATGTCCGCCTTCAGCCCCTTCAGATGCGAAAACACCCGGGCTCGCTTAACCGGCCCATTCAACACCCTCACATTCCACGTGATCAGCCGGATCAGGGGGCAACCCGCCCCCCTCCCCCATCGACTAGCCATGGCCCATCGACTGCTCGCCCCTGGCCAGCAACCATTCGGCCCGTTTGCCACGGCGATAGAACCTCACCCCGACCCCCCCGACCCACACCAGCTCCTCCCTGGCCAATCCAGCAGCAACCCGGTATCCCCCCCCCCCCCCCCCCCCCCAAGGCTAGGACCCCTCTTAGCCGCGACGCTCCCTCCATAGTACTCCTGTGAACCAGCTGACTTCTGCTGACCCCGGCAGCTCCTGCCCTAACTCCGACCCCTCCCGATATGGGGTCACCCCTCCCCCCTGCATCAGCTCCTTGGCACCGCTTCAGCGTGGGAAAACGGATCTGATATCCACGCCCCTTGCCACCAGCTCCACCCCCCTCGTCCCGGAGCGCGGGAAACCAGAGGAACGCCCGCGCTTTCACCCTGCCACACCCCACCCCCCCCCCCAACGCAGCTCCCAAATAGCAGCCCCAACCCATCCACCAACCCCGTACAAACAAAAGCAGATCAACCACAAACCCCGATACCCCCCTTAAGACACAAAACCATAACCAACATCATCCGAAAGCGAGAGAGAAAAAAACAAACAAACAGAATAACCAGTAACAGAATACACAGTGATACAAAAGAAAAACTCCCACATCCCCCAATCCCTAGTTCGAGCCCAACTTTTCAGCCTGCGCAAAGGCCCACGCCTCCTCCGGGGACTCAAAATAGTAATGTCGGTCCTTGTAGGTGACCCACAGGCGTGCAGGCGGCAGCATGCTGAACTTCATCTGCTTGCGTGGAGCACCGCCTTTGTCTGGTTGAACCCGGCCCTCAGCTTAGCCACCTCCGCACTCCAGTCCTGGTAGACGCGCACTACCGAATTCTCCCACTTGCTGCTCCTCACCTTCTTGACCCATCGCAGCACACACTCTCGGTCACTGAACCGATGGAACCACACCAGCACCGCCCGCGGGGGTTCATTCACCTTAGGCCGCCTGGCCAGTACTCTGTGGGCCCCCTCCAGCTCCAGGGGCAGATGAAAGGATCCTGCCCCCACCAGCGAGTTCAGCATCACGGCCACATAGGCCGGCAGGTCTGACCCCTCCAGCCCCTCCGCGAGGCCCAGGATCCGCAAGTTCTTCCTCCTTGATCGAAACTCCATCTCCTCGAAACGATCTTGCCACTTTTTGTGGAGCGCCTCGTGCATCTCCACCTTCCCTTGTGCTCAGAGGCCTGCTGCTGCAACTCAAGTATCGCTGCACCCTGAGTTGTCTGGGTCTCCAGCAGCTTACTTGTCGTTACCTTCAGGGATTCCAGCAACTCTCCTTTCAGCTCCGTAAAATAGCGCAGAAGGGCCGCCTGCTGCTCCTCCGCCCACTGCCTCTACTCCTCAGGGGCTCCACCGGCTGCCATTTTGTCCACCTTCCCCCGCTTTTCCAGGGGAGCTGCTGCCATTTTTCTCCTTGCCCCACTCCGGATCCGCACCATAAATCCCGGGGGTTTTTGCTCCAGACCCCTTTATCCACCGGGAATCGTCGAATCAGCGCCATCTGGGGCCCTTAAAAGAGCCCATAAGTCCTATTAAAGTGGGAGCTGCCGAACGTGCGGCTTAGCTCCGCATAGCCGCAACCGGAAGTCAGCTAGATAGATTCTTGATTAACAAGAGGGTGAAAGGTTATTGGGGTAGGCAGAGATGTGTAGTTGATGTGGAGATCAGTCATGAAGGCTTGAAGGGCTGAATGGCCTACTCTTGCTCCTAATTCGTATGTGTATTTGGCCTTGGGATAAGATGATTGGCCTCCACCAGCCACAGCCATCTTCCTTTGTGTTAGTATGACTTCATCCAGTGGCGAGTTTTCCCGCTGATTCTTATGGTACGATCTGAACTTGCGACCTCTGGGTTGCTGGTCCCAATTTATTAAGTTTCAGCATAATGATATATTCTAAGGCTATAAATATAGCTTTCTTAGTAAGAAATTCTGAAACAATTAAAACTCCTGCGATGCTGCTTATAGTAAGTCAAGTGATGTGCTGTTTTCTAAGAATAGGAAAATTATTCATTGAAAAATAAAATGTTAAATTGGATGGCATAATGCTTGTGCATGATTGAAATGAATGGTTATTTCATTTTGAGTTCCATTAGAAATGGAAAACATCATTGTTTGATTGGCCATTCAATGATTTGCAAACGTTGCTGAACCAGTTGTTTCTTTAGAGAGTAGCTGATACATACAGATTACAACGTTGTTTTCAAGACCATCTGGTTTCCTCAGCAGTCCTTTTTCCTTTCTTAACCTTAGCTTGCCTAAGTTTAGTGGGTGAGTGCTTAACAGGCTGTACTTATAGTTTATTTATACTTCAGATGTAGATGAACAAAATCATTGGTTGCATCCTCTGTCATTCAGTCTGCCCTGTTGACAGTCACATCGATCCAAGTCTTAAGGATATCTGTCTCGTGGCTGGGCAGCTTAGTACAACCACTAACTTGGCAGTTATCCTGTCATGACGTCAGCATCATGCCCAAGCAACAATCCTTGATTGTGAGGAAATTACTTTTCAATTTGACAGTGGGAAGTTCTATGCATTGTTTGCCTGTATTTCCAGAACATTTTTAATAAATATTCTACATGAAAGCCTACGATGCAGATTTAGGCAGTGAACATTGGTGAAATTGTCTGAACTGGAGGAAGCAACAGGTCCTAATTTGGGGAGTGATATTGGGTTGTGGATATTTACTAAGTATAGTGTCTTGGGGATTGTTGCTAGAGTACTCGTCTCTGGTACTAATTTCCACAAAATCACCAGAATAATTTGACTGTAGTATATTTTCTTGACAGCTTTTAATCTGCATTGTCAGCAGTCCAGTGATATAACAATTGATCTATCGATATGTTGATACAACAGTGATATTTATATTCTTTAATGCAGTTTCATGGGACTGCTAAAGTGGGTAAGAAGGTCTGTCAATGTAACAAGGCTTTGTGAAACCTTTCGCAGGAGAGGAAGAGTGCGCTGAATGATGTTTCTAGTCCCACCATGGCTCTGCTTTAACTGAGCTGTACAGATGTGGTGGGATTGTGGACTGGGATCATCAATCATGTATTCAGGTTGCAGCCCTTGTCTCTGAGGAGCTGTCCTGGTAAGTTTTTGGGAGAATGGAGTAGAGTGGCACGGGGTGGGGGGGAGGGGGGAGGGTGTTGCTGGATATGTTGCAGGATGAAGAAACTGGAACAGACTTGCTTAATCCTTATGCAGTGAACAAACGTGAACTGGACAGAAAAAACAACTTTTGGCTGGACCTGGTACTTTAATGGCGATGTAAGTTCAGTTTCTAATGTCCTGGACACTATGGGAGCCAACCACTGCTGTTAATACTACAGCTCCTGCATTTTTAATGTTGGCTTCCATGGGAAAGCTGATATATTGCTATTTTTGGCCAATAAGGCATGAGCGAATTGTTTTATGCAGCTATGCACTGCAGAGAGGGAGATGTGGATGTATGTCTGCTAAAATAGCCTGGAAGAAGACCAACTTCAATGGAAATAAAAATTGGGGTAGGTGCAAAACAGATTACCAATTTGCTATCACCCATTTCGCTATTTCACTGTTTCAGAAAGTAAAAATCTATCCCATTGGTTATTGGGGTGAGATATCTGGGGAAAGAGATGTTATGAAGTTTTGCAGGACCTCTACAGATGCATGCTGTCTATCCATGTGCTTGTAAATGTTTTTGTCTCTGTGATTTGGAATAAGGTAAACTTCCTGCAGAGACATTGGCCAAAAGTCCATTTGCAATGGTGGAGCAGAGATCCAAAATTTCAGGGCCCAGTGCTTTTCGTGTTTTCCGCAAGCATGTCACTCTTACTTCTCTTTGCTCCACAAAAACCAAGCTCCATTTGGACATTTCTTCATCAAACATTCTGATTTCTATTTTCTTTATCTGACACACCTTTTCCTAACAATGCATCAATTTCAGAATTCACATTCTCCTTGGTGCATTGCAACCTCCATCCTAATGATCGATCTCAAGGACTTTCTTCCTCGACTTGACCATGCCTTTGACTAATTCTTTTAACGCTGCCGCTGATGTTCAATGTCCATTTTCACTTATTGGCTGTGGGACATTTTCAGCATTAAACGCGAGGTCTAAATCCATCCTCTCTTTGTATGAGGCCTTGCTCAAACTAAGTGCCAATCAGATAATTTGAGTCTATGGTGTTGTATTTACACCTCAGCTGCTTCACTTGTTACTAATAAGGCACCATGTCATCGAGTTACACCCAAATCCTATGCCCTGTCTGCAAGAACAAGCTGGTTGTCATCCTTATGTTATTCACATCAGCATTAGTGCTGCCAATTTTGCTATTAGTTTACAAGAAATCCTGCACTGCTACACACTCACTTGCCTGCACTTTGGGATGTTTTTCGTCTTCTTCTACCAAAATGGATTTTATTCTGAGAACTTGGCTTGATTATCATACTTTGCTAACACCAAATGGGCACTCTGCCACAGCTTGCCGGATCCTGGTGAACACCATATTAGATATGATGTGGAGATGCCGACGTTGGACTGGGGTGGGCACAGTAAGAAGTCTTACAACACCAGGTTAGTTTCAAATCACTAGCTTTCGGAGCACAGATCCTTTATCGGGTGACTCGCCTGATGAAGGACCTGTGCTCCGAAAGCTAGTGATTTGAAACAAACCTGTTGGACTTTGACCGATGTTGTAAGACTTCTTACCAAATTAGATGACTTGGAAACCAAATTGGCCACCCTCACAGGTGATGGAAGTTTTGGGTGGGGGGGGGGGGGGTGCTGTGCTCAAGGTGTCAGCGGCCCCCATTATTCTTGTTGAGCTAGAACATGCTCCTCCCAGGCCGACATAAGCCATTTAGAATTTACTGACTTTAGTCCTATTTAGCCACACTGCTTGGTAAAACTGGGCAGAGCGGGTACAGTGCATGGCCCAACCAATTGTCCTCGGACATGGAAATGTACGACATTGGACTTGGGTTTGTATAATGGAAGGACACACCACCAGAAACAGCCAGGTTCTCCAGCCCCCTTTCAGAATGCTGTAGCAGGATTAGAAGTAGGAATGGCATCTAGGTTTGTTCCATGATTTTTGAGCAATTTCGCCCAATTTACATCGGGCAGAGTTAAAGAAAATCCCCACAATATGTTCACAAGTAATACCTTTGATACAGTCAGATACTGACCTCATGTGAGATGTTATAATACTGGAGCAAATTACTGAGGCTTGAATTTTGGGGGAGCAGAGACAGGAGAATTCCCAGCTCTGTAAACCCCACCAGGACATTTCAATTTTCAGTTTGGTTTGGGTGGGGGTGGGGGTTGTGGCATGGAGTAAATGGGGAGAGTGAAAATGGGAATTGTGACACTTGAGTCCAGAAAGAGTTCAGATGTGGGCTGAGCGGAAGGCCCGTCTCAGTGCTCTGACACTTTGTAGAATATATCAAAAACTGATTGGGGCAGCAGGGTAGCATGGTGGTTAGCATGAATGCTTCACAGCTCTAGGGTCCCAGGTTCGATTCCCGGCTGGATCACTGTCTGTGTGGAGTCTGCACGTCCTCCCCCTGTGTGAGTGGGTTTCCCCCGGGTGCTCCGGTTTCCTCCCACAGTCCAAAGATGTGCGGGTTAGGTGGATTGGCCATGCTAAATTGCCCGTAGTGTCCTAATAAAAGTAAGGTTAAGGGGGGGTTGTTGGGTTACGGGTATAGGGTGGTTACGTGGGTTTGAGTAGGGTGATCATGGCTCGGCACAACATTGAGGGCCGAAGGGCCTGTTCTGTGCTGTACTGTTCTATGTTCTATGATTACAACCAAAAACAGCCCTGCAGCCCTCATCTCTAACACCCCCTCACACCCCAACCTACTCCCCATGCCCCATCCATTTCAACCCATGCTATCCAATGCCCCGCACCCACATTCATGGCCCCTCATATCCCCCATGCCAACTTATACCACTCAACACCCCCATGACCCCTCATTCCCTATATGCCAACCTATGCCCTTTCATCCACCCCCACGGCCCCTGATACCCTCAGACCAAGCTCCTCTCCACCCATTCACATGGCCCTTTATAGCACCTGTGCCAACTTTTCATTAACTTATGCCATCTCATGCCTTCTTACCCTCTATCCTTTGCCCTCACAGTTCCTTGCCAACTAACCCTGTATCCAACATGAGCAGATATCAGGGCCCCTGCTGAGATTAAAAGAAGTTTGTCAGTGTTGTCTATTGTTGAATTCATTATTTAAAAAATACAAATTCAGTACATGTAGCATCCTTTAATCCCTTATGACTGTGATGAATGTACAAATAGATCTTTATTATATTTATTATTTGTGGCAGTGATGGTTATTAAGAAACCTGGTTTAAAATGCATAGAGGTAGTGTATCTACTAAAGCTGTAATTAAGGACTCATAAAAGGTGAGGTCATGATTGATTTAAACTATTTATTTGTTTACAGAGAGATGGCTAAGGGGATATTGTTTTGATCGTTGGAGATTCCCTGGAAAGTAGATAATTTAAGAGGGATTGTATTTACTCCTAGCTAAGCAGGTGATGTGACATCTTAGTAGGATACAGATAACGTAATTAATGGGAGGAGCCAGGCCTGTCTGTCGTTTGCAGTTTTGCCAAATACCGTTAGTTTGAGAAGAAGGGTCTGACAAGACAGAAGTGCACTGGATCTACTCTTAAAAAGGGTCTCTCTTTCCAAAGGTCTGTACAGATAAGCAAGTAACCTGTTTTGTTAACTTCATTTATGAGTGACTTTTGAACTGTATCGGGTTGCTTAATTGGAAATCGTGGCAGGTGCAGCTATGAAGTTAAAGTTTTTCCATTTATTTAAGAACTGTTTGATTGTTAATTGTAAAGCTATTTCTTTGCTGTTAATGTGGATAATTTTGTGTTTCAATTAATGTTTGTTTTAACATAAAAGATACGTTTGGTCAGAGTCATCACTTCTGGGATGAATTATTCTTTCCTCACAGTTTTACAAATTGAAAAATTATTTGGGGTTTTCGTCCGGTATCCGAACAAAAGATGGAGTCTGATCCGGTATCCTAACAAACAATTCATAGTCCCACTTCAAAGATTTACAACTACTAGGAGCTGTCAAACTGTGAACGAATTGACGGACACACACTGCAATAACGATAGATTGTGAAATCCGTTAAGAAGCACTAATCCTGAAATAAATCTCCCAGGCCTATGTCAATAGACAGAGGGAAATAACAAGCACTTCAACATGTACAGTTGCCTTTGTGAACCATAGATGTGCATGTCAGAACCCACCCCTATTTTCCTCCACCCAATGAAAGTGGTAGAGACCGGGTTCAGGGGCGGGACATGTGGATCTGATCTTCTGCTGCCATTTATGCAAACACAGAGAGCCTCTCCAACTGTGCAAAAAAATTCTAGCCTAAATGTCAAAGGTTGGAAAATGAGTTAGTTGAATGATTGCACTCAGAGGGAGTGTGGGCCTGAGAATCAGCTCAACGAGTATTGTGGATCTATCTGTGACCTTCATTCCCATTAAGTGATGCTCCCTAAAAAGAACTGGTTAATTTACCCTACATATTGGAAATCACTTTTCACTATTCTCTCCGAATATACTTTCAGAAACAATAATTTTATGTCAGTAAAATCCACATAAAAAAGAACTAAAGCATCGCCCCCAGACATAACACAACAGAGGCTATTGTCAGCTCACATCACACAGCAGCAATTATATTAGACTAAGCATTCACCAAAATGAATGAGAAATTCCCTCTGTTTTTATTTAATTTAGCCCAAAGGTATAATATATATTGGACCCAATCTTAAGATGTAATTGCTAAACGGTTGTCCCTTAAGTTACAGAGGTGACCTTGATTGTGCAACAGTGGCTGAAGCTGAAGATGCTTGGTCACTTCTGTGTTCCTCAAGGCTGTACTTTTCAACTTGACGTATTTTATTTATGCACGTATCCTAGATGTAATGTTGAAGATTTGTATGAGCATGATGATTTGTTTATAAGCGACATGTTTACAGCTGAGCTCAGGAGAGAATTCAGTACAAACACTCAGGATAAGCAAAAGTGAGCCAACATTAATACTATTATTGTAGTGTGAAGTGTTGTGAACTGTGAGAATAGTGCTAAACTCCAAATGGATAGAGACAAGTTGGTGGAATGGTGGGGAGGGGACAGGTGGAATTTAATGCCGAGAAGTATAAAGTGATTCATTTTGAAGGATATAAAGAGACAATATAAAATAAAGCAATACAATTATAAAGGGGCAGAGAGACCATGAGATATATGTGCAGAAATCATTGAACGTGGCAGGGCAGGTTGAGGGAGCAGTTTAAAAAGCATATGGGATTCCTGAATTTAGAATTAAGGGAATAGAGTACAAAAACAAAGAGGTTTGGAAACGCCTATATTAAAACACTGGTTTGGCTTCAACCAGTATTGTGTCAGGTCCTGGGTACTACATTTTTGAATGGATTGAAGGCATTGGAGAGGATGCAGAAAAGATTCATGAGAATGGTTCCAGGAAAGAATGCATTCAGTTAGATGTGTAGATTGGAGAAGGTGGAGCAGTTCTGCCTGGAGAAGAGAAAGTTTCGAGGAAATTTGATTGAAGCATTCCAAATCATGAAAGATCAAGACAGAATAGAGAAAAAACTATTTCTATTGTTTGAAAGATCAAGAACCAGAAGACACTGATTTAAGGTGATTGGCAAAAGAAGCAATGGTGCCATGAGGGCATACTTCTTTAAAGAGTAATTAGTTAGGATCTGGAATGCACTGCCTGAAAGCGTGGTGGAGGCAGATTTAACCTTGGCCTTCAAAAGGTGATTAGATCATTGTCTGAAGAGGAATAATTAATGGAGGGTGGCATGGTAGCACAGTGGTTAGCACTGTTACTTCACAGAGCCAGGGGCCCGGGTTCGATTCCCGGCTTGGGTCACTGTCTGTGTGCAATCTGCACGCTCTCCCCGTGTCTGCGTGGATTACTTTGGACTGCTCCAGTTTCCTCCCACAAGTCCCTAAAGCTGTGCTTGTTAGGTGAATTGGACATTCTGAATTCTCCCTCAGTGTACCCGAACATGCGCCGGAGTGTGGTGACTGGGGGATTTTTACAGTTAATTTCATTGCAGTGTTAATGTAAGCAAGCTTTTGACACTAATAAAGATTATTATTATTTGCAGAAGAAAAGGCAGGGACAAAACACAAAGTGAATTTTGCTTTTGCAAAGAGCCACCATGGACACAATGCTGAATGGTGTCCTTGGCTATGTTTTGAGAAAGTACTCAGCTATTGTGTAACATAAACTATGTGATTCAGCATATGCAACCAAGTAGATAATATGATTGCCTGCCAAGTGTTTGAATTTGACTATGAAGTTCAAATGTTGAGTTATTGCAAATGGTTGGACGGCTTACTTGCTAGTTAACGCAGTCAGAATGGCAGTCCAAAGATGTGCAGGTTAGGTGGATTGGCCATGCTAAATTGCCCGTAGTGTAAGGTTAATGGGGGGGATTGTTGGGTTACGGGTATACGGGTTACGTTGGTTTAAGTAGGGTGATCATTGCTCGGCACAACATCGAGGGCCGAAGGGCCTGTTCTGTGCTGTACTGTTCTAATTCTAATTCTAATTCTAAAAAGAATGGCTGGAATTTTCCAGCTCTTCATGCCGGCAGCATCTTCCAGTCCCACTGGCGGCGCACCCCCGCCGCGCTTTCTCGATGGCGACGGATGCATTCAACGGGAAACCCCGTTGGCAATGGCGGGACCATAAAATCCCGCCGCCAACCAATGGGGGGCCGTTGCGTGGAAAGTCCCGCCCCACAGATTGAATGGCCTCTTCCCCTTCTGTATGGTGCAATGATGCGATGATTCCTTTTTTAAGTCAGCCCTTGAAACCGATCACTTTGAATAAGGCTTTGATAACTTGTTGTAATGTCTCTTGCATGGCTCAGTGTCAAACTTTGTGTGATAACACCCCTGTGAAGTAAGCTGTGATTTTCTGACTACTTTAATAGTGTTATATAAATACAAGTTGTTGATGTTTGTGGAGAGGGCTGTTCTGTCGCCCAGAAGGCATGAACATAGGATGTGGCACTGGATAAACACAATAACAAATTGCATTTAAATAGCACCTTTCATGTAGTCCCAAAGTGCTTCAAGGGATTATGAACAAATAAAATGTGACTGAGCCAGTAAGGAGGTATTAGAGAGATGATAGAAAGTTTGGTCAAAGACATAGGTTTTAAGTGGCATTTAAAAAATAGACAGAAAGGTCAAGAGATTGCAGCAGCCAATTCCAGAGCTTAGACCTTGGCAAATGACTGCATGGCTGCCGATAAGAGATCAATTAAAATCGGGGATGTGTAAGACATCAAAACTGGAGGAGCGTAGAAATCTTGGAAGCTTGTAGGGTGATGAAGCTTAAAGTGACAGGAAGGGGCACATTTATAGAAGGAGTTAAAAACAACAATGAAAAGTTTTAAAACGACGCATTGTTGGACTGCGAGGTAGCGCAGGTCAGAGAATACAGGAGTGATGAATGGGTGGATGGGGTGCAAGTTGAGATAACGGGCAACAGAGTTTTGGATGCGTTCAATTTTATGGAGGATGGAAGATAGTAGGCTGGCCAGGGGTGCATTGAAGTAGCCATGTTCAGAGTGTAAATAGACTAATCGCAAATCCAGAGAATGTAGGACACATGTTCACTGTGATGGATTTGACCATAAGACCATAAACCATAAGACCATAAGACATAGAAGCAGAATTAGGCCACTCGGTCCATTGAGTCTGCTCTGCAATTCAATCATGGCTGATATTTTTCTCATCCCCACTCTCCTGCCTTCTCCCCATAACCCCTGATCGATCCCCTTATTAATCAAGAACCTATCTATCTCTGTCTTAAAGACACTCAGTGATTTGGCTTCCACAGTCTTCTGCCGCAAAGAGTTTTACAGACTCACCACCCTCTGGCTGAAGAAATTCCTCCTAATTTCTGTTTCAAAGGATCGTCCCTTTAGTCTGAGATTGTGCCCTCTGGTTCTAGTTTTTCCGACTAGTGGAAATATCCTCTCCACGTCCATTCTATTCAGGCCTCACACTATCCTGTAAGTTTCAATAAGATCCCCCCTTATCCTTCTGAACTCCAATGAGTACAGATCCAGAGTCCTCAACTTTTCCTCATGCAACAAGATCTTAGGGCAGCACAATGGCGCAGTGGGTTAGCCCTGCTGCCTCATGGCGCTGAGGTCCCAGGTTTGATCCCGGCTCTGGGTCACTGTCTGTGTGGAGTTTGCACATTCTCCCCATGTTTGCGTGGGAAACCCACAACCCAAAGATGTGCAAGATAGGTGGATTGGCCACGCTAAATTGCCCCTTAATTGGAAAAAATTAATTGGGTTCTCTAAATTTATTTTTTTTAAAGTGCAACAAGCTCTTTATTCCAGAGACCATTCTTGTGAATCTCCTCTGGACCCTTTCCAAGGCCGACATATCCTTCCTTAGATACGCGGCCCAAAACTGCTCACAATACTCCAAATGGGGCTTGACCAGAGCCTTTAACAGCCTTAAAAGTACAGCTCTGATCTTTTATTCTAGCCCCCTTGACATGAATGCTAACATTGCATTTGCCTTCTTAACTGCCGTCTGAACCTGCACGTTAACCTGAAGAGAATTTGAAGACGAATCTGAGAATTTACTCTTAAATACTATTGTTTAAAATTGAAATATTGTACAACTTAAGTACTTGTTTCAGGGAGGAAATACTTTGTTCCACAAACATGTCTTGTTGATTTGTTTATTAATCCAGGAGACATGAAGAAGAAGGCTCTAAACAGGTGTATTTTAACTCAAAAAATAAGGCCACTGCCATGGCGCACAAAACGAGTGGCCCAACCCGGAACGATCGGAACTCCCAGTTCGGATCCGGGAACTTCATTTAAATTTAAAGTGCTCACCATGAGTCCCAGCTGTGTTGGCCTCTGCCTGCGACCACAGGAACCCGTACTCTACAAACCCCACAGGGAGATCGGTTATGATCCCCCATGGTCCTCATAGGGGTTATCACAGTTTGACACTGTGATAACACTGCAATAGCTCTACAACTTGATCGAGGTATTACAAGTGTAATTAAGACAGAGGTAGTTTATTTGGATTTATGCAGTAATAATTCAGTTTTCACACAGACGTTAGAAATGTGCAAGATAAACTCTTGTCCAAGATGGTACAGTGCAACACCACCCCATCAGGAATTTGAATAAATGTTTTAAAAATTAGTATCAAATTATTCATTTTGAGGTTGCTTGCTGTTAACTATATTTTCTGTTCATCTTTGGACTTTTAGAAAGCTTTTCATTATCCCTTCAAAGCTCTCCATTTTTTTACTTTGTGCTCCATTTCCTATTTGTGCAATTCTTTCAGATGTTTCTTTACCGTAAATGTGCTATATATGTACAATTATTGTTGTTAAGGAAATATGTTGTTCACCAAGTTTATGCTTTCTGCAAAGTGCTGCGGCTGATATCAAAGCTTTCAACAACCAGAATGATTCAAGAGTGTGTACCTGATAACTTCTAAAGATATTGAACAGAGGGTTCTGAGAAAATAGTCTTGTAGGTATTATGCCAAATGGGCCAGGTAACTGTTGTGAAGCTTTTAACATTCACAACAGACATCATGACAGTTTCAAAAGTAGCACTTTTAAAAAATGTATATATTTTATTCCAAACACATTCAAGAACATACACAAACAACAACCAAATAGAAACACGATTCAAAGTTTGTCAATTTTCCCCTTTTTCTCCCCTAAACTACCCCAATACCCCTTTCCCCGCAACCTCCCCCACCACCCACTGGCGATAACTAGATCCTTAAATAAGGACAGAAAGAGCCTTCATCTTACAGACAACCCTTCTTCCGACTCCCTAAGAGCGATTGTGACCTTCTCCAGTTTTAAAATTCATACAAATCTCCCAGTCACACCGAGATCCCCGACAGCACTGCCGACCTCCAACTTAGTAAGATTCGCCACTGGGCAATCAGAGTGGCGAAGGCCCCACTCATCTCCACCAGCTCCGGCAGGCCCGAAACACTAAATATTGTCCCCAAAGGGCACAGAAACACCCTCACCCCCACTATTTCTGTCAGAATCTCGAAAGCCGGGTGGCACTGCTGCATCACATTGCTGAGGACCCGTGTTCGATCTCGGCCCTGGGTCACTGTCCATGTGAAGTTTGCACATTCTCGCCGTGTTTGCGTGGGTCTCACTCCCACAACCCAAAAGTTGTGCAGGATAGGTGGATTGGCCACACTAAATTGCTCCTTAATTGGAAAAAATGAATCCCATAAACCAGTGTCCAGAAACCTCCCAACTTTATGCACCCCCAGAATATATGAGTGTGTTTCACCCGCCCCCTCTCACATCACTTGCATACATCCCCCACCTCTAGGAAAAACCCACTCATATTGGCCCGAGTCATATCGGCCCTATGTATCACCTTAAACTGTATGAGACTCAAAGGAGCACAGGATGAAGTCGAACTTATCTGGTGCATGATTTCACTCCAGGTCCCCCACCCAAGCCCAATCCTCAATTCATCCTCCCATTTTCACCTTATCCCTACCACTGGCGCCTTCTTCATCTCCACTAACCACCTGTAAATGTCACCAATCCATGCCCCCCCCCCCACCCCCCTGAGCTCATCCTGAGTTAACAACTTATCCAACAGCATGTACTTTAGCAGCTGAGGGAACGAGGGCAGCTCCTTACGTGCAAAATCCCGGACCTGAAAATATCTGAGTTTGTTCCCCCTTGGCAACTCCCAATTTCCCCTGCACTTCCTCCAGCCTTGCGAACCTCTCCTCTATAAACAGGTCCCGAACCCACTCTATCCCTTCCCTGTACCAACTCCTGTACATCGCATCCAGCCCTCCTGGTATAAGCCTGTGGTTCCCACACATTAGGATCAGTACCAACACACTTCCTATACCAAAGTGCCACCTCAACTGGTTCCATATTTTGAGAGATGACACAACAGTGGGACTGCTAGTGTGCCTACCTGGAGAAAATGGGTGCGGGATCATCACCAAGGTCCTCAAGCTCGACCCCACACATGAGGCCTCCTCCACCTGCATCCATTCTGAGTCTCCCCTCCCCCCAACCAGCGTCTCACCTTCTCCATGTTTGCCACCCAATAATAGTACAACAGATTTGGGAGTGCCCACCCCCCCACTTGCCGCCCTCTCTGCATAAAGGTCCTCCGAATCCTAGGCGTCATGTCTACCCAAACAAATTCCAAAATGAATTTGTCCACCCTCTGGAAAAATGCCTTAAAAGGGAATATTGGAAGGGATTGAAAAACAAATAAAAACCTCTGCAAAACATTCATCTTCACAGTCTGTAACCTCCCTGCTGGGAGAAGTGACAGGGCGTCCCACCTCTTCAAATCCCCTTTGAACAGGGCAGCACAGTGGCGCAGTGGTTAGCACTGCTGCCTCACGGCACCGAAACATTGACTTGGTTCTGGACCTATCCATCCTCGTTCCCAATTAAAATCACTCCCCATTATCAGCTGATGGACGCTAACATCTTCTGAATAAAGTCTGCATTGTCCGAATTGGGTGCATATACATTAACTAAAACAACGGACACCCCCGCCAGGACCCCATTCACCATCACAAACCTCGTCCCCGGGTCCCGCATCTCCCTGGCTACCACAAATGCTACTTTTTACTAAACAGGATTGCCTCACCCCTCAACTTAGAGTCAAACCTCAAATTGACTTTCCCCCACCCATCCCTTCTTTAACCGCGTCTGGTCCTTTATAAGTTCATAAAATGTCGGAGTAGAATTAGGCCATTTGGCCCATCCAGTCTACTTCGCCATTCGGTCATGAAGTTAAGGTCAAGGCGTTAACTCCACCGTCCTATCTGTTCTCCATAACCCTTCAACCCATTACCAATTAAAAATCTGTCCGCCTCCTTCTTAGATTTACTCACTGTCCCAGCATTCACCGCACCCTGGGTAGTGAATTCCTCAGATATCCTTTGGGAAAAGTAGTCTCCATTTTAAATTTGCTACCTCCTATCCTAAAACTATGATTTCATGTTCTGGAATGCCCCACAAGAGGAAACATTCACTCCAGGTCTCTGTATACATACCTTTTATCATCTTGTGTACCTGAATTTGATCTCCCTCATTCTTCTCAACACTCGAGCGTATAGGCCTAAATTGTTCAATCTCTCTTCATTCGACAAACCCCTCATCTATGGAACCAACCTGGTGAACCTCCTCTGAACTGCCTCCAATGCCACTACATCTATCCTAAAATAAGGGGACCAAACTGTGCACAATACTCCAGGTGTGGTCTCACCAATGCCTTGTATAGTCACCCACAAATGTGTCTCCTGAAGGAAAACCACATCCGCCTTTAAACCTTTTAGGTGCGCAAATACCCAAGACCATTTAACCGGACCATTCCGACCTCGCGCGTTCCACATTATTATACTCACTGAGGGTTTCTGCCCCACCCCTCTGCTAAGGTTCGCCATCCCTAGCTAGCACAGATCCCGCCCAACCATCTAGTTCCCCTCTAGCTTCCGCCAACCAAAATGGCTGCCCCTCCATCCTCTCCTAAACTCAACCAGAAAGCCATCTGTGTTACCAGCCTCCTCCCCTCACCCCCTGCCCTATCCCCCAAACCCTTCCCCCCTTCTCCTACTCTTCTCCCCCAACCCTCCACTCCTAACCAAAGCCCCCCCTCTCAAACTACCTGGCACAGCCCCTTCCCGTACACTGCTTCCGTTTACTAGCATTCCCTGTTAACATGCCGGCTCCCACCTGGAGATCCATACAAAGAACCCCACCCAAATCGCCCAAACTACCCCTCCCCCACTCTGCTTCCACTGCCTAACTCTTTCAAATTGTCCTTCTCCAGGCCCCCCTACCAGAGCCCCCTCCCCCCTCATTCCAGCAGGAGTGCGCAACTCAAAACTTTGCACCATCCCCTCATCAAACCAAACCAATGCAAAACCAATATGTGCAAAAGACAACCGAACATTTACAAATATTGCATATATATATCACTCCATAGAAGAAGAAACAAGAAAGTTCCGACCATTACAGACCCAAATCTGACCCAAAACTCAGAACCTTGCACCCATCGACCCACCCCAATAGAAAACCAACAAGTGCAAAAAAAATATATCAATTACAAAACTTGCACATACATAAAATGCCATAAAACAGATAGAATTCCCAACATTAGCCCTCCCCCAATTCATGCTCCTTGATGAAGTTGTCCACCTCCTCCGACGTCATGAAGTAATGTTCTCTGTCCTTGAAAGTCACCCAAAATTTGGCCAGGTACAACACCCCAAACAGTACCTTGCTCCGAAAGAGCACCTCCTTGGCCTTAATAAACCCTGCCTGCTGTTTAGCCAGGTCGGCACCAATGCCTTGGTAATCCGGATCTGATTCCCGTCCCAGGTACAGTCTCGAGTTGCCTTTGCCCACTGTAGAATGTTCTCCTTCTCCTGGAACCTGTGCATACGCACACTCACCACCTCTCCCCAGCTCTCGGCCTCTGTTGTAGTGACTGATGGGCACAGTCCACCTCCAGGGCCTTCTTGAAGACCTCCCCCTAAACCAGCTTCTGCAATATCTTTGAAACATTCCCTTGTTCTCTCCACACCCTCTGGCAGACTCATAATTTGCAAATTCTGCTGCCTGGACCAATTCTCCTAGATGTCTACCTTCGCCCTCAGCACCTCATAGGCCTCCCCCAGCATTGCCATCTGTGCCTCCAATGACACAATCTAGTCGCTATGGTCCGACACTGCCCTTTCCACCTCTTGGATTGTCATACATTGCGACTCCAGGTGCTTTTCCACCTGACCCAAAGACCCGCGAAGAGGGGCTGCAGCTCCCTCAATCAGAAAAAGAGCTCTCCAGCCAACTCAAAGTTTCTAGCTCTTAGTACTGTATGTAGCCCTGTGGACAACAGAACCTCAAGTGCATATCCAGGTATTTTTTTAACAGGTTTTTACAGTTATGCAGCCACAGTTAAACATTTCCGATATGAGGGATGTTTTTATAAAAGTATAGATTTGATATTTAGTGTTCAGATGTGGGATATACATCACTATTGTGAACACCTTCAATTTGGCACAAAAGCAAAACATTGTGGTCGCTGGAAATACAGAAAATGCTGGAATTTCCCTACAGCCTGGCAGCATCTGTAGAGAGTGTAACAGTTAATGTTTCAGATCTGTGACCTTTCATCAGAACTGGCTAATATCGTGTTTAGTATTATGAAGATAATAGTTTACTACTGTTGTATTGAAATGCAGTTCATTTTGAATTGCAACAGCAATAATGGACATGTAGAAGAATACAAGCATACACAAAACACCATACGGACCATCGGGTTCCCCACCACCCCGCCCAATCCAATAGCACTATGCAGTCACTTTATTAGAGGAACACACCATGAGCCTTTTCACAGTTGCATTGTGATTAAAGTGGACACTGAGATCTATTCAATGGATTAGACTTTTGTACAGGACCCCCACTACGAGTGTACGTACTAATGCCCTGAGCTCAGGTTATTTTCAACTGAACAGGGATACAAGACAGGGGTGTCGGTTGTGTCCGCTGTTGTTTGCCTTAGCAATTGAGCCGCTGGCAATTGCGTTGAGGTTGTCTTCCAGTGGGTGGGGAGGGGCGGTGCATAGGGTTTCCTTATATGCGTACGATTTGTTACTATATATATTACAGCCCCTCTCTCCAGTGTCGGGAAGATAATACAGCTGCTCCAGATGTGTGGCTCCTTTTCGGGGTGCAAGCTAAATTTGTGCAGAGTGAATATTTCCTGGTGAACCCCCGGGGGGGGGGGGGGGGGGGGGGGAGCTAATCTGTGGAGGCTGCCATTTCATCCAGCCGAGATTAGTTTCTGGTGTATGGTTATTCGGATGGCCCATGACTGGGCCATGCTGCATAAATTTAACTTTTTTAGTTTGGTGGATGGGTGATGGCTGATTTGAAATGTTGGGATGCCCTCCCTCTGAACTTAGTGGGAAGGGCACAGCCGGTGAAGATGAATATTCTCCTGAGGTTTTTGTTTTTGTTCCAGTGTCTCCCAGTCTTTCTTCCTGAGGCTTTCCTTTGACGGGTTCGGGTTCATAGGACATGTTTGCAAAGGGATAGGCAATTGATGGGGAGGAAGGGTTTGGCATGACCTAATCTGTTCTGCTATTACTGGGTGGCAACTATTGATAAGGTGAGGGGGTGGTTCAAGGATCTAGACTCTATTTGGGGATGGATAGAGGAGGGTTCGTGCATAGGGTCAAGCTTGAGGGCTCTGGTTACAGCATCACTCACATTTTCTCTCGCTAGATTCTTTTCAAGCCCAGTCGTGATAGCGACTTTGAGGAAGTGGAATCAGTTTAGGCAGCATTTTAAACTTGGCTCCCTATCTCTATTGGCTCCGATTTGCTGTAATCATAGATTTGTGCCGTCCGACTTAGATGCATCATTTACGGCACAGGAGAAGGAGGGGTTGGAGAGGTTTAGAGACTTGTTTCTGGAGGGTAGATTTGCCAGTGTAGATGAGCTGTTAGAGGAGTTCCAGCTCTTGAGAGGTAACGTATTCAGGTGCTGTCAGGTGCGTGATTTTATACGCAAGGAGCTTCCTTCATTTCCCCTGGTACATTCACCTTCGCTTTTGTATAGGGTCCTGACCTTGGCCGACTTAGTGGAGAGTAAGATATCGGAAGTCTATGAGCAGGTATTGGTGATGGAGCAGGGATTGGTGGATGAAGTAAAGATGAAGTGGGAGGATGAACTGAGTTTGGTCTCTGAGTGGGGGAACGTGGAGTGAGGCTCTTCACAGGATCAACTTCACCTCTCCTTGTGTGAGGTTAAGCCTGATCCAGTTCAAGGTGGTGCACAAGATGCACCTGACTAGGGCGCGTATGAGTGGGTTCTTCTCGGGAATGAAAGATAGATGTGAGCGGTGCTCCAGGGGGCCGGCCAATCACATGTACATGTTTTGGGCTTGTCCCAAGCTTGTTAGATTCTGAGTCTCCTTTTTTGATTCAATGTCAGGGAATTGGGGCATTCAGCTGGAGCCGTGCCTGTTGGTGGCCATTTTTGGAGCATCGGAGTCGCCAGTGCTGCAGATGGAGACGAGGGCAGATGTCCTAGCCTTCACCTCGCTAATAGCCCATAGGCGAGTTCTGCTTGGGTGGAAGTCCCCGGTGCCGTGTAAGACCTCGGTTTGGTTGGGGGTCCTGATGGAATTTTTGCACCTGGAGGAGATGAAGTATACCATGAAGGGGTCGAGGGAAGGGTTCTTCTCGAGGTGGCAGCCTTTCATCTCCTTTGTCAGGAAACTGGTTACTGTCGGCTGTTGGCGGGGGAAGGGATTTGTGTTTTTAGCTTGATTAAAATTTGTTTCCTTTATGGGGGATGGGGAGGGGACGGGGAGATTGGCGGAATTGAGTGGGTGCACTTCGGGAATAATATGGAGTGGGATTTGTTTTGTTTTTGCCTTTGTTACAATGAAAATCCTCTTTGAATCATTTTTTTAAAAAAAAGATCTCCATGCTGTATTTTTCTGACCTGAATCTTGAAATCTATACGCACTTGGCAATCTTCAAATTTCTCTCACCAACCAGAAGTTAATTAGCCATCACTGGGCTTTCAAAGAAAGGGCCAGATTAGCAAAAAACATAAATTTACTAGGTTCCAGATGAGAGAAAGCAATGACACAAGAGCTAAGTTAGTATTTTAAATTCCTTTAAATATCAGCAAGTAGTTTCTGAAAGCTGGAGAGCAGATGTGTAGAAGTCATAGACAAAATAATCAGACAGAAACTGCATAGGCTAAAAGCTAAGATAGAAAATTCTAGGGATCCAATAAATTACTTACACAGTGAAAATAAACAGCTCTGTGAAGACCAGCTAACTTTTTAATAATCGCCTTAAATAACTTTTTTTCTAGTTTGATAGATATTTGTATTGGAAGACTTGGATGCCTTTTACTAAACAGGCATACAGACAATGAACTGGCAAAGTGAATGATTAAGATGTGTAATTGTTCTATGCATTTTTGTGACTCAACCTTTGCTGTTAATTAAGATGGGAATTATCTCAAAATATTCTCCCTGCCTTAAGTGCTATGTTCCAGCGGAGAAGCACTTCGACTACTGTCTTTTGTAGCTCATTAGCAATTTCTTTAATGAGCTTTTTTATCTTTCTGTGATAGATAGATAATGCAACAGACAAGTGACAGATTGTTTGCCATTAATTATTTCCATGTTTCAAACCCATTACAAAGCAATTAGAAATCTGACAGCAGATTCACTCTGCATTACTGATAATCTAAAGCGATGAGAAGTGAGAGGTGATGAATATTAATTATCTCTTTTCATATAATTATCATAAATTATTACCTTGTCTTTCATGCCGCTAAAAGTAAGGGTACATATGAAAAACATTGCTATGCACAAATGGTGTTTTGTAGTATTGTTATAGCCATAATCACAGTGTCCAGAGGAGCCTGAGTTGTTTTGACATGTAAAAGTATTATTGGATTATGGTTGTCACAATTAAAGTATCTGTAGAACAGTCTTTTCAGGGAATGATTCATTTCAACTTTCTTAAACTTTTGAATTTCTGTATTCTCTTTGAAGTGTGCCTGCACAGTAAGTACAGAAAAAGTATTAAGCCCGGTTAATGAGCCTGAACAGGCTATACAGTCCTCAGGACATCTCAGAAACCCGATGACATACTCAAGTAGAGGTCACTGGTTCCAGTGAGGAGCAGAAACCCATGCCTGATTTTAGCCCAGAGGCACAGGCCAATTGTTCTCAGAATCATTGGCGTGTTGATCCACTCTGTTGTGGATACCATATACCAACTACACTGGACCTAATTCTTCATAGGACTGATCACTTAATAATGAATTCAAGCCCTCGGATACAATACAGAATGGGACGGCGGAATAAACTGTGTTCTTCACCACCACACTTAGGTCACAAGTACCATAACATTTAATGCTTGAACTATTAAAATCTCTCAGAGATATTTTTTGATTTTTTCTAACTTTTAGAATTTTTAGATTTTTAAATCAGTCATGCTGATTAAATTGGCTTTGGCACCAGTGTTTAACTTCAATTGGACCACTGTACCATTCACTTCAAGTGGTCATAGAGTCATAGATGTTTACAGCATGGAAACAGGCCTTTCAGCCCAGCTTGTCCAGGCCACCTAGTTTCTATCACTAAGCCCGCATTTGGCCATATCCCTCTGTACCCACCCTGCTTTTTAAAGGAAAAAATTGTACCAGCCTCTACAACGGACTCTGGCAGCCCTTTCCAGATGTGCACCACTCTCTGTGTGAAAACATTTCCCCTGTGGTCTCTTGTATCTCTCCCCTTAAACCTGTGCCATGTGTCCTCATCAACCGCGTTTATTTTAAATGGAGCACCAGTTTGCATTGTTCTGAGTGCTGGAGAATTTATTGATGTCACCAAAAAATTATTCTTCTCTATTATAACTCCAACAAACAATGATGTTTCATCGCCGCAGACTGTGTCTTCTACATTGCTGACTGATCTAGGGTTGAGCTGAGAGTAACAATTCTGAGCAAAGTGATTTTTTTCCTTTGCACCTGGAACAAAACTTGCCAAACGCTGGACTCTGCCTTAATTTGTGCCTTTGACCACATCTTTTACACAGAAATATTTTGTCCTCATCTTTAACCTGCTTGTTGGTGTGCAAGGAGTTGCAGGAACTTTCGCGCCTTTTTGGAAAAAGGGCCGAAACCAGAATGCTTTCCTTCAAGAAGACACCGCCATTCCTGAGAAACATTTTAGAATGCTGTGCTGCTGGCTCGTGAGCCTGACAAATCTTAACTGTTTGTTCCAAAGACAGCTCTGATTCCCTCAGCAACCGTTCCCTCAGCTTATTTTCATTCACACCAAACACAATTTGGTCCCAAATCATTGAAGATTCCACTGCAGAAAAAATGCAGGTTTTACCTTTTACCTTTAAATCAGTGATGAAATGATCTATGGACTCTTCTAGCTTCTGTAAACGTGATCTAAACATATAGCGTTCATAAATTTTTGGGGGTGCAATGTTCAGCATGTCTTCGAATTACTTCGTTAAAATTTTTCCTATCATCATCGTTTGCAAATTTAAATGTATTAAACATAGCAATTGCTTTGGGCCACTGTTAGGAGCATTGCTACGTTACGTGAATCTGATTGATCTCCTAAATTTTCTGCAGTAAAACAACAGATTAAATTGTTGTTTAAACACACGCCAGTTGTTGTCCATATTACCATGAAATCTGAGACTCATTGGTGACATCAACGACTCCATGTTGTTAATTCTTGCAGTCTGAAAAATCTTCAAATCTCTGTGGACCTTGTGGCAGGCTTGAGTTTAATACTATCCAGCCCTGGTAACATGTAATGTTCTTGGCGGCTGGCCTGATTTATATTACAAGAACACTTGTAGCTGAAGCTAAAACGATTTAATAACATTAACTGTGGGACAAATATTTAAAAAGCAACAGATGAATAATAATATAAACATGCACAAGCAACCTCTTTTCCAGCTCCCTAGTCAGTCTGAGGTCACCTAACTCTAACATTCACTTTTATACAAATGTCGGTATATTACAACACAACCATGATATCACTGTACTATCCTCCTCAAATGCCTTTCCACTGTCATCCAGCTGGGTATGACTGGTTAATCTCACCTGCTTTCTATTCTTACCCATTTAACCACAGCCAGAGAATCAGTTGCACTGACTACTCGTCCCACTCTCACACCATTACCCCTGGTGTCCCCAAGGATCTATCTTTGCCCCCCCCCCTCTATTTATCATCTACATGCTGCCCCTCGGTGACATTGGCAGAATGCATAGTGCTGGTTTTGACAGATCTGTTGATGACACCCAGCTCTATTGCACCACTTGAGGTCCCAAAACTTTGCTGCCCAAGTACTTGCTTGCTCCAAATTCCATTAATATATCATCCCTGTTGTCGATGGCCTACATTGCCTCCCTGTCAAGTAGTGTTTTGACTTTAAAATAATTCTCATCCTTGTCTTCAAATCGTTCTGTGAATTCTCCTCCATAGCTCTCTGATCTTTTCCAGTTCCACAACCTTCTGAAATATCGGTGTTCATCTAATCTTGGCCCCTTGAGTATCCCTGGCTTTACTCAGGCATCCTGATTGATTGCACCCCATCCACCACCTTAAACATTCACTTCCTCCACCATCGATGCAAATTGGTAGCAGTGTGTACCGTCTACAAATTGCACAGCAGCAACTCACTAAGGCTCTTTCGACAGCACTTTCTAAATCCACGGCTTCTACCACCTAGAAAGACAAGGACAGCAGATACATGGAAACACCATCATTTGGAGGTTCCCCACCAAGTCACACACCATCTTGACTTGGAAATATATTATTGTTCCTTTACTGTCACTGGATCAAAGTCCTGGAACCCTGCCTAACAGCTTTGCAGGTATACCTACACCCGATGGACTGCTGTATTTAAGATGGTGGCTCACCACAAGGATACTTAGGGATGGGCAACAAATGTTGGCGCAGCCAGTGACCCACATGTCCTGGAATACAATGTTGACAAATGTGAGGTTATCCATTTTGGTAGGAATAACAACAAAAGGGATTATTATTTAAATGACAAAATATTAAAACATGCTGCTGTGCAGAGGGACCTGGGTGTCCTAGTGCATGAGTCGCAAAAATTTGGTTTACAGGTGCAACAGGTGATTAAGAAGGCGAATGGAGTTTTGTCCTTCATTGCTGGAGGGATGGAGTTTAAGACTAGAGAGGTTATGCTGCACCTGTATAAGGTGTTAGTGAGGCCACACCTGGAGTATTGTGTTCAATTTTGGTCTCCATACCTGAGAAAGGGCGTGCTGATGCTGGAGGGTGTGGAGAGGAGATTCACTAGGTTAATCCCATAGTTGAGGGGGTTGAATTACAAAGAGCGGTTGAGTAGACTGGGACTGTAGTCGGAATTTAGAAGGATGCCGGGGGGATCTTATAGAAACATATAAAATTATGAAGAGAATACATAGGATAGATGCAAGGAGGTTGTTTCCACTGGCGAGTGAAAGCAGAACTAGGGGGCATAGCCTCAAAATAAGGGGAAGTAGATTTAGGACTGAGTTTAGGAGGAACTTCTTCACCCAAAGGGTTGTGAATCTATGGAATTCCCTGCCCAGTGAAGCAGTTGAGGCTCATTCATTGAATGTTTTCAAAATAAAGACAGATAGTTTTTTGAAGAATAAAGGAATAAAGAGTTATAGTGTTAGGGTGGGGAAGTGGAGCTGAGTCCACAAAAGATCAGCCATGATCTCACTGAATGGCGGAGCAGGCTCGAAGGGCCAAATGGCCTACTCCTGCTCCTAGTTCTTATGTTCTTATGTTCTTGTGATAGAAAAACAGAATTGTTCTACCGTTGGTGGCCGTGCCTTTAACTGCCTGGGTTCTAAGCTTTGGAGTTCCCTCCCTACACTTTCCACTTCTCTGCCTTTTCCTTCAAGACACTTCCTTAAACCCTCCTTCTTTGATTAAACAATTGGTCACCTTATCTCATGTCCTCTTATCTGGCTTGGTGTCACATTTAGTGATGCTGCTGTGGCGCCTCTGGGCATTTCATTATTTTAAAAGTGCTATATAAATATAAATAGCTGTTGTCCTTGCAATCAAGTTTCCTCCGGAGTATCTCATGGTAAATTGACTGATAAGCTGTATGTAATGGCAGGAGTGTTGCATCTCATAACACAATTCTGTTGCTCGTCTCTTGTTTCTATTTAAGTTGACCTAGGGCGTGATTTAATGGCCACGCTGCACCCAAAAAGCAGCTCGTTGCAGTGCCGCATGGCTAATAAAAGCCGGGAGACCTCTCACCCAGGGCCTACCTGGCTCGCTATGCCTTGCGAGATCCAACTTGATCTGAGATTATCCGAGGCGTGGGATCAATCTTCCTCGCCTTGGAGACCTTGAGCGAGTGCCGTTCAGTACTAGTCTCCGGAAATGGGGACCAAATGGGACGGCACTCATGTGGGTCCCTCAGGGGATCGGAGGCCCCAAGGTGCATGCCCTTTGGGCAGGGTGGCACCCTGGCACTGCTGGTGCCAGCCTGCATCCTGGCAGTGCCACCTGGGTGCCAGCTTGGCACTGCCAAGGAGTCTAGGTGGCAGTGCCATCTGGCCAGGGCACTGTCAGGTTGGCACTGCCAAGGTGCCAAGCTGGCATGTATTGTGTGGGTACAATTGGGCCATGGGTATTGGGGTGCAGGTGGGGGTGTGGTCCCTCCCATAGTGTGTTGGGGCTGATCAGACAGGTTTTTGATCGGCAAGGGAGTTAAGGGTATGGGGGATCACGGTGTGGTAGGGGAAGGAAAGTGATGTTGAGGCCACAACAAAACAGCCATGAACTTATTGAATGGCGGAGCAGGCTTGAAGTGCCAAATGGCCTGCTCTTGCTCCTGCTTCTTCTAATCTCATGATTGTTAGGTCAATTTTAATTGCTGCTTTGTGAGGGAGGATTACAAATGGGAAACTGCTTGTACATTTCACACTGGGGTCAGAAAAAATCCAGTTTGAAATACATCCAGCTTCTCAGCTTTTCTGAAACTTTGATATGTAGCATTTGAAATACAGGGCGCAATTTTACATCTGTGGAGGCTTGAGCGAGAGCGCAACGAGGCCATTAGGTTGCGGGTGAGGCCAAAATCGAGAACCCCGTTGGATGCCGATCAGTTTGTGATGTAATTGGCTTGCTCCCATTGGCAAAATCAGGATCCCGCTGTGGCATGGCAAGAAACCAATAATCACCACTTAAAACCAATCTCCATACAATTTACGTGAGAGACCCCCTATCTAATGGCCTCTTGTGATATAACCACATCACCAGCCAGTGGTATCACGTGCGCTGATTAGTATACCTTTTTAAAATTGTGAAGTTGGCAGAAGGGCTGCTGTGAGGATCCAAAGAGGTGAGTAGCCATCTTCGCTCCTGGATAATGAGCCCGGGGGCACTGGAGTTGCTGCACCGGCGCTCGGGGTGGGGGCCGGGAAGGGGGGGGGGGGGTTTGGTTGTCTCACCATCCGCGGGTCTGTCATGTCACCCCCTGGATCGTGTGTACCCATACGGGGGAAACCCCAGCCCTGTCTGCCTGTCCCACTGACCACCCATAATGCCCACTGACCATGGAGGCCGCTGGCCACGCAGCTGAAGGATATCGTTATAAGGGAATTGGCAATCGTAGTTAAGTGAGAACTTCACACCTCCCAAGTGAATTCCTGTGGGTAGGCGTGCCAGGTAGCATATGGGAGCTATTGCCTAGCATCCCAATCAGACCATGATGCTTGGACACTGTGCCTAAGCACTGCAGGAAGCAACACCAAGAACGCAGCAACCAACACTCACCCAGGGGCTGGACACCAGCACTAGGGACATTTCCGTGACCAGAGGGTGGGTGTGTGTGCGGGGAGGGGATTAGCGCTCGGTCCAGGCAACATTACGTGCGAGTTTCTGGGTTGCCGGGTCTGCTGTCCGGTGACCATGGTCCCCCACTGCAGGGATGGCAGGGGATGTGGGGAGGGGAGGGGAGTGGGTGGGGAAGCAATGAGTGAATGAAGGGTCCCGGGAGTGGAAGACACTGCTGGTTGTCAGTCTCTCACACTCTCCAATTCCTTTTAGATATTACATGGGATGGATGATATCCTGGACCCCGCAGAGGTTGCCCTCACGGTGTTGCTGGCAGGCTAGGCGGCCAGATATCAGAGAAGGTGGCGGCAGCAGCATCGGTAGAGGCTTGAGGCGGTAGCCCATGAGCAGGGCCTGCCCCACCCCTGGAGAGGACCCGGCTGCCCGTTAGGCCAGGGTGGGACCCAGAGGGGGAGGTCAATGACGTCCCAAGGTACATGTGATCGCTGGTCTTTTAAACAGATGATAGACAGCGTGTGCTGCAGGATGCTCTGGCTTAACAAGGGGATGGTGGCACCTGTACCATGTCCTCGTGGACTTGGTACCCCGTGGAGGAAGAGGGTACCTGCTCCTGGTGGCCATCAAGATCACTGCAGACCTGACCTTTTAAGCTTCAGGATCATTCCAGGGCTCGAGCGGGACTTGTGCGGCATTTCACAAGCTACTGCCCACAAGTGCATTCCTGAGGTCACGGATGCCCTGTTTGTCCGGGCAGCAAATGATATAAACTTTTACCTGAATCATGCCAATCAGATGCTTGGTCAGCAGGATTCTCATCCCATTGATGGGGTGGCACAGTGGTTAGCACTGCTGCCCCACAGCGCCAGGGACCCGGGTTCAATTCCGGCCTTGGGTCACTGTCTGTGTGGAGTTTGCACATTCTCTCCATGTCTGCGTGAGTTTCCTCCAGGTGCTCCGGTTTGCTCCTACAGTCCAAAGATGTGCAGGTTAGGTGGACTGGCCCTGATAAATTGCCCCTTAGTGTCCAGAGATGTGCAGGTTAGGTTGCGGAGTTATGGGGATAGGCTGGGGTGGACAAGGATAGAGTGCTTAGTCAAAGGTTTGGGATAGGCATGATGGGCCGAATGGCCTCCTTCTGCACTGAAGGGATTTTATAATCCTATAACGGGATGCCCCAGGCACGGATGTCACACCGGGCAATCAGGGAGTGCCCTACATCAATAGGAAGGGGTTCCATTCCCTGTACATCCAGCTTGTGTGTGACCACCACATGAAGATCATGCGCATATGTGCATGCTTCCCAGGGATTGTGCACGGCAGCTACACCCTGAGGCAGTCGGATATCCCCGACCTCTTCGAGGACCAGATGGTCGGTTGGGAGATAAGCGGTACCCACTGAGGATCGGGCTAATGATGCCAGTACGTGTGGTGATCGGTGATCTGAGTAGATGCAATACAACTGAGCAAGCACTAGAGGGAGCACGGGAGAGCTATATATACACAGGGACAGGAAGTGACGACACACTTCACGGAAGGCAGAACCCGTAGCAGGACACAGACACAAGCAGGCAGCAATTTAGGTAGCCATAAGTTAAGCTCTGAAGAGAGAACGAATTCACAATAAAGCATCTTCTCCACATTTGAGACTACGAGCTTTATTAAGACACGAGGAACAACACAGTACGGAGGCCAGTGACCGATGCGGAGACCCGATAGAACTAGATGCATGTGCCCACCCGGGCTGTCATTGAGCAGTGCATCGGACTCCTCAAAATGCAGTTCTGATGCCTCGACTGCTCTCGGGGTGCACTGTAGTACTCCCCCCAGAGCACGCCTGCTTCATGGTGGTCAGTTGTGTCCTCCACAACCTGATACAGCAGCATGGCGACGTGTGGAAGTGAAGGGGGAGGAACATGTGGAGGAGGACGAGGAGGCGCCGGACGAGGAAGGGCGGGACGACGAGCCTGGGGAGGACCCACAGGACCAGCCGGAGGATGGAGGACAGGTGGCAGCGGCGAGGGTCCGGAAAGCCTCGAGGGCAAGGGAGGGCCTCATACTCGCCTGTTTCCACACAGGACGTGGCTTCATCCATCATCTCACCCCTTCCACCCCCTCCCCCCACCACCACCACCCCCACCACCACCATTCTGTTCCACCCTCCCAGAATCTGTGTAACATCACTCCAGGGTGATGTGTCGGTGCTGTCAATGGGTCACTATCGATGGCAGGGCTGGGGGGTGATGAGAACCTGCTGAGAGCTCAGCACTAGTGCTCTGCAATCTGTGCCATAGTCTGACTGCTGCCTGTCGTCTGAATGCTTCTTCCGCCCCCCATCACCTGCACGTGGTGTACCTTGGCAGGAGGGGGAATCCAAGGATACCATGCCTGGGTTCGGGGCAGGGGATTGGTGGTGGGCCAAGGTTGCAGAAGAAAGTTCACCTGAGGAAGGAGCAGTGCTCCGAAAGCTGGTGATTTGAAACAAACCTGTTGGACTTTAACCTGGGTGTTGTAAGACTTCTTACTGTGCTCACCCCAGTCCAAAGGCAGCATCTCCACATCGCAGAAGAAAGTGCCAAAGGTATCATATATACTGAGTGCAACGTTTTGAAATGCTGTGCATAGGTGTCTCCAACTGAGGGGGGATGGTTCTGTCCCCCCTCTCCCAACCCTCCCCGTCACTCCTCACCCCCTCCGACCCCTTCGCTCCAATGCCCTCTCAGTGATCCTTGACCTGCTTAGTTTTCCTTGCTTTGCCACTGCCTCTAGGTGTTACCCCAGGATGCACATCCGCGGTGGAGGGAGCCTACTGTTTACCACATGCCGTGGCCTTCGATGCCCCTGGTGCGCATCCTCTGGGGGTCCTGGGGCCAGAAGGCCCCGGCCCACAAGGCCCCGGCCCACTTGCTGGCGGCACATGCTTCGCTGTGCCACTGTGTTCTGTGGGCTGACTCTGAGAAATGCCGTTGTCATGGGTGTGGAACTCGGGGGAGCTGGTGACCGCCCGCCGTTACACCGTAAGGTGCTCTGGGTTGGCACCCTCCTGATACTCATAGGGCCCTGGGGTCACCTCGGGACAGAGGGGCATCTGGATTGAGCCCTGCTGCCCCTGCGTCATCTGGTGGCTCTGCCAGCCTTGGCGGCCCTCCAATATCTGCAACATGGTGTCGATGACATGGGCGATGATTGGAACATGCTCTGGAGTGCATGGGCAATGCCCACCTGTGATTGGGACATGCTCTGGGGTGCACGGGCAATACCGACCTGTGATTGGGACATGCTCTGGAGTGCATGGGCAATGCAGACCTGCGACTGGGACATGCTCTGGAGTGCCCTGGCAATGCCGACCTGTGACTGGGACATGCTCTGGAGTGCCCCAGCAATGCAGACCTGCGACTGGGACATGCTCTGGAGCGCCCCGGCAATGCCCACCTGTGACTGGGACATACTCTGGAGTGCCCTGGCAATGCCGACCTGTGACTGGGACATACTCTGGAGTGCCCTGGCAATGCCCACCTGTGACTGGGACATGCTCTGGAGTGCCCCGACAATGCTGACCTGCGACTGGGACATGCTCTGGAGTGGCTCGGCAATGCCCACCTGATACTGAGTCAGGTCCACCTGGGACTGGGACATGACCCCCATTGAAATGGATACGTTGTCGAGGCCCTCAGCAATGACCATCACTGACTGAGCCACACCTTTGACACCTCCACTCATGCTGCTGACATCGTGCACCAGGCTTTCCACTCTGGTCACCACCCTAGCAGTTTTGGCCTCTGTTCCACGCATTGCCAGTGCCATCTCCAGCACCTGAAGCCTCTGGGACTCCTCCAATTGGCTATGGTCCTGCTGGAGTGTCGCTGACATCCCCCTCTGAATATCACAGCCACACCCGATTGACTGCATCAGCTCCGGGTAAACCTGGTCCAGAGGCTCAGTATCTGACTGGGGCCCAGCTGGGTCCTGGGATCCAGCAGACCTCTGACCGCTGTCTCGCCTGGGTATTCTTGCCTCCAACTAATGTGCATCAGCAACTGTGTGGTGCTCACGAGAATGTGCCCCAGAAGCCTGACCACTATAGTCGCCCGGTAAGATGTGTGCCTCTGCGCTGGTGGAGGTTGGGGATGACAGTTGAGCCCCGAATTTGGTGTATGGTGATCTCCTCGGAGCTCGCCTCTGAGATGTTCTCATGGGAGGCGGGGGTGGTGAGGGGTGGCGTGAGCTGCACAACTGTACATGGGTGGTCCAGAGCATGGCATGGTGCTGGGTGGGGGCGGTGCCAAGCACATAGTCGTCAGGAGGGAGGGGGTGTGGGGTGGGGATGGTGCACGGGCCAGTTCCAGGGAGTTGGTGCCAACCCACCCATATGGCCCGGTGGAGGTAGTTGATCTTAAGGCCTCACCGAGGCTAAAAATGAAGCAGAGTCCTGTTTAATTGTGGGTCGTTATCAAGCACTGGGAAACACCCAGCTAAGCACACCAAAAATGGGACACAGTTTTATTTCCATTAAATTGCGACAACAATACCAAATAAGAAATGTATAACTTCAGTTTGCAAAATTTACTTTGTACCTTGGGGCATTTTACTAAATTAAAGACACTTACAAATACATGTTGTTGTTAACTGTGATCCTAATGCAAGATCTCATAGATCCACAAAAAAACTAAATCTACAAGTTTGTCACCAGCTAGAAAGAACATTTGGTAAAAAGAATCCCTTAGGACAAAATGAGAACAGTTTTAAAGACAATAAGCAGTGTTAGAGATATCAAAAGAATAAAACAAAAACTTGTTTACATTGGATGCTCAGAAACAGGCCATTTGGCCAACCCAATCTATGCCGGTGTTTATGCTCTGCTTGAGCCCTCTCTCACTTTTCCTTATCCAAATCTATTATCATAACCCTCTATCCCTTTCTCCCTCATATGCTTGCATAACTACTCTTTAACCTTAAGTGTATCCATACGATTCGCTTGAACCACAAGTTGAATTAAGTTTTTCATTCTCACCATTCTTGAATTCCTTCTTGGATTTCTTGCGAACTATCTCATATAACTATCTCTACAATCTGAGAAAACATCCCAAAATCCCTTTGCATGAATGTAATCAGAAAAAAATTGGCACTGACCAAAGAATAGGGTAAGTGACATGTTTTTAAGGAAGTTCCTAAAAAAGGATAGCGATGATGTGAATGAGAGGTTTAAGGAGGGAATTCCAGAGCATACAATTTATAGAGTTGAAGGAACACCTCCCAATAGTGAACATAGAACATAGAAAATACAGCACAGAACAGGCCCTTCAGCCCACGATGTTGTGCTGACCTTTTGTCCTAGACTAAGAACAAATTAATCTACACCCCATCATTCTACCATAATCCATGTACCTATCCAATAGCCGCTTGAAGGTCCCTAATGTTTCCAACTCAACTACTTCCACAGGCAGTGCATTCCATGCCCCCACTACTGTCTGGGTAATGAAACTACCTCTGACATCCCCCCTATATCTTCCCAACATTCACCTTAAATTTATGTCCCATTGTAATGGTTTGTTCTACCTGGGGGGAAAGTCTCTGACTGTCAACTCTATCTATTCCCCTGATCATCTTATAAACCTCTAGCAAGTCGCCCCTCATCCTTCTCCGTTCTAATGAGAAAAGGCCTAGCACTGTCAACCTTTCCTCATAAGGCCTACTCTCTATTCCAGGCAACATCCTGTAAATCTCCTTTGCACCTTTTCCAAAGCTTCCACATCCTTCCTAAAATGAGGCGACCAGAACTGCACACAGTACTCCAAATGTGGCCTTACCAAGGTTTTGTACAGCTGCATCATCACCTCACGGCTCTTAAATTCAATCCCTTTGCTAATGAACGCTAGCACACCATAGGCCTTCTTCACAGCTCTATCCACTTGAGTGGCAACTTTCAAAGATCTATGAACATAGACTCCAAGATCTCTCTGCTCCTCCACATTGCCAAGAAACCTACCATTAACCCTGTATTCCGCATTCATATTTGTCTTTCCAAAAGGGAAGTTAAAGGAATGTGGAATGCACAAGAGACCTAAGCTGGAGGAACAGAAAGGAGTGTAAGTTTGGAAGACCTTATAGATGTAGGGCAAGTGACTCCATTGAGGGATTTGAAAACTAGGATGAGAATTTTTAAATTGAGGAATTGGTAAACCAGGAATCAATGTAGGTTAGCGAGCAGAGGGTAATGGATGAATGAGATTACGTGCACCATTTCCACAAACATTCACTCCCTCCACCAACACAGAGTGGCAGCAGTGTGTATCATCTATAAGATGCACTGCAGGACATCACCAAGCTTCTCACGTAGCACCTTCCAAACCCACAACTAATATCATCTGGAAGGACAAGGACAGCAGACACATGGGAACACCGCCACATGCAAGCTCTCTTCCAAATTACCCATCACCCTGCTGTGAAAATATAGCACCGTTCCTCCACTGTCCCAAAATCTTGGAACTCCCTCTCTAACAGCGCTGTGGGTACACCACATGGACTGCAGGGGATCTTGAAGGCAGTTTACCACCACCTTCTCAAGGCCAATTACAGATGGGCAATAATCTCAAGAATGAATGCCCACATCCCAAGAATGAATTTTTATAAAAGCATCTGTTCAGAAACCTCACCAATAGTATATTCTAGTCTTCTATTCGTACAGGTACATAACATTAACAAACTTATTTCAATTAATGAATATTGCAAAATAGTGCAATTAGAAAACCACTGAGCATTTCTTAACTTCAAACATTTTGAGTAGCCTTGGAAGTACAAACCATTAATAAATGTTGCTGCATTATTTCAGGGACTTCCCTGTAATTTATATTACTGTATTCACTGCTACAATAAACTGATATGACGAAACTCATTTTATCAGAATCAGTGTAGGTCAGTTAGTACAAAAATGATGAGTGAATGGGACCTGGTGTGGCCAAGGTATGAGCACGAGTATTTTGAATGAGTTCAGGTTTATAGAGAATGAAGATGGAAGGCTGGCCAGCAGAGCACTGGGATAGCCGAGGTAGGGGTAGAAACTGATGATGTTACAGAGCTGGAGGTAGGTGATGGAGAGGATATGGGGGTCATAAGCTCACCTCAGGGTTAAATGGTGTGCCAAGATTGCAAACTAGTTCAGCCTGAGACAGTGGCCAAGGAGGGGGACAGAATTGGTGGACAGGGAACGCAGTTGGTGGTGGGGGTCAGGGAATGGCTTTGGTCTTCTCAATGTGTAATTGTTGGAAATTGCAGCTCATCCGGGTCTGAATAGAATGGCTTGACCCATTCATAAGTTCTAAACAGCTATGAATGGTCTAAGATATAAATCCCCATTGAAGTCTAATAGCAGCAATCCACCTAAACATATCAAGCCCACATCTTTCCAGTTCTGTTTCTACTTTAGTTGTTTCAACTTCACAGGTTAATATCCATATTGCATCAACATTTCTATGGGTAACACAATAAACTCGGCATGACCTGCTGAGATAATGGTCCTCATAAATGGAAATAATCTAAAGATGGGTGTAGAAGAATTCCAGTGATTGGGCAGCGACTATTTATTTTGGCAATTTTCCATTGTGGGATTATCCTTGGGAAGAAAGATTGTTGATGCACTGTCTTGGAAACAAATGCTTATAGCTGTGTGGCTAGCTACATCCTGTTTTGTAATTATTGGAGGGCACCAGGCACTTGTTTCTGTCAATACAAATCAATCCATTTTATTTTTATACAGCATGGTCAGTCTATTTTTCCCTGCTTTGCTGCAGTGATTCCCATTCCAATTATTTAATCAAGGATGTGACAGTGGTGTATTTCCCATATTGATCCATGCAGAATTGTGCAGCATGCCTTTGTATCGCTTCAATCATATTTATATCTCTCTCCATGGGCCGGATTCTCCCATACCCGACGGGGCGGGGGTCTCGGCAGGACGGAGTGGCATGAACCACTCCGGCATCAGGCCACCCCAAAGGTGCGGAATCCTTCGCACCTTCAGGGGCTAGGCACGCCCCGGAGTGGTTGGCGGGATAGGGGTCTGGCGCCCCGCCAAGCAGCGGCGAAGGGCCTCTGCTGGCCGGCACGAGTTGGCGCATGCGCAGGAGCGCCAGCGTGTGTTGGCGTCATCCCCGCCCATGCGCACAGGGATTCACTTCCGCATTGGCCATTGCGGAGGACCACAACTGCCGATGCGGAAGGAATAGAGTTCCCCCACGGCACAGGCCCGCCCACGGATTGGTGGGCCGTGGTGGGCCACGGATTGGTGGGACCGGCTACAGGTGGGCGGGACTTTGGCCCATCGCGGGCCGGAGAATTCGGGCGGCCCCGGCGCCCATTGAGTCGCGCCGGATCCCGCCTATCTCTGAGGCGGACTGCGCGACTCATGCCGGGCCGGTTTTTGGGGGGGGGCGGGAGAATTGGGAGGACGGTGGAGGCGGGATTCACGCCGACCCCAGGCGATTCTCCCACCCAGCGGGGAGTCGGAGAATCCCACCCAATATCTCTCTTTCATACTCCTGGGTTGGACAAACAAATGTTTGGTAAATTATAATTTGATGTTTTTGTTGCAATAGCCAAGATTCATCCTCAGAAATCCAAGAAGCCCGTTAGCTCTGGATGTTATTTGTTGAATGTGTAATCGCCATTGAAGATTATTTTTAAGTTGAAACCAGGCAAGGTTGTATACCTATCTGTTGGAGACTTTAATTCCAGAACTCAAATCTATCTGTTGGTGGATCCATTTTGTTGGTGATGCACATTACATAGCATTCTTTGCCATTGAATGCCATCTCTCATTGGTCCTCCATTTTTGCAATTGCAGAAGATCATCTTGCAGTGTCTGTAATCTATTTTAAACCTATATGGCTGTGAGCAGCAGGAAAAAAAATCCAACAAATAACTCATTAAAGACAAAACTGGCTGGGGGAATGGAAGGAGTTGAGAGAGCCAAGCCCCCCCCCCCCCCCCCCCCCCCGCCCCATCACCCCAGTAGGTCCTGCAAGACAGAAGGCAGGATGTATGATTAGACCGTGGGCCGGGCGGAGACTGGGGGTGGTGGCAGTGTGTGGAATGGGGGTGGTGTGGGTGTGGGGGTGGTGTGGGGTGAGGGTGGTGTGAGGGTGAGGGTAGTGTGGGTGGTGAGGATTGTGTGAGGGCGGTGTGGGTGGTGAGGGCGGTGTGAGGATGGTGTGCGGATGGTGTGGGGGTGGTGTGAGGTTGAGGGTGCTGTGAGGATGGTGTGCGGGTGGTGTGGGTGGTGAGGGTGGTGTGAGGGTGGTGTGGGTGTGGGGGTGGTATGGGTGTGGGGGTGGTGTGGGTGTATGGGTGGTGTGGGGGTAAGGGTGGTGTGGGTGTGGGGGTGGTGTGGGGTTGAGGGTTGTGTGAGGGTGGTGTGTGGGTGGTGTGGGGGTGAGGGTGGTTTTGGGGGGGGGAGTAACACACATGTCACTGGGAACCACAACTCAGCGGGTTCTCACTTCCTCGCCCGAGTCCGATCTCCACCCAGGCGACTACCCATTCCTCGGGCCTGCCAACCACATCCAGGGCCCACTGCTCTGCCAAGGTGAAGGGCCTCAGGTCCGGCAGCAGGGGGTGGGTAGTGGTGGCTTCAGTGGCCAGGGCACTCAGCCATGGCGGCCAGTATGGGTGCTGGCATGTGGTGCAGGGTGGGGATTCGGCTGCCCTCTGGGTGGGGGTGGGGATTTGGGTTACAGGTGTGTGCGACAGGGGCTTGTGCCAGGGGCACATTGTTGCCTGCTCACCCTGGCCACCCTGAGGAGGTCATGCAGTTTTTTCTAGCACTGTTGGCCAGTCCGGATGGTATGTTCGTGGCGCTTACTGCCTCTGATACCTGGGCCCAGGCATGGCGAATGGCAACGGCTGGCAGCCTCCTTCCCAGGCCGGAGTACAGGGTGGCCTGCCTCTCCTTCATTGTGTGCAGGAGGGTCACAATGTCGGCACCCGTGAAACTCAGGGCCACTCTCCTTGTTGGCTGGGATGATGTGTGTGGGGAGTGCAGCGTATATGCGGTTGCAGCTTGTCAGCTTCCTGATGGTCAATCGTGTGTCCGGCGAATTCGGCACCGTTTCTCATTGGAATCTCATTGAATTTTCGTGGCACCGGTGCTAGCCTCTTAACATTTGCTGAACCAGTCCAGGTGCGTTGCTAGTTTTGCTGTCGTGGAACTCCACTAATTCTGCCCCGGCGTCAACACTTAGTCTCAGGAAAGGAGAACTCCGCCGATTGTATTTTGCAAATTCATCAAGATGTTGCTTTTATACCTTTTTGCAACTTTTGGGCAGCACGGTAGCATGATGGTTAGCACAATTGCTTCACAGCTCCAGGGTCCCAGGTTCGATTTCCTGGAGTCTGCACGTTCTTCCCGCGTGTGCGTGGGTTTCCTCCGGGAGCTCCGGTTTCCTCCCACAGTCCAAAGATGTGCAGGTTAAGTGGACTGGCCATGCTAAATTGCCCTTAGTGTTGGGTGGGGTTACTGGGTGAGATACCCTCAATTACGACACAGGAGAGAAGATTGGTAATTCAAAGGCTTTAATTACCAGAGAACCGGACAGCTGCCGAGAAGTGTGGTCACAGCATGCTGCCCAGTGAACACCACCTTATATACCGTTTCCTTGGGGCGGAGCCAGAGGCGGAGTCCCCCAGGGTTCCAAGCCCAGTCTTAAAGGGCCAATGTATTAAAGGCAAGGTACAGTTACAGCAGTTACCGATACCATTCATCACATTCACCCCCTGTTTAAAAAAAAGCACATAGTCCGTCGGGGGTGAAAGTGGAGTTATAAGTTCAGTCTTTATCAGGCGAGCCTGATAGAAGTGCGGTTTGCACTCCGCACATATCTGGCATGCCTTAGTCATGGCCTTGACCTCCTCTGTGGAGTAAGGTAGGTTGTGGGACTTGATGAAATGGGCAAATGCCCGGGTGGCAGAGGTCATCGTGGATGGCTCTCAGGCGGTCTTTTTGAGTGTTGCCGCACGTGCCGCGGGACAGGGCATCTGGGGGCTCGTTGAGCTTCCCTGGGCGATATTTAATATCGTACGTATAGGTGGAGAGCTCTATCCTCCACCTCAGAATTTTGTCATTCTTTGTTTTTCCCCATTGTGCGTTATCGAACATAAAGGCAACCGACCGTTGGTCGGTGACGAGGGTGAACCTCCTACCGGCTAGGTAGTGCCTCCAGTGCCGCACGGCCTCCACTATGGCTTGTGCCTCCTTCTCGACTGCAGAGTGCCGCATTTCCGAGGCGGTGAGGGTTCGGGAGAAGAACGCTACTGGTCTGCCTGCCTGGTTGAGGGTAGCAGCCAGGGTGACGTCCGTTGCGTCGCTTTCTATCTGGAAGGGAATGGCTTCTTCCACCACGTGCATGGCGGCCTTGATGATGTCGGCCTTGATACGGCTGAAAGCCGACTGGGCCTCAGTCATCAGGGGAAAAACGGTGGTCTTAATGAGCATTCGGGCTTTGTCCGCATATCTGGGGACCCACTGGGCGTAATAGGAGAAAAGCCCCAAGCACCGTTTGAGTGCCTTGAGGCTACGGGGGAGGGGGAGTTCCTTAAGGGGATGCATGCGGTCGGGGTCTGGACCTAGGACCCCGTTTTCCACAACGTAGCCGAGGATGGCTAGCCAGGTTGTGTGGAACACGCATCTCTCTTTGTTGTAGGTGAGGTTGAGGGCCCGGGCAGTCTGGAGGAACTTCCTCAGGTTTGCGTCATGGTCCTGCTGGTCATGGCCGCAGATGATGACGTTGTCCAAGTACGGGAAGGTAGCCCGTAAGCCGTACTGGTCCACCATTTGATCCATCTCCCTCTGGAAAACGGAGACTCCGTTTGTGACACCAAAAGGGACCCTGAGAAAGTGAAACAGCCGACCGGCTGCTTCGAAAGCTGTGTAGGGGCGGTCCTCTGGGCGGATAGGGAGTTGATGGTAGGCCGATTTTAGGTCGACCGTGGAGAATACCCGATACTGGCCGATTTGAGTCACCATTTCCGCTATGCGGGGAAGTGGGTACGCATCGAGTTGCGTAAAGCGGCTTATGGTCTGGCTATAATTCACTACCATTTGTTGCTTTTCCCCGGAGCGGACTACCAATACTTGAGCCCTCCAAGGGCTGTTGCTGGCCTCTATGACCCCCTCTTTTAGTAGCCGCTGAACCTCTGACTTGATAAAAGTCATGTCTTGGGCACTGTACCGCCGACTCCTAGTGGCGACGGGCTTACAGTCGGGAGTGAGGTTCGCGAAGAGGGGGTGGCGCAACTTTGAGTGTCGCCAGGCTGCATACCGTGGGGGCAGGGGTCCGCCGAACTTCAGTGTCAGGCTCCGGTGGCTGCACTGAAAGTCCAGACCGAGCAGCAGGGGGGCGCAGAGGTGAGGGAGGATGTAGAGTTGAAAACGGGTGTATTCAGCGCTTTGAATCGCGAGGTCCGTGACACAATACCCCGTGATTTGTACCGAATGGGACACTGAAGCGAGGGCGATAGTTTGGGAGGCGGGGTGGGTATGCAGGGAGCAGCGCCTTACCGTGTCTGGATGAATAAAGCTCTCCGAGCTCCCGAAGTCAAATAGGCAGGGAGTGTCGTGGCCGTTGATTTGTACCCGCATCATTGAGTTCCACAGGTGCTTTGGCCACGATTGAATAGTCAGAGTCCTCGGTTAAGTCGGACTCACAAAATGGCCGCCTGGAGTCACAAAATGGCTGCCATTGGTCGCACGTGTCGGGATTCGAAGATGGCTGCTGCCAAGAGTGAGCGGATCACCGCGCGGCGCAGGCCTGTAGCGTGGCCGAGACTGGAGGGGATCGAGAGGCGTTCGCAAGGTCCGCGGAGTATGTACGGAGGTTACGGTGGGCCGTTTCTAGAGAAGAGGCAAGTGTTACCGTGCCTTGGAGATCCTTTGCCCCGTCTTCTAGGAGCCGCTGCCGGATGTACGAGGACCTGATACTGGACACGAAGGCATCACGAATATGTAAGTTCATGTGGACTTCTGCCGTCACTTCTTTATGATTGCAGTTCCTCGCGAGTGCAGTGAGTCTCTCCACGTATTCGTCTAGAGTTTCCCCGGAGCGCTGGCTGCAGGTCGAGAGCAAATGTCTGGCGCGTACCTCGTTAATCGGCTTTACGAAGCATTTCTTTAGTATATCGACCGCAGTTTCGTATGTCGTCGCATTCTCGATCACGGAGGAGAGTCGGTGGCCCACCCGGGCATGTAGTAAGCTCAGCTTGCGAGTGCCATCAACTTCAGTCTCTGAGGAGTTTAGATAGGCCTCAAAACACCGGAGCCAATATAAAAAAATTTCTGGGGCCTCCGGCGACCGAGCGTCTAGGTTGAGTTTCTCTGGCTTTAGAGCGCTATCCACCTTGATGTGTCTGGTAATTAAATTGAGATACCCTCAATTATGACGCAGGAGAGAAGATTGGTAATTCAAAGGCTTTAATTACCAGAGAACCGGACAGCTGCCGTGAAGTGTGGTCACAGCATGCTGCCCAGTGAGCATCACCTTATATACCGTTTCCTGGGGGCGGAGCCAGAGGTGGAGTCCCCAGGGTTCCAAGCCCAGTCTTAAATGGTCAATGTATTAAAGGCAAGGTACAGTTACAGCAGTTACCGATACCATTCATCACACAGGGTTATGGGGATAGGGTGGAGATGTGGGCTTGAGTAGGGTGCTCTTTCAAAGAGCTGATGCAGACTCGATGGGCTGAATGGCCTCCTTCTGCACTGTAAATTCTATGAAAAAAATTCTATGTAGCAGGCAACGAAGGGAATCCCCACCGAGTTGTCGTGAAAAACAAAACTTACTTTATTTAACACATTAACTACTATGTACAGCTCCCGTAGTTCCCTACTGTGTCTTCACAGCCACGTTTTTGTGCGCAATGCGCCCCCGGCGTCAGCAGGATTCTCCGTTCTTGCAGCCGGCCAATGGGGTTTCCCATTGTGTGAGCTGCCGGCGGACCGAAGGATCCTACTGACGGAGAATTCCGCTGATGGTATTACCTGTGAATATTCGAAATCGGGACCTAGGTTTCGGTCACGATGAGTGGGATTTTCCAGCCCTGACACAGCAGATTCCCTCATGGCAAGCCATCCAAATGTCCACTGACTGAAAGACCCTCCTGGTGGTCGGAACCAGTTAATTCTGAACAATGTTTCTGTTGCTGCCATTTGAATGTAGTATTAGTGGAGCGTGGTATTGTTGGAAGGACCATATTTTGAACGGGATATTAAACCAAATCTCCATTTAACTGTTCCCGTAGTTCATTTAAAAAATATATATATTTTATTGAGGTATTTATATTATTAATTTTAACACAATGGACAACAACACACCCTCAAACCAGCCAACACAGCTTTACATAACCAACATCCCCAGTAAATATTCCCCACCAATCCACCCCCACCTTGTCCCACTCCCCCGCCTCCCCTTTTTTAACACCCCGCCGCTGACAGCTTAATATTTCACAGAGAAGTCGATAAACGGCTGCCACCTCGGAGCAAACACTTCCACCGAGCCCCTCAGGGCGAACCTAATTTTCTCAAGCCTGAGAAACCCCATCAGGTCACTCACCCACACCCCCGATTTCAGGAGGTCTGAGTCCCTCCACGCTAGCAAGATCCGTCTCCGGGCTACCAGGGAGGCAAAGGCCAAGACATCGACCTCTCTCACCCCCTGGATTCCCGGGTCTTCTGACACACCAAACATCGTCACCTCTGGACTCAGGACCACCCTTACTTTCAGAACCTCTGACATAACGTCAGCAAATCCCTGCCAGATTCCCCCAGCTTCGGACAAGCCCAAAACATGGACGTGATTCGCGGGCCCAACCACACCTGTCCTCCACCCCTTCAAAAAACTTGCACATCCGGGCCACAATCGTATGTGCCCTGTTGACCACTTTAAATTGTATAAGGCTGAGCCTGGCGCATGACGAAGATGCATTAATTCTCCTCAGGGCATCCTCCCACAACCCAGCCTCCAGCTCCCTACCCAACTCTTCCACCCACTTCCGCTTTTCACCTCCTCTGTCAAGGCTCCCTCTCAGTCCATGTAAGTTTCCGATACCTTCTCTCCCCTACTCCCGTTTCCTACATCACCTTATCCTGCAGCCACGAGACCTGCCTCTGCACAACGTCCCTCACCTGCAAATAATGGAACCCATTTCCACCAGGCAGCTCAAATTCCTCCTCCAATTCCTCTAAGCTCGGAAAGCTGCCGACGACAAACATATCCCCAAACCGCTCATTTCCCACCTGCTGCCACCCGCGAAACCCCCCCTTCCAGCCCCCCCGGAACAAACTGGTGATTGCCACATATAGGTGCCTAAACCGAAGCCCCCTCCAACCCCATGTACTGTCACCATTACCCCCCCCCCCCCCCCCCATCCTCATAGCTGCCACCACTACCGGGCCTGTGGAGTACCTGGCCAGTGAGATCAGCAGAGGCACCGTTAACAGTGCCTCCAAACTCGTGTCTTTGCATGAGGCTGCCTCCATCTGCTGCCACTACCCCTTTCCTGACCATCACGATATTCGCCGCCCAGCTGTAATTCATAAAGTTCGGCAGAGCCAAGCCCCCCCCCACCCTCGATCCCACTCCAAAAGCACCTTATTCACCCGTGGGGATTTACCCGCCCACATAAATCCTGAAATCACTGCTCACCTTCCTAAAATACACCTTGGGAATAAAAATCGGGAGGCTTTGAAACACAAACTAGAACCTCGGGAGGACCGTCATCTTTACCGTTTGAACCCTCCCCGCCAATGACAATGGGATTGCATCCCACCTCCTAACGTCCCCCTTCATCTGCTCTACCAACCAAGCCAAATTTAATTTATGCAGCTGCTCCCACCCCCGTGCCACCTGAGTGCCTAAGGACTGGAAGCTCCACCCCACCATCTCTCCCAATCTCATCTCCTGCACCCTTCACCTGCATTGGAAAGATCTCACTCTTCCCCGTGTTCAATTTATACCCCGAAAATCAGCCAAATTCCTCTAAGATCTCCTTAATCCCCCCCCAATACGTCCCAGCGGGTCTGAAATATACAGCAACAAATCATCCGCAAAAAGCGAGACCCTATGCTTCATCCCCCCCATACTATCCCCTGCCAGTCCCTTAACGCTCTCAACGCTATGAGCAATGGCTCTATAGCCAAGGCAAAGAGCAGTGGGGAGAGTGGGCATTCCTGCCTTATCAAAGCGGGCAGCAATTTACACTGCATGAGAAAAGGGTGCTGATTGGTTGCCAAGTCAGCTCCAAGGAGTCAAGGAGATGGTATAAAAATGCACCAGGAAGCTATTATTTCCCCAAGCTTTTTTTAATTAAAAAATGGCTCAATGCCTGGATAAATTCCTTTTGCCTGCAGAGGACTGCGCCCTACATATGAACATAAGTCACTTCTAGCAATTTTAAGTGAGCTACATTATGACATTGTACTGTGGATTTTCACCTTCTTTATCTCAGATAGGTTGACAGAGATATCAAGCATGGTGTTAGGTACCTGTCTATTGGCATTTTAAAGTGTTTTGACTAGCAGAAGTTTTATCCCTATATGTAATTAACACTTCCTACTGGAGTAGGTAAATGCCACTCCTCTTAAAGAGGTGAGTTGGGAAGAGGGAGATTCAGAGAAATGATAGATACTGGGCATGATTTAACCACCACGTTGCGCCAAGCACGGATCTTGGCATGGCTGTTACATTTCGAGAAAGGTTAAAATTGAGCTATGCGCCAGGCTCGAATCAGTTTGCCATCTAACTGGCCCACTCCCGATGGCAAGTTCCGGAATTTGCCCAGAAATAGTGAGCATATCATTAACCCCAATCAGCATCAATTTCCATCTCATTAGCAAGATTGTAGTCGAATGGGATGGAGGGGCTTTTCATCCATGAGGCCATAAATCCATCTTTAAATATTGTGGATACCCATAACAGGGGCAACTACAGCTGCTGCCTGTCTGTCCTACCAAACACGTCCAGGCAGAGCCCTGTTCTTGGTTATTTGCTGACGGTCACTTTAACTCCCTTTGACTGTGAGCATCCTCTAGCTTCACAGCTGAAGGCTATTCCTAAAAAGGAATTGGCATTGTTTGTTATGAGGGCAGAGGGCAGTTCACAGCGGCAGGTTGTGTTTGCTGCTTGTGTCTGTAAATGCCTGGAGGTTGCTGTTGTCGTATCCTTTTCTGTAGTCAGAAGAAATAAAAAAAATTTCAAGATACCTGGGTCCTCGAATACCAAGCGCAGGAAAGCATTACGTCAATATACAAGGCAGGAGGGTGATGATAACCCACTGTGTGGAAGATCCTGGTGCTCCTCAATTTATGCTAACGTCTGACTCCTGTCTTTCTACTGACAATGCGCTCACACCTATCCTCTGAATGGGGTCTGCATTGGGGGGGCGTTTGATTTTGGACCACTGTGCGTGTGGGGCAGCATTGCAGGCAAGGCCATTGTGAAGATTAACGTGACAGAGGCTTCAAATGTATCAGGTGTAACATGATTGAATAGTACACATTTGTCATTTCCATAGCTGCAGGCAGTGCCTCCCCCGCACCAAGTACCCCCTGGTGCCCTCCCAGTGATCCTCAATCTTCTTTGTCTCACGTGGTCTACTGCTATGTCTAGTTGTGTTCCCAGCATGCACTTCAGAGGTGGGGGCAGCCTGCTGCTTTTCACGCCCTGTGGCCTTTGATGCCCTTGGTGGATGTCATCTGGAGGGCCTGGGGTTAGCGGACCCCAGCTGATTTACTGGTGTTCCTGGCTTCAACGTGCAACCCTGAACTGGAGACCGCTGTCGTCTCCTTGGTGGCAGACCCCGGTTGGCCTCTAGGGATTCCTATTCCCTGACGGTGGTCGTGGGTCTTTGGGGGTCTCCATGGAATACAGCGGCAGCCAGAGTGAGCTCCAGAGACATCTGCGTTATCCGGCTCCGCCAATGCTGATGCCTCTCCATTGTCCGCACCATGGTGGTGAAGCCAACAGTTCCGAAGGTCCTCTGTGACTCGGCTACACTCTGCAGTGTCTTGGCAATGTCCACCTTTGTCTAGAGTATGTCCCTCATTGACTGGGACATGAAGTCGAGAACCTCAGCCACCATCGTCACAGACTGAACCATGCCTTGGACACCACCACTCAAGATGCTGATCTTGTGCTGCAGGCTTTCCACTGCGATATCCACCCTAGAAATGTTGGCCTCAGTCCCATGCATTGCTGGCATCAGCTCCTGTGCCTGTAGCATTTGGGACTCCACCAATTGGCTATGCACTCGCTGGAATGTCGCTGACATCCCCTCCTGAATCTCAGGGCTGTGTCAGCAACTGCATCAGGTCTGAGATAACCTTGTCCAGTGGCGACTGCGAGGTGTCAGCCTGTAATTTGTAGGTGGCAGGAGGAACTGACATCAGAAGAGAGGTGGTAACTTATCCTTGCAGCTTGGTGAACGTCTTTGGTCTTCTTCAGACATTGCATGGCATCTCCTCATGCTAGCAGTGAGACGCTGAGGCGTGACTCCAGCGAATCAAACAGCGAGACAGCGAATAATGGCGAGGAGCCCGTGGGGGCTCATTTCCGGCACTGAATGCTGTTAGATACGGGCAGTGTTGTTGCCGGTGCGACAGTCGGGGAATGATGAGACCATCAATTCACGCGACACGTGGTTAGAAGTGAACAGTGGTTTTAATCGTCTTACAACAGAGTCTGCCTATGACGAGATGAACTCCAGATGAACTGGCAGGCAGGCTCTCAGCATCAACCTTTATACTTCCAGTTAGGGGAGGAGCCATGGGCGGAGCTATAGGCGGAGCCAAGGGTGGAGCCCAGTACAAGCTCCTCATCTCCCCCTATGGGTAGAGCCGCGCAACTACACGTGATCCAATACAATATACAGGCTCAACACATGTTGTACAATACGGTGTGGATTATTAGTATTTATAATTCACCACATTCACCCCCTGTAAAAAAATCAAGTCCGGTGGGGGTGATGGTTAACAGATTGAGTCTGTCCGGTGGTCGAGTTGTCCATTGTGATCGGCGGAGCACCGGGGTTGCAGCCCCTTCTGGTGGCTGGATGATCACGGTCGGTTGGGGTACGATGGCTGACTCCGGGGGTGATTCTGTCCGAGCTTCGTACCCGTCTGGTTCGACTGGGGAGTGGGGGCGCTGGAAGCTTGCGGGTGAGGTTGCGCGGAACATGTGTAGCGAAATGGTAGGCGCGGGGGTGTGGGGCGCGGCGAGTTGGGTGGGATGTAGTGTGAGGGGTACCTCGGCGGTGGTAGTGGTAGGGTTTGATCCTGCAGGCTAGGACCCGGAGGGATACGGTGTCCTGACGGCCGTCAGGGTACTCTATGAAGGCGTATTGGGGGTTCGGGTGTAGTAGAAGCACTTTTTCTACGAGTGGGTCAGTTTTGTGTGCCCTGACGTGCTTCCGGAGGAGTACTGGGCCCAGTGTCTTCAACCATGCCGGGAGCGAAGCCCCCGTGGTAGTGCCCCTGGAAAAAATAAAGAGCCGCTCGTGGGAGGTCTGGTTGGTGGCGGTACATAAGAGGGACCTAATAGCGTGGAGCGCATCTGGGAGAACTTCCTGCCAATGGGAGATCGGGAGATTCCTGGACCGGAGGGTCAGTAGGACAGTCTTCCAGACCGTCGCATTCTCCCTCTCCACCTGCCCATTCCCACTGGGGTTATAGCTGGTAGCCCTGCTCGAGGCGATGCCCTTGTCGAGCAGGGACTGACGCAGCTCGTCGCTCATAAATTTTATCACCTCAGAATTTTATCATTTTTAATTTTGCCCCTTTGCGAGTTGTCAAACATGAAGGCAACCGATCTTTGGTCAGTGATGAGGGTGAACCTCCTACCTGCGAGGTAGTGCCTCCAGTGACGTATAGCCTCCACAATGGCTTGTGCTTCTTTTTCGACCGAGGAGTGTCGAAGTTCCGAAGCGGAGTGGGTTCGGGAGAAAAATACAACTAGTCTCCCTGCCTGATTTAATGTGACTGCAAGAGCTACCTCTGAGGCATCGCCCTCAACCTGAAAGGGGACGGATCCATCCACCGCCTGCATGGCCGCCTTGGCGATGTCCTCCTTGATGCAGTTGAAGGCCTGGCGAGCCTCAGCTGACAGGGGAAAAAGTGTGGCCTTAAAGAGTGGGCGGGCTTTGTCCGCATATTGAGGGACCCACTAGTCATAATATGAAAAGAATCCCAGGTACCGTTTGAGGGCCCTGGGACAATGAGGGAGAGGGAGTTCTAAGAGGGGACGCATACGGTCCGGGTCGGGGCCCAGGACTCCGTTTTCCACGACATAGCCGAGGATGGCTAGTCTGGTCGTGCGGAAAACGCATTTCTCCTTGTAAGTGAGATTGAGCTTCAGGGCCGTCTGGAGAAATCGGTTGAGGTTGGCATCGTGGTCCTGCTGGTCATAGCCGCAGATGGTGACGTTATCCAAGTACGGAAACGTGGCCCGCAGTCCGTACTGGTCCACCATTCGGTCCATTGCTCGTTGGAACACCGAGACCCCATTCGTGACGCCAAAGGGAACCTGGAGGAAGTGGAAGAGGCGGCCATCGGCCTCGAACGCCGTGTAGTGGCGGTCCTCAGGGCGAATTGGGAGCTGGTGATATGCAGACTTCAGATCCACCGTGGAGAAGATGCGGTACTGGGCGATCTGATTCACCATATCTGCAATCCTGGGGAGGGGGTACGCATCGAGGAGCGTAAACCGATTAATGGTCTGACTATAATCTACGACCATGCGGAATTTTTCCCGGTCTTGACGACCACTCTCCAGGGGCTGTTACTGGCCTCTATGATCCCCTCACGTAGGAGCCTCCGGACCTTGGTTCGGATAAACACCTGTCCTGTAGGCTGTACCGCCTGCTGCGAGTGGCTACGGGTTTACAGTCTGGAGTGAGATTGGCAAAGAGAGGAGGGGGAGAGATTCGCAGCGTGGCTAGACTGCAGATGGTGAGTGGGGGTAGGGTCTGCCGAAGCTGAGGGTGAGACTCTTGAGATTGCACTGAAAATCAAGTCCCAGTAAGAGTGGGGCGCAGAGTTCGGGCAGGACGTATAGTTGAAAATTAGAGTAACTAGCGCCTTGGATCGTTAGGGTCGTGACAGTGCGCCCTTGGATGTGAACAGAGTGGGAGCCCGAAGCGAGGGAGATAGTTTGCCGTGCAGGAAAAAACAGGGAGAGAACAGCGTCTTACCAGATCTGGGTGTACGATGCTCTCGGTGCTCCCGGAGTCGAAGAGGCACGGTGTACTGTACCCGTTGACTTGAACGGTTGTCATTGAGTTGCAGAGGTGTTTTGGACGCGACTGGTCCAACGTGACTGCGCCGAGTTGCGGGTAGTCGGCGGCTCGGTCGGCTGCGCTGGGGTGGCCCCGCGATGAGTGCCCGCTGAGGTAGCAGTCTTCGATCAGATTTTCTGAATTTGGAGAGGGTGGGGCCCAAGATGGCCGCCCCCGTGGATCGCACGTGGTGGCCGGCGTGGAAGATGGCGTCCGAGATGGCGGCCCCCATGGGTCGCACGTGGTGTGTGGGGGTGGAGTCGAGGTATAGGCCGCAGCGTTACGGGGCCTGCGGGCCTGCGAATTCAGAGAACGAGTGCTTTGAGCCGCGGGAGGGTTATAGGCTGGGGCTTTCTTCGCCAAACACACTCTGGCATAGTGTCCTTTGCGACCGCAGCTGCTGCAGGTTGCGTTGCGGGCCGGGCAGTGCTGCCGCGGGTGCTGGGGCTGGCCACAAAAGTGGCAGGCTGGGGCAGCATAGTGGCTGGGTGGCCGCGCGGTGCAGGCCTGGGGCAGTCGCTGGTCGGGGGCCCATGACGGGGCCGCGGAGTCCGCAGGGAACGAGGTGAGGCTGCGAAACGAGACCTCCATAGTAGTAGCGAGTTGAACAGTGTCTTCTAAATTTTGGGGCCCCTTCTCAAGCAGTCGCTGACGCACGTAATTGGATCTGAGGCCTGCAACAAAGACATCGCGGACAGCAAGTTCCCTATGTTCAGCAGCATTTACAGCCTGGTACTTACAGACCCGGGATAAGGCTTTTAAGTCTCTTAGAAATTCTTCTAGCGATTCTGTGGGGCGCTGGCGGCGAGTAGTAAAAACGTGGCCCGCATAGGCCTCATTGACGGGCCTCACATACATTCTGTCGAGTAGGGTCAGGGCCTCTTTTTATGAGCCAGTACAATTTAACTGAGTAGATATACGATGGCTCACCATTGCGTGCAGTAGGCTAAATTTCTGCTCCTCCGTCGTTTCTGTGGTGCTTGCTTCAGCCAGGTAGGCCTTAAAACATCGGAGCCAGTGTGAAAAGATTTATTTCGCCTCTGCATCCTGTGGGTCGAGTTCCAGTCGATCAGGTTTGAGGGCTGATTCCATCGTCGTTCCTTACTGTTTCTTAAGACGATTAAATTGATGAGACCATCAATTCACGCGACACGTGGTTAGAAGCGAACAGTGGTTTTAATCGTCTTACAACAGAGCCTGCCTGTGACGAGATGAACTCCAGATGAACTGGCAGGCAGGCTCTCAGCATCAACCTTTATACTTCCGGTTAGGGGGAGGAGCCATGGATGGAGCCATGGGCGGAGCCAAGGGTGGAGCCTAGTACAAGCTCCTCATCTCCCCCTATGGGTAGAGCCACGCAACTACACATGATCCAATACAATATACAGGCTCAACACATGTTGTACAATACAGTGTGGATTATTAGTATTTATAATTCACCACAGGGAACACCCCACCTGTTGCGTCCAAAATGACACTGCGTACATTTTTGGTTAAATCACACCCAACATATTTTGTTTTATGGCTATTCAATTACTTGCCAGGGCATGCTGTTCAAAAATATTTCAAGGCAAGGGAGCAACTTGTGTTTCCTGTCCACCGCTCATAAATGTAGGCGGTTGTTGGTATTTCACAGTTTACATTAGTAACAGCTGTGCAAAACCAGTTATTGTACAAACTGCCTGGATAACTTGGTCTGGAATCAATAAAGTATTTCAGTAGAAGTTGCATTGGATAGAGGCTGACTATAGGTTCTGGTGAAGCGTTAACTGATTTGATTTATTATTATTGTCACATGTATTAGCATACAGTGAAAAGTGTTGTTTCTTGCATGCTATACAGACAACGCATACCATACATAGGGAAGGAAGAAAAGACTACAGAACATTGTGAGAGAGTTTAAAACAGTTAGAATGAAGTTTTAGAAGCATAGAACGAGAGTAAAAGATAGAATTTGAGGGTATGCTGGGCACAGCTTGCAAGAAGTCGCCTCGCTCCGGCGCCATCTTGGATTTTGGTTCAAGACTCTGTTTCTCTCTCCGCATGTGCCACCTGACATAATGGGTATTTCCAGCATTTTTATTTTTATTGCAGGTTTTAGGAGGCTTGCATCGAGTCATAACACTCACAACTCTAAGACAGAATGAGTTAGGTTATGCCAACTCTAAGACTTGAAAAACTGTCATTGTGACACTGAGGGTGTGCAGCATCATCAAAGGTGGTGTCCTTCGGATCAGGTGTTCAACCAGCTTTCTGCTTGCTTCTTCCGGTGAATTTTAAATGTACCATGATGCTATTTAACAAAAAGCTTTTGAGTTCTCCAATTTTCCCAAATATTTCTCCCTCAATCTGATCATGCTCGTTAATTTCTGGTAAAAATACACTGGTGTGGATCTTGGATGAGGATAGCAACAGGGTCAGGCTCAGTTGTGAGGTGACCTGGCTGATCACCACTCACTCCAGCCAACACGCAGGGTGCAGACCCGCTCCTCGCTTTGGGATTGCTGACCTGGCCTGGCTTCTCGACACTGTAAAGATGAGACAGAATGCCCTGGTTCCCCGAAGGGGTCGGAGGACCAGCAGCAGGGTCACCAATATGGTCTGGGGGGCAGTGGCAGTGGTTGTCAGTGCGGGCAGCATGACACGGAGGACCGCCGTACAATGTAGGACAAAGACCAACAACCTCTACTGAAGCTGCAAGAGTAAGTTACCACCTCTCTCTTGGAATCAGTTCCGCCTGCCACCCCTCAAATTCCCACACACCCTCCCTTTCCACATCTGGTCTTTGTGCTTGTTCCTCAGAACCCACTGGCACCAATCAGTACAATAGTTTCATGTGCAGATGCGCTGCCCACACATGCCATCTGTTATAGACCCCCCCCAGACCCATCAAGTGTGCGCCTCACAAAGCCCTCTTCTTGCTCCCGCAAGAGATGATAGACCATAATAAGCGGGAAAAGGCCAAGACCGGGAAGACCGGGGGGGGGGGGTGGGGGGGGATGTCAGAGATTTGCGTCCTCACCCCCTATGAGGAACAGATCCTGGAAGTTGTCCGAGGAGAGAGATGTCACCGACAGTGAGGTTGGCGTGCGCCGCAGAGGTGAGGATCCACTGCCTCATCCAGGATCCCAGGTTCGATTCCCGGCTGGGCCACTGTCTGTGTTGGAGTCTGCACGTTCTCCCTGTGTGTGCGTGAGTTTCCTCCGGGTACTCCGGTTTCCTCCCACAGTCCAAAGATGTGCAGGTTAGGTGGATTGGCCATGCTAAATTGCCCTTAGTGTTCAAAATTGCCCTTCGTGTTGGGTGGGGTTATTGGGTTATGGGGATAGGGTGGAGGTGTGGGCTTGGGTAGGGTGCTCTTTCCAAGAGCAGGTGCGGACTCGATGGGCCGAATGGCCTCCTTCTGCACTGTAAATTCTGTGATTCTATGATTCATCACCCTTGATGACCTGTCTCCGCTGAGTTGTTCATGTCAAACAATATGATCCTTCCCTCTCACTGACCACAAGGCCATTGTCTCTCAGGATCTCCATCTGATGGGGAGGGACCATCTGGAGTCAATTCGCCCCACCAACCACCCAAACAGCCACCTCGGAGAACACCGTGGAGATCACCATCGAGGCGTCACAGCTATCATCCCACCTCCTATAAACACAGAGACTCACATCTTGGTGGGTGACATTAGTGGGCAGGCTTCTGGGGCACAATCATGTGAGCAACGCACACTTTCTGGTGCACATCAGGTAGAGGCAGGAAGAATCCAGGAGAGTCAGCAATCTGAGGTCTGCTGGATCCCAGGACTCTGGACAAGGTTATCCAGAGCTGATGCAGATGACAAGATACAGCCATGACATTCAGATGGGGATGTCAGCGACATTCCAGTGAGTGCATAACCGATTGGGCGAACCTCAAAGGCTATGGGCACAGGAGATGATGCCGACAATGCATGGCACCAAGGGTGACAACTGCAGTGGAAAGTCTGAAGCACAACATCAACGTCTTGAGTGGTAGTGTCCAAAGCATGGGTCAGTCTACGACATAGCTGAGGGCCTCAACATCTTGATGCAGCCGATGAGGGACTTGTCCCAGGCGCAGGTAGACATTACCGAGGCATTGCAGAGCATGGCCCAGTTACTGAGGAACATCGCTGAGGGTGCTGACACCATGGTGCTAACAATGGGAAGCCGCCAGGACTGGCAGAGCGAAATGATGCACTCTAGCTACCTCTCTGACCCGTGGACACCCCAAGCCCTCCGGGAACCATCAGGGGCGCTGGAGGCCAACCCAAGGCCTTCCACCAAGGAGATGAAGGGCAGTGGGCAGAACAAGGTGGCAAAGTGACTCCAGTGACACTGATAAGTCGGCTCCAGGCCCTCCAAAGGACATCCACCAGGGGCATCAAAGGCCACAGGGCGTGGAAAGAAGCAGGCTACCGCCATCTCCAATATGCATCCTGGGAACACACCTAGATGTAGCAGTAGACCACGAAAGTTCAAGCAGATTGAGGATCACTGATTGGGCATGCGGGATGGTGGAGGTTGGGGTGGGGGACGGGAATGGTAGGAGAGCAAGGGGTGGGGGGGGCACTATCTGTAGCTAGGGGGATGGAAATGTCAAATGTTCACAATTAAATCATGTTACACACAATACATGTGAAGCCTCTGTCGCGTTAATCTTCATTACCAGCGCAGGCGCGATGCGCTGAAGGGCCTTTTCTGTGCTGTATGATTCGATGTCAGTGGGCCTGCCTGCACCCCCATGCCCTGTTGCCCTCGCTCCCTCCAGCACGGTTATCTAAGATCAATCACCCTGATGCAGACGATGTTCAGAGGATGGGTGTGAGCACTCTGTGAGCAGAAAGACAGGGTCAGACTTTGGCATAAACTGTATAGCACCAGAGCTAACTTCACAGTAAGTTATCATTACTCTCCTGCCTTGTATATTGACCCACTGGAGGCGGTCATCGCACACGAGTTGAACATTCAGGGAGTGGAACCCGTTCCTGCTAATGAAGGGCACTCCCTGATGCTCCAGTGTGCGCAAGGTGACATGCGTGCCATCTATTGTCCCCTGGACCTCGGGCATTCCGGTGATGGTAGAGAATCCTACAGCATGGGTATCTTAGTTGGCCTGGTCCAGCTCGAAGTTGGTATAGTCTGATGTCCAGGCATACAGGGCTTCTGTGACCTCACTGATGTACCTGTGGGCTGTAGTTTGGGAAATGCCACTCGAGTCCTGGAATAAATGGTTACGTAGAAGATCAGGGCTGAGGTGACCTTAACGATTATCGGCAACAGGGGGCCTCTTCCTCCACGGGGTGCCACCTTTTCGCACTGTCTCTTTGTTGACACGGAGGGGGCGCGATCTAAAAGCCATGTCCCGCTCGAATCGAGGCATGACTCGGCCGGTAGAAGCCGGGAGAGGCCTCTTCCGGGATTTACCCGGCTTGCCATGCCTCGTGGTTTCTAGTGGGATCTCACGAGGTGTTGCGACCTGGATTCCGCCCATTGTGGATCAGCATTTGGCAAACCTACATATTAGAGTGAGTAGCTAATCTCACTCTAATATGCACTCGCCTAGTCTACCCAAGGTTTTGGGATCTAACCCCCTCGTCTTGGAGATCTTAGGCAAGTTCCGTTCGATATTGGACCTCACAAATGGGGACCAGGCAGAACGGCACTTGGGGGAAAAGTGCCCCAGGGGATTAGAGGCCCCTGGGTGGTTGGCTTCTGGGCAGGATGGCACCCTGGCACCGCTGGTGCCACCTGGCCTCCCTGGCAGTGCCAAGGTCCCAGGCTGTCTTTTTGCCTGTGCTGGGGATTGCACCCTGGGGTGCCACAAATGCCCAGAACAAACTCTATTTGTTTAGATCGCGCCTGGAATTATCTGCAGCACATGCTATCCGTCATCTCCTCGCAAGACCAACGACAGCTGAACATCTTGGGCAGTCGCTGGCAGCCCCCCTCTGGGTTCCTTCTCAGCCTGATAGGTGGCCGGATCTGAAGGGAGTGCGGTGGCCTTCTGCACATGGGATGCCGTCTCCAGCCTGCTTCAACGCTGCTGCTGCCTTCTCTGGGATCTGTCCTCCTGGACTGCGAGGGCAGCCTCCGCAGGACTGACAGTACCAGCCATATTTTTGTATATTTGTAAGGAATTGGAGAAGGGGAGAGATCGACAATCAGTTAGGGTTTCCACCCTGGAACCCTCAAATCCCCCAAGTGTCTCCCCCCCCCCCCCCCCCCTTACATGTCCTGCCTTCTCTCAGAGTGCCATCCAGCGAACCAATTGTGCTGGACACTCGCTCTGCACACTCGCAGCCACAGCAGGAACCCTTAGACCCCAGACTTCTGCCGGGAACATTCGGGAATCTGTGCTCAAGTGTCCTCCCTTGATCCGCACATTTATCCTATGGTCGCAAGGCTACCCCCAGTGCTGAAGCCCATCTCTTGAGTGTTTGATTGTTGGCTGCTGCCTCTATGGTGCTGATGGTTCTAGAGTTCAGGCAAAGTGTTCAGGCTTCAAGGTTTGATTGAAATGTGATGCAATATTCATCATCTGAGACATGGCATGTGTACCCATGAAAATCCATTTGAGCTTCTTTTGAAGTTCTCTCACAACTAACAAAGCCAATTCCTCATTAACAATCGCTTTGAGCTATGAAGCTGGAGGCTGCTTACAGTCAAAGGGAGTTAAGGTGACCTTCAGCATGGAGCCAAAAGCAGGGCTCTCTCTCCTGGATGTGTATGGTCGGACAGACAGGCGGAAACTGCAGTTGCCCCTGTTATGGGTATCCACAATATTTAAAGATGGCTTGAAGGCCTCACAGACAAAGCTCCTCACCCCAACCCGGCCCAGGGGTGACCTCCAATCTGAAACGCTTCAGCCACCCAACCAAGTCCAATGCTCCTGAGGGGTCCCCTACCCACCAGAGCACTGGGGCAGCAGATCCAGTTCCTTGAGCTGCATGCTGGAAAATGGAAATGACTACTCACCTCCTCAGTTCCCCTCAGCAGCCATTGCGCCAGCTTCAAGTTTTAAAAAAGGAGTACTATACTTCGCCTGTATGATTTCTCGCTGGGAATCCGGTTAATTCCCAGGAGGCAGTTGCATTCGCAAATGAGATGGAAATTAATGCAAATGAGGGTTAATGAAGTCGCAAAGAGATATCGTAGAAAAGGTGACCAAAAGCTCACTCAAAGAGGAAGGTAGAATTTAAGGAGCTTCTTAAAGCAGTATAGACAAACAGGCTGAGGGAGAGAATTCATGAATTTAGGAATGAAAGTATGGCGGCCAATGATGGGGCGGAGGAAATTAACAATGTGTAGAAGTTCAAAATTGAAGGTGTGCAAAAATCTCAGAGCTAGAGGACGTTGCAGAGATAGAAATGAACGAATGGAAACAAAAAAACAAAATGTTGCAGATGCTTGGAATCTGAAAAAGGAAAAATCCACAGCACATCAGAAATTTCTATAGAGGAAAAATTAGTCAGTGCACAATCAAACATTCTACTCCCATCCTGAGGGAGGATCCTCATCCCAAAACTTTTTGCCACAGAGGCTGCCTGACCTGCTGAGGATTTCTAATGTTTTCCCCGGTTTTTGTTACCAGAAACGAATGGCCCTGGTTTTAGGGACCAACAATGACTCCTTCGTGTTTTATGTTCACTGGTTTCACTGCACCATGTTTATGCCACTGGTTTTATGTTCTAATGACAAAAGGGTTTGGCAAATAGGATCCAAAAGCACTGATAAAAATCACAAAGCAGAACACTGCGGGTGCAAGACAGCTTAAACAAAAACAAAACCTGCTGGAAATACTCAGTAGCTTAATAGCGGTCCAGTATCTGTGGAGAAAAATAGTTAACATTTCGAGCCTGTAATTTTTCACATCCCATACTCTCAGGCAATATAATCTAATTTGATATATTTTGTTATGACAGGCCACTGCATTTGCCAATCAGCTATTTTATTTCTGTATGTCACTTTTATCTGTGTGTGTCTGCATGACACATGTCCTTAAAGTGCACGTTGATGCAGCAGTGAGAACATAGGTTTCAGAGCATGGTCAATGTTTTTTTAAATATGGGATATGCAGGCCAGTGTGCACTAGAACTTTATTTGAGAAAAAAATATGCAAATTACTAATTAAATGATTGCTAATTGCTAATTAGCAGCTGAAAGGAATAGAATTGTGTTAATTCTAATTAGGAAGGTATGGAGAGTTAAAAATACCCACTGTGTGTTTTAGCACCTGTGTTTAAGGGACAGTAACATCACTTGTTTGACTACTCAGCCAGCAATGTAATTATTCTGTTTCGTTTAAGGATTGGAAATTGAGTGTTTTTTCATTTGTTGAAAGAAAATTCCAAGTGTTTGAATTCTTCCAGATGGACTAAAAACAGGCAATATTCTAAAGACCGCTCTGTCAAGTCTGAAACTGGAGAGGGCTATAACATGTAGACAATTTAAACTTGCTTGAAACTGAATTTAGGTGGCAGTAAGATCCATTTTCCTGTTAATATAAAAGAGTCGCTGCAACTAATGTCCATTAACTGCTGTACCTGTAACAAATATTGAGCCAGTAACTATCAGTGACAGCCAGATATTGCTGGTATGATTCAGCTTTATTTGATTTATCTGTAAATGGGTGCATGCACACAGCCATATTGGGAACAGCTTACAAATGACTAATAGCTGCCATATTCGAGGCGAAGCATTTAAAATGCTTATTAATCTGTTAGAAAATGTCCCAGTAATAGAGAAGAGTCAAGTTCATCTTTCATTAGCTCTGATTTGGGGTTATACAACCGTAATTGGTTTGGCACTTAATAGCCGCATCTCTCTATCTTGGTGATAGGACAAGCATGCTAAAAAGAAGAGACGAGACTGCTAGTGTTCGATGTGCAATTTTAAAGGATTGAAACTGATCAATTTTTGGAACGCAGCACAAGTTTGAACGTATTTTGGTGTCTGGTGAGCACCTCAACTGTGTGCCAGTATATTACCAACAGGTCAACTGATTGGTGATATTAAACAAGTGTCTAATTTCTGCTCAATTAGTTAACACTAAATGAATGAACGATTTACCTTCCTGCATGACTGCCAATTTTAATCTGAGGCATTTTTTTGTTTAACGGATGAAGTACAAATTTTAAAAAGGTCGCTTACCAATTCCAATATTTTTTTTTTTTGCATTGTGTCAATTTTTAATCAATCTCAGAGAAAGAAAATCCGAGTCATTGGTTTGCCTGAGGGAGTGAGGTGTAAGGATCCGATTAAGTTCATTGAGAACTGACTACCATATTTTCTGGATGTGAATGTGAATGTTGGATGTGAAGGCTGGGCATTTCAAATTGGAAAGGACGAACTGTATACTGGCGTTAAGGCCAAGGGACAATCTTTGTCCCAGATCTATAATCATTTGCTTCACAGTTTTAAAGATCACCAGATGGTCCTGGAGGTGGCAGCGCATGGTGGGAGCGAGGATTTCCTTCTTCCAGGACTTTTCGGCAGTGATGCAGATAAAGTGTCGAGGCTTTGATGAAGTTAGAAAGCACCTCAACGTGGCTGGACTGAATTATGTTATGCTTTATCCTGCAACCCTTAATGTGTCGACTCTACTAAGTCTTTTGATAATCTGACTGTTGCTTTGTCATTCATCAAGACCATGAAAGACAACGATTTGGACTATGGTCCTCAACTCGGACAATCTCAAAGCTTTAATCTGGACTTTCCCTATCATGGTATTGCTGGTCTGAAATTATTGTCTCTTATCCTGTTTAAGGGGTTTTGCTAATATGTGAGCACTATATTGAATGTCTTCTTCATCTTCTCTTTGAGTGTTTCAGGGACTATTATTAGTTTAGTCATGGTGGATATGCCATGTGCTTTTTATCCGTCATCTTATTATCCGTATCTTAGTCATGGCAGGATCGAGTGATGCCATTGCCAGAGGGTGGGTGATGCATATAGGTCTTCATGCATGGGCTTAAAATGTGGGAGGGGCATTTGGTTCTCATTCCCTGGTTGGCTTTTTCTCTCTCTTCCTTGCTGAGGAGGTTGTATCCTGGTGGTAATGACACTATAGCCAGGGATTAATCCTACTGGTCCTCAATCTTATTGAGGATTGTCCCCTCAGAACTATTGTGGTTGTGATTCTTTTGCATTTTTATTATTATAATGGGGTCGCTATGTTGTTGGCATTATCCTGCATTGGTACATTTTATCCAGTTAAGGAACATACTGAGGATGTTTTGGTGCCTCTGGTGTAAAATGAGTTGGGGAGGTGTGTTATGCAGCATGCTCGATTTTGACATGAAAATCGGTCCTATTCTTCTTCTGTGGCTTATGTAATGGCAGCAGTTAATCTTAAAATTTCTCATGGAATCTCCGAGGTGTTCTTCACCCGACCAAAAGGAAAAAGATTCTTCCCTTTATGGAGAAGGAGAAAGTGGACATAACCTTTTTTCAAGAAATTCGTTTGGATGATAGGAAGCACTTAAACTTGAAACAGGACTGGATGGGGCAGTTTTTTTTTGCCTCTTTATCAACGAGTAACGGGAGTGTCGCAATCCTGATCCACAAGTACTTCCCTTGAAGGTAATGACTTGTGCTAACGACAAGGGTGGTAGATATGTGATCATTCGAGGTTTGGTGCATAAAGACATTGACCCCAATAATGAATGTATATGGACCTCCGAATTAGTCTCTGGAGTTAATCACTGAGGCCTTTTGGACTTCGCAGAATTGGCTTCGACTAACTCTTTCCTGGCTGGAGACTTTAACTGCCACCTGAACCCTTTGGTAGACCAACTCCCAGTGACTACGAATCCTCCCAAGCTGCAAGCTGAGGTGTTGGCCTCAGTGTATGAGGAGGTGGGATATGTGGATGCTTGGAGCACTCTACACCCTAGAGATAGAGGGCGGGTCTCTCCGTTGGCTGATGACGAAATCGCAAAACACAATTGGGCGGAAAACACATTCCGACTCCAAAATCGCGGTGGGTACCGATCTGATGCCAAATCGCAATTCTCCGTTGCCTCGACAGTGGCGTCAATGCAGTCCGGAATGCACGTACAGGAAACACCATTTGCATGTCATTAGCGGGCCTGACCCGGTATTCACCGGGGTCTCCATGATTTTCCATTTCCAATGGTGCGGTTCACTTGTGCTTTTAAAAGTCGTGAACTTGCGCCGTGGCTGATGAGAGAGAGCGAGAGGTAGGACACAGAGAGGCGCAACCACGGGCTTACGGGCCGGACACTGGCGGGGTTGGCTGGGGTGGGGAGGCCCTGCCAGGGCCGGGGGAGGGGGGCGTGACTGGGAAATGGGCCATATGGCTGGGGTGACCCCCCACGGGACTGGGGCGGTGTCCAGGCATGGACCGCAATTACTGCGCACCCCATTGACCACCCACCTTTACCCCTGGTTCTGCAGTGTGACACCAGCCATATGGGTGCCCCCCCTTCCCCACACCCCACCCTATGCCATAACCCCCACCACCCAATCGGCTGCCACCCGCTGGCCGGGTATCAGACGGCCTACTCAACGGCCTACTCAACCGCAACGCCCACCGTAGCCACGACAGGGCGACGGTTGGGGGCCGTGGGGCATACCACTGCCAAGGGCAGTGCCAGCTGACAGTACCCATGGCATCAGGGACAGATGCCAGGGCCAGCGGCCTCCATGATGCGGGCACCGAAGGGCCATGGGTGCAGAGATGGGAGGGAGGGGACATGCAGAGACCCGCTACAATGATGCTCATACAGCAACCAGCGGCATGATTGAGCATGTAATGTTCTTGACGGATGGCCTGATTTAGATTACAAGAAAACTTGTAGCTACAGTTATAAGTGATTAATGGAAATTAACAAATATATATATACAAAACAACAGATGAATAACAGTATGAACATGCATAAACCACTATCTCTCTCTCAGCTCCCTAGTCAGTGTAAGATCACCTGACTCTATCATTCACGTATAGACTAATGAGACTCCTACTGGTCAGTTGGGGAATTACAACACAACCATGATATCACGACAGAATGGTGCTTCGGCCTCCTGAAGATGCAGTTCAAGTGCCAGTATGATGCTGAGAGGGTCGCCCGCATCGTCGCGGCCTGCTGCGTCCTCACAGAATCGTGCAGCGGAGGGCCGACGTGCTGGAGGAGGAGGAGGAACATCAGTCCTCGTCCGATGAGAAGGATACGGGGAGGGGGAGGATGGGCAGGATATGGAGCCCAGGTGGGCAAGGGACGCCACACGACGTGTGTGCCAGGGCCAACACATGGGTTGCTTTAATAGCCTCCAGGTTCACTAACTAGTGTGACTGGCTAGGGTCACGGACACTGGGATGGTGGAGGGTGCTGGAGACAGCTGTGATGGGAATTCAATGTCATCCTTGGAAATGAGCTCTGTGATGTCCTGCATCTCGGGTGGAGGGCTGGCGTCCAAGCTGCTCTCATCATCGTTGTACGGTTCACTGGGGGGCTCCGCCTCTGGCACTGGCTGTGGGCGGGGGACACGAGATGGACCCGCCCCATCCCCGGCAGATCTTACAAGACAAAGAGAAGACGCATGATTAGATCGCAGGCCGGGGGAGTGGGGGTGGTGGGGGTGAGCGTGTGGGTGAGGGGTTGGTGAGGGTGGGGATGGTGTAGGGTGAGGTGGGAGTGGGATGGTTGGGGATAAAGGTGGGGCTGAGTGTGAGGATGGTGTAGGGGTGAGGGTGGTGTGGGGGTGAGGGTGGTTTGAGGGTGGTTTTGGAGGCGGAGGGGTTGACACATGTGTCACGGTGAACCGCCACACAAAAGGCTGACAAGTCTCACTTCTTTGCCCCCGACCAAACTCCACCCTGGCGACCTCCCTTTCCTCTGGGCTGCCGATCACGTCCAGGTGCCTCTGGTCTGCCATGGTGAGGGACTGCAAGTCTGGCAGTTCCCCTTCAGTCTTCTCCTGCTCCCGGCGGTTATGGGAGGGGGGGAGGCAAATTCAAAACGACAGTGTTAGACATTCTGATGCATGCAGCCCAGGGGGTGGGTAGCTGGTGGCCTCAGCGGCCAGGGAATCCGTCCATTGAGGCTGGTATGGGTGCGGGCATGTGGTGCAGGGTTAAGGTTCGGCCTCCCTCCGGGGTGGGGGGAAAGGTTTACCGGTGTATGGGATGGGAGTTGGTGCCAGGACACAGTACAGCCTACTCACCCTGGCTGCCCTGAGGGTATGCAGTTTCTTTTGGCACTGCTGGCTGGTCTGGATGGTGTTACCCACAGTGCTCACCACCTCTGCCACCTGCTCCCATGCACTGCGAATGGTGGCAGCTGGCAGCCTCATTCCCTGGCCGGGGTACAGGATCATCTGCCTCTCCTCCAAGAGGATCTCCAGCTTGGCGTCGGTGAAGTGTGGAGTTGCTCTCCTTGCTGCCATCTTGTTGTCTGGGATGGCGTGTGTGGAGAGTGAAGAGTATAGCTTGTCAGCCTTTTGAGTGTCAATCTCGAACTCCGCGAATTCTACACCGTTTCTCATTGGAATCAATTGTGTTCCATGTGGCGCCAATGCTAGCCCCTCAACAGTACCTAAATCGATCCAGGTGTGGCACCAGTTTTGCTGTCGTGGAACTCCATGAATTCAGTGCCGGCGTCCGCACTTAGGACAGGATTCTCCGTTTGCCAAAGCCAAAATTGCGAAACGCGATTGTGTGGAGAATAGGTTCCGATGCCAAAATCACAGCAGGTGCCGATTTGATGCCAAATCGCGATTCTCTGTCACTTCGAAAGCAGCATCAATGCGGTCCGGAACGCAGGTACAGTATACACCATTTGCATATCATTAGCCGGCCTGACCCGGTATTCTTCGGGGCCTCCGCGGTTCTCCGCCTCCAATGGGCCGAGTTCCCGACAGCGCGGTTCACTTGTGCTTTTAAAGATGATGAAACCGACGAGGTGGCTGCTGAGGGAGAGAGAGGGGACACGGAAAGTGTCTCATATCGCCATAATTTGCTGACAGTTGTGCCGCTGGCCGCTGGTGTGGGGGTGAGGGTGGTGTGAGGGTGGTTTTGGAGGCAGAGGGGGTTGACACACCCCAGGGTGTGCCAGGGCCGGGGGAGCTGCGGCCAGGCGGTGGACTGTGATGTCAGGGTGGATGGAAATGGAACACCATTGCCGCAGCTGGCAAGGAAACCATGCAGCTGCGCATGGCGCTGACAGCCCACTGTGAACTTAGGATCACGGTCATATAGGTGTCCCACCAGGTCACACTCTGGGGGTGCCCTCTGGCCCCAGCCAACCCATCAGCTGTATGGCGCGCTCCAGCAGATCCAGTGCCATCTTGTTAGCTGGGATGAGTGTGTGTGGGGATTATAATGTGTATATGTCTATGTTTATATATGCGGCTGCAGCTGGTCAGCCTCCCAAGTGTCAATCATGGACTCAGTGAAGCCCGCACCGTTTTCCATTAGAATCAATTGTGTTCCACATGGCGCCAGTGCTAGCCCCTTAACAGTAGCGGAATCGATGCAGTGCTGTCGTGAAAGTCCAAGAATCTTGCGTTGGCGTCAACACTAGTCTCAGAAACGGAGAATTCAGCCCCAGAGACTTTGGCTTCTCAGCTCCTCATCAGTTTCACACTAGAATTGATTACTTTTTTGTGCCGAGGGCAATCCTACCCCTGGAATTTTCCTGTTCCATAGGGGGTATTGTAATCTCGGTCCATGCTTCCTGAAACATTTGCTTGAGGGCTCACCTACCCCGGTCAGGAGCATGGTGGTCTGATGCCTCCCTGCTAAAATATATTTCATTTACTACTTAATTCAAGAAAGATTTTGAATTTTTTCTTTCAGTCAACTCGACCCCTGATATTTCCCCTTCCACTTCATTAGGGAAGTGTAAGGCCTATGCTACAGAGCTGATTATTTGCTGACAGTTGTGCCGCTGGCCGCTGGTGTGGGGGTGAGGGTGGTGTGAGGGTGGTTTTGGAGGCAGAGGGGGTTGACACACCCCAGGGTGTGCCAGGGCCGGGGGAGCTGCGGCTAGGCGGTGGACTGTGATGTCAGGGTGGATGGAAATGGAACACCATTGCCGCAGCTGGCAAGGAAACCATGCAGCTGCGCATGGCGCTGACAGCCCACTGTGAACTTAGGATCACGGTCATATAGGTGTCCCACCAGGTCACACTCTGGGGTGCCCTCTGGCCCCAGCCAACCCATCAGCTGTATGGGCGCGCTCCAGCAGATCCAGTGCCATCTTGTTAGCTGGGATGAGTGTGTGTGGGGATTATAATGTGTATATGTCTATGTCTATATATGCGGCTGCAGCTGGTCAGCCTCCCAAGTGTCAATCATGGACTCAGTGAAGCCCGCACCGTTTTCCATTAGAATCAATTGTGTTCCACATGGCGCCAGTGCTAGCCCCTTAACAGTAGCGGAATCGATGCAGTGCTGTCGTGAAAGTCCAAGAATCTTGCGTTGGCGTCAACACTAGTCTCAGAAACGGAGAATTCAGCCCCAGAGACTTTGGCTTCTCAGCTCCTCATCAGTTTCACACTAGAATTGATTACTTTTTTGTGCCGAGGGCAATCCTACCCCTGGAATTTTCCTGTTCCATAGGGGGTATTGTAATCTCGGTCCATGCTTCCTGAAACATTTGCTTGAGGACTCACCTACCCCGGTCAGGAGCATGGTGGTCTGATGCCTCCCTGCTAAAATATATTTCATTTACTACTTAATTCAAGAAAGATTTTGATTTTTTTCTTTCAGTCAACTTGACCCCTGATATTTCCCCTTCCACTTCATTAGGGAAGTGTAAGGCCTATGCTACAGAGCTGATTATTTCTTATAAACTAATAAAAGACATAAGATGTAGGAGAAACAGTGCCGGGTGAAAGTGTGTTTGGCTGAAGCAGAGGAGAAGTCTCAGAGGGCACCTAACAGGCAATTATTGAAGGAGGTGAACGCTGCAAGGGTGGCTCTTGACTCCTCATTGACTCAGCAGGCTGACAGAAGCTTAAAGTTTCCAAAGCTGTATGAGTTTGGGAATAAGCTGAGTAATTATTTGGCCTGCTTAACTACGAAGAAGGCTGATACAAGGCCTATCCCTTTTGTGCATTGTTTGGGGTGGTGGAAGGGTTATGAGGACAAACGAGATTAATGAGGCTTTTAAGGATTTTTACGAGGAACTATATAAGTCAGATCAATCAATTGATGTGATGGCAGGTATAGGACTGTTTTTTTCCTCTTCCCTTTGGTTTCCAGGGGTTTCAGAGAGCCAACACCTAGTTCTCAATGCTCCTATCTCTAAAGATGAGGCGACTGCGGTCATGAGGGGCATGCACTCTTTCCCAGGGTGGAGTGGTCAGTCCACCAGGGGGCATAGATTTACGGTCCGTGGGGCAAAGTTTAGAGGAGATGTGTGAGGCAGGTTTTTTTACGCAGAGGGTGGTGAGTGCCTGGAACGCATTGCCAGGGCAGGTTGTGGAAGCAGATACATTAATGGCGCTTAAAAGACATATTGACAAACACATGGATAGGATGGATATAGAGGATACAGCACAAGGAAGTGCTGAGGGTTTTGGCAAAGGTTGGTATCATGGCAGGTACAGGCTTGGAGAGCCGAAGGGCCTGTTCCTGTGTTGTATTGTTCTTTGTTCTATGATACTTTAAATTCTAGACCCTACATTAGCACGTTGTGTGCCTTGCAGTCCTGGGAAAAGGACTTGGCAATCAATATTGTTGAGGAGACATGGGGTAATATATGGGACTGTGCCGGTAAAATTATGGTTTGCAATAAAATGAATGAAACCCAATTCAAGATACTTCACCATCTACATATAACGCCTAGTCTTCGACATAGGTTTGATCCTGCTATATTCACGATGCGCCTAAAGTGCCTGGTAGTCAAGGGTGATTATATACACTGTTTATGGACCTGTGTTAAGATTCAATCCTATTGGTCTGGTGTCAGGAAGCTGCAAAATTCCTTCAGCAAATAATAATTAAATTCTCATCAACTTGAGACTTAAAGCAGTGCCTACGACTGGAATTTGACCTTGAAGGACACAGCTTTATCTTAGCAGTAGAATTATACATGACACAAATTCAGGCCAGTTAATTAACAGCCTACGCTCAATCATTAACAAAGTTGTAGAAGGAGTCACCAACATTGCTATCAAGTGACACTTTCTCACCAATAACCCGTTCACTGATGCTCAGTTTGGGTTCCACCAACGCCACTCAGCTCCAGGCCTTACTGCAGCTTTGATATCAACATGGACAAATGGTAATTTCCTGAGGTGAAGTAAGAATGACTTCCTGTGGTCTTGTGGTATAGGTTACTGAACTGGTAAAACTGCTCTGTGGTTCCCTCTTCGAATCGCACCAGGTAGATGGTAAAAATCATCCAGTGACAGGCACGGTAACACAGTGGCTAACACAATTGCTTCACAGCTCCACGGTCCCAGGTTCGATTCCCGGCTTGGGTCACTGTCTGTGTGGAGTCTGCACATTCTCCCCATGAGTGCGTGGTTTTCCTCCGGGTGCTCCGGTTTCCACACACAATCCAAAGATGTGCAGGTTAGGTGGATTGGCCACGCTAAGTTGCCCTTTGTGTCCAAAATTGTCCTTAGTGTTGGGTGAGGTTACTGGGTTATGGGGGTAGGGTGGAGGTGTGGGCTTGGGTAGGGTGCTCTTTCTAAGAGCTGGTGCAGACTCGATGGGCCGAATGGCCTCCTTCTGCACTGTAAATTCTATGAATGAAAACATGGGTGAGCTAAGAATGACTGCCCTTGACACCAATTGAGAAGAACAATAAAAAGCCCGAGTAAAACTGAAGTTAATGTAAATCCAGACAAAGCTGGAGTCATAGTGGGTACAAAGGTAGATGGTTGTAGTTATTTGAGTTTAATCATCTTTGTCTTGGCACATCACTGCTGGAATTCTGCAAGGGAGGGTGGCATGGTGGCGCAGTGGTTAGCACTGCTGCCTCACGGCGCCAACGACCTGGGTTTAATCCCGGCCCCAGCTCACTGTCCGTGTGAAGTTTGCACATTCTCCCCATGTCTGTGTGCAACTCACCCCCACAACCCAAAGATGTGCAAGGTAGGTGGATTGGCCACGCTAAATTGCCGCTTAATTGGAAAAAAAGAGAATTGGGTACTCTAAATTTAAAAAAAAAGGAATTCTGCAAGGTAGTGCCTTTACCTGTTTCACCCATTACTTTCCCTCCATCATAAGGGCAGATGTGAGGGGCAGCACGGTGGCACAGTGGGTTAGCTCTGTTGCCTCACGACGCCGAGGTCCCAGGTTCGATCCCGGCTCTGGGTCACTGTCCGTGTGGAGTTTGCACATTCTCCCTGTGTTTGCGCGGGTTTCGTCCCCACAACCCAAAGATGTGCAGGCTAGGTGGATTAGCCACGCTAAATTGCCCCTTAATTGGAAAAAATTAATTGAGTACTCTAAATTTATTTTTAAAAATAAGGGCAGATGTGGGGCTGTTCACTGACAATTGAGTGTTCATCTCCATTTTCAATTCCTCAGATAATGAAGTAGTCCATGCCTGCGCACACAAGACTATACTTAAGCTATGTGTAACGTACATGGGACTTGTAGTTAAATGTCAGGCAATGAGCACCTCCATCTAGAAAGCCTAACCACCTCAGTGGTGTTTGCCATCACATTATTACTATCACTGAGTCCCTCAGCATCAATATCCTGGAAGCCACCATTAACCAGAAATGCAAACTGACCATATAAATGCTACAGCTCTTGAACAGGTCAGAGGCTAGACATTTAACAGTGAGAGGCTCACATCCAAATTCCCCAAAGATCTGCACCACTTACAAGGATGAATCCATGAGTATGATGGAATAATTTTCATTTGACCGGATGGGTGTAGCTGCAACAACACTCAAGAGGTTTCATAGATCATAGAATTTACAGTGCAGAAGGAGGCCATTCGGCCCATCGAGTCTGCACTGGCTCTTGGAAAGAGCACCCTACCCGAGGTTAACACCTCCACCCTATCCCCATAACCCAGTAACCCCACCCAACACTAAGGGCAATTTTGGACACTAAGGGCAATTTATCATGGCCAATCCACCTAACCCGCACATCTTTGGACTGTGGGAGGAAACCGGAGCACCCGGAGGAAACCCACGCACACACGGGGAGGATGTGCAGACTCCACACAGACAGTGACCCAAGCCGGAATCGAACCTGGGACCCTGGAGCTGTGAAGCAATTGTGCTATCCACAATGCTACCGTGCTGCCCTTTTTGACACCACCCAAGACAAAGCAGTTCAACGCCTAAACTGAATCTCTAGAAAAACATAATTGCCACACTGCTGCAGTGTGTACTATCCACTGCATTAAGTATCCAGGTTTCTTCAACAGCCTCGCCCGAACCTGTACCCTGCACCAGCTAAAATAGTCAACAGGTGAATGGGAACTCTGTCTCCAAATCCCATACCATCCTGACTTCAGTTTTCTCATCATCACTGCTTTAAAGGTGCTCCTTACCTAGCAATACTGTGGGAGTACCTTAGCTGCATGGACTGGAATGGTTCAAGAAGTAAGCTCACCACCACCTTCTCAAGAGAAAAGGTGGATGAGCAATAAATACTAACCGTGTCAGTATTGGCTATATTCGAAGAATGAATTATTTAAAAAATACATTTTGGGAGTATCTGTACTACATGAACTGCAGCGGTTCAAGAAGGTGGCTCACCACCACCTTCTCAAGGGACAATTTGTGATGGGCAATAAGTACTGGCTTTACCAGCGATGCCCACATCCCAGGAATGAATAATGAAGAAAAGCTAGTTAAGATTTAAAATAACTGAGAATGTGGAAACGTTAGCATGAAATTCTAAACATAAAAACAGGTCTTGCAGGATTTGAAATGGTGGGTATCAGATATTCTAAATTCACAACATATTCCCCAAATTTTCTGTTTAAACACAAATGGCTGGCAGTTTTTCTTGAAACTCTATTGACTCAGGCTCCGACTTAATTATTGAAACAAAGGCTTGTTAAATCATCCCATAATGATAATGAATGAAGGTGGCAAATCACAGGATTTGTATTTGGTCTCACTGTTGTGTGTGTTTGTTTTTATCACTTCGAGCAATGTCTTTGGAGTATATCAACTCTCCTTCTTTACTTCTAGATACGAGATGGGTAAAAGTCAGAGGCCAAAGAGTGCAAGCACATCTAGTAGCAAGACATCTGCGACCACAGCCAGAGGCAGCGTGCCATATACCGAGTCTCTGAGATCGCAATGCAGCAGTCTAGAAGATGCTTTAGTGCAAGAATATATTAAAGAGATCAGCAAATTTCCCTCTTCACAGCGTTTGCCAAGGTAATAATTCAGTGCAATGAACTAATATTCAACTGTTTTTCAGGGGTGGGTTTCTTGATCAGATTTATTAAAAATTTGAAAAAATGCCTGGGGGAAATAGTGCAAGCATAAAAACGTCTTTGTAAATTCAATAAATAAATGACAGATTATGACTATGACACCTGTAACTTTATTTTCAGTGGTGGCTGTGAGAATATTAAGTACAGAGATAACCAGTTGGAATGCTAGATGGATTTTTGTTACTTGGCCAGAGAGGAGGGCTGCAGACAAGTAGGGGAAGCAATAAACCACGATAAAATAGATAGATTTCCTTACATTGCATCACTCGCTAATAAATGTCAACCTGAATGTGCTTTTGCACAGCTCTGACACGGTAAAGAAAGAAAGACTTAATTTTATAGAGCACCTTTTGTCATCTCAAAGTGGCTTACAGCCAATGAAGTACTATTTTGCAGTATACTCACTGTTGTAATTTAGGAAACACAAGTGCATTTGCGTACAGCATACTCCCAAAAACGGCATTGTGATCATTTTTTTAAAATAAATTTAGCGTACCCAATTATTTTTTCCAATTAAGGGGCAATTTAGTGTGGCCAATCCACCTATCCTGCACATCTTTTTTGGGTTGTGGGGGCGAAACCCACGCAGACACGGGGAGAATGTGCAAACTCCACGCGGACTGTGACCCAGGGCCGGGATTCGAACCCGGGTCCTCAGCGCCGTAGGCAACAATGCTAACCACTGTGCCACCGTGCTGCCCTTGCATTGTGATCATGACCTGTTTTTATGATGTTGACTGAGAGATAAACATTGACCAGGGCACCAGGGATACCTCCCCTGATCATCTTCGAAACAGTGCCATGCGATCTTCTACATCCAGCTGAGCAGGCAAATGGGACCTTGGTTAAATGTCTCATTTGAAGGGCAGCACTTCCGACAGTTGAGGACTCCCTCAGTACTGCACTGGAGTGTCAGTATGAACATTTGTGCTCAGGTCCTGGAGTGGGATTTGAAGCCTTAACCATGTGACTAAGAGGCAATAGTGCCACCATTACAGGTGACACCGGGAGCAGACCTTTAGTGGCACTGCTACATACATACATGTCCAGCATTACCCATTTTTGCAACATATAGGAGGTCAGATCGGGTTGCCTGGAGTGGAAGTATTAGCCAGATTTACAAGACAAAGTTTTTTGCTGGTAACTTAAGCAATAAGCGATGAGAAGGATGAGGTGAGAGAAAAAGTGAAGGACCAAAGGAATAAAGGAGAGACAGGGATGAAAGAAGGAAATAGGAAGTGAAGGGGCAAGGAAAGGGGGAATGCGGGAACAGCCTATTGAGTTGAATGATCAGCCATGATCACAGCGAATGGCGGAGCAGGCTCGAAGGGCCGAATGGCCTACTCCTCCTCCCATTTTCTATGTTTCTATGAAAAAGGAATTGAGATAATAAAAGGGAGGGAAAGGAAAATTGATTAAAGGAGTGAAAACGAAGAAGGGAAAGAGGAAAAGGGAGAATGAATGGCACCATAGAGCCAATAAGTGGGACAGAGAAGTAAGAGGAGTGAAAGGAAAATTAATGAGATGAGATACATGAGAAAGGATTGGATGATAATGATGGGGGGAGGGACTGAAATGTAGGATTGCATGTCAAAGGGAGGAAAGATAGAAATATCTCGGGAAAGAAAGGTATTGAGGGCAAAAGACTTGTAAGGGAGGGAATAGAAACATCTGATCAGATGGCAAACAAATAACTGGAAGTCTTGGTAATTTCATTTCGTGAAACTAGCAGTTGATCAGCATGATGTCGCCAAGCTCATTTGTCATCCATTTGTATAGTGTATGAAATTGGGCCTGTCTTTGCTGGGATCATAGCAGGTACCTATTTCATGGTGCCTAGAATCCGTTCTCCCTAGTTGAATACTCGCTTTTTAGAGGTTTGCTCTCTCCGAAGCAATTTGCACTTGTTGCTGTCATTTGACAATCCCTGAAGTACCATGTGGAGTTAACAAATCAAACTGTGTTCATAGTTTCCTTTTGAATAACAGCATTGTTGGTGAACTCTGTGTTGTTGCTTGTGCAGTGTTCCGATAAGACATTAGGATTGAGTTTGTTCTTCTTGTCAATGTCCTCTGGTCCATCAAAGCTTTGAGAGAATGTTTCAAAGGTTGAACAAAACCCTTGGTCAATCCATTTGTTGCAGGATGAAAAAGGAGTTGACTTGATATGGTGTATACCTTGCCACTCAGGTAGTCCTCAACTCCTATGAATTGAGTACCATTGTCACTTACAATCTGCCATGGGTTCCAAATATTGTGAATATTTTGTCTAGTTTCTCAATAGTCTGCTCAGTCGTCATTGACTTCATGATCACGACATCCAGCCACTTAGACTGTGCATCTACAATCACTGAGAATGTATGACACTCCACTGGACAGTCTGTGTGTATTCTCTGCCATGGCTGTGTCGGCCATTCCCACTGATGTAATGGTGGCAATTGTGGAGTGTTCCTTAGTTTTGCATAGGATTGGCATTGCCTTACTTTCTCTTCAATTTGAACATCTAACCCTGGCCACCAAAAATAACTGCTTGTCAGTTCCTTCATCCTCACTACGCCAGGATGTCCTTCATGTAGTTGATCAAGGACTTTACTACGCAAGCACAGAAGAATAATCACAAGGATTCCCCATGATTAGACTCCACTCTGCATTGTCAACTCAAGTGGTCCTGTGATGTAAGGAATGAAGTCTGGATTTTCCCTATGCATGTCTGACAGCGTTCCTTTTTGGACCAAGTCCATCACCTTTCCATCACTGGATCAGTTCTTGTGCACCTCTGAACTTGAGATGAAGTTACAGGTACATTATCCATGCATGATTTGGATTTGTTTATTGTCACATGCACCAAGGTACAGTGAAAAGTATTTTTCTGCAAGCAGCTCAAACAGATCATTTTGTACGTGAAAAGAAAAGAAAATACATAATAGGGTGATGAGACCATCAATTCACACGACACGTGGTTAGAAGTGAACAGTGGTTTTAATCGTCTTACAACAGAGCTTGCCTGTGATGAGATGAACTCTAGATGAACTGGCAGGCAGGCTCCGACTGCCAAGCTTTATACAACCAGTGGGGGGGAGGGGTCATGGGCGGAGCCAAGGGTGGAGCCCAGTACAAACTTCCATACATTCCCAGTACACCTCCCCCTAGGATCAGAGCCGCGCAACTATTCGTGTGCCGAGCTTACAGAGGCATGGTACAACATGTGTGATGACAGTGTGAATTATGCTATTATGATTCACCACATTCACCCCCTGTAAAGAAATCAAATCTACAGGGGTTGTTGGTTTACAGATTGAGCCTGCCTGGTGATCGAGTTGTCTGTTGTGATCGGCGGAGCACCGGGGTTGCAGTCTCTTCTGGTGGCTGGATGATCACGGTCGGTTGGGGTACGATGGCGGACTCCGGGGGTGATTCTGTCTGAGCTTCGTACCCGTCTGGTTCGACTGGGGAGTGGGGGCGCTGAGAGCTTGCGGGTGCGGGCGCGCGGAACATGTGCAGCGAACTGGTAGGCGCGGGGGCGTGGGGCGCTGTGAGTTGGGTGGGATGTAGTGTGAGGGGTACCTCGGCGGTGGTAGTGGTGGGGTTTGATCCTGCAGACGCTAGGTCCTGAAGGGATACAGTGTCCTGACGGCCGTCAGGGAACTCTACGAAGGTGTATTGGGGGTTCGGGTGTAGTAGGAGCACTTTTTCCACAAGCGCGTCAGTTTTGTGTGCCCTGACGTGCTTCCTGAGGAGCACTGGGCCCGGTGTCTTCAACCATGCTGGGAGCGCAACCCCCGTGGTAATACCCCTGGAAAAGATAAAGAGCCGCTCGTGAGGGGTCTGATTGGTGGCGGTACACAAGAGGGACCTAATAGCGTGGAGCGCATCTGGGAGGACTTCTTGCCAATGGGAGATCGGGAGATTCCTGGACCGGAGGGTCAGTAGGATGGTCTTCCAGACCGTCGCATTCTCCCTCTCCACCTGCCCGTTCCCCCTGGGGTTGTAGCTGGTAGTCCTGCTCAAGGCGATGCCCTTGTCGAGCAGGTACTGACGCAGCTCATCGCTCATGAAGAACGAACCCCGGTCGCTGTGTACATAGCTGGGGAAACCAAACAGGGTGAAGATACTATGCAGGGCCCTAATGACTGTGTGGGAGGTCATGTCGGGGCACGGGATAGCAAAAGGGAATCGGGAGAACTCGTTGATGACATTTAGGAAGTACACATTCCGGTTAGTCGAGGGGAGTGGCCCTTTGAAATCGATAGCGAGGCGTTCAAAGGGCCTAGAAGCCTTGATCAGGTGGGCCCTGTCTGGTCTGTAGAAGTGTGGTTTGCACTCCGCGCAGATCGGGCAATCCCTGGTGACGGCTTTTACCTCCTCGGTGGAGAAAGGCAAATGTCGGGCTTTAATGTAGTGGGCAAGCCGGGTGACCCCCGGGTGGCAGAAGTAATTGTGGATGGCTTTTAAGCGGTCCTGGCGCACATGCCGCGGGACAGGGGATCTGGGGGCTCGTTGAGCTTCCCCGGTCGATACATAATATCGTATTTGTAGGTGGAGAGCTTGATCCTCCACCTCAGAATTTTGTCATTTTTAATTTTGCCCCTTTGTGAGTTGTCGAACATGAAGGCAACCGATCTTTGGTCGGTGATGAGGGTGAACCTTCTACCTGTGAGGTAGTGCCTCCAGTGACGAATAGCCTCCACAATAGCTTGTGCTTCCTTTTCGATCGAAGGTGTGACGAAGTTCCGAAGCGGAGAGGGTTTGGGAGAAAAATGCGACTGGTCTCCCTGCCTGATTTAGTGTGGCTGCAAGAGCGACCTCTGAGGCATTGCTCTCAACCTGGAAAGGAACGGATTCATCCACCGCCCGCATGGCAGCCTTGGCGATGTCCTCCTTGATGGAGTTGAAGGCCTGACGGGCCTCAGCTGACAGGGGAAAAAGTGTGGCCTTAAATAGCGGGCGGGCTTTGTCCGCATACTGAGGGAGCCACTGGGCATAATTAAAAAGAACCCCAGGCACTGTTTGAGGGCCCTGGGACAATGAGGGAGAGGGAGTTCTAAGAGGGGGCGCATACGGTCCGGGTCGGGGCCCAGGACTCCGTTTTCCACGACATGGCCAAGGATGGCTAGTCTGGTTGTGCGGAAAATGCATTTCTCCTTGTTGTACGTGAGATTCAGTTTCTGGGCCGTCTGGAGAAATCGATTGAGGTTGGCATCGTGGTCCTGCTGGTCATAGCCGCAGATGGTGACGTTGTCCAAGTACGGAAACGTGGCCCGCAGCCCGTACTGGTCCACCATTCGGTCCATTGCTCGTTGGAACACTGAGACCCCATTTGTGACGCCAAAGGGGACCCGGAGGAAATGGAAGAGGCGGCCATCGACCTCGAACGCCGTGAGTGGCGGTCCTCCGGGCGGATTGGAAGCTGGTGGCATGCAGACTTCAGATCCACCATGGAGAAAATCCGATACTGGGCTATCTGATTCAACATGTCTGCAATCCTGGAGAGGGGGTACGCGTCGAGGAGCGTAAACCGATTAATAGTCTGACTATAGTCTACGACCATGCGGAATTTTCCCCCGGTCTTGACGACCACCACCTGAGCTCTCCAGGGACTGTTACTGGCCTCTATGATCCCCTCACGTAGGAGCCTCTGGACCTCGGTTCGAATGAACACCCTGTCCTGTAGGCTGTACCGCCTGCTGCGAGTGACTACGGGTTTACAGTCCGGAGTGAGATTGGCAAAGAGAGGAGGGGGGGGGATTTGCAGCATGGCTAGGCTGCAGATAGTGAGTGGGGGTAGAGGTCCGCCGAAGCTGAGGGTGAGATTGCACTGAAAATCGAGTCCCAGTAAGAGTGGGGCGCAGAGTTCGGGCAGGACGTATGGTTGAAAATTAGAGTAACTAGTGCCTTGGATCGTTAGAGTCGCGACGGTGCATCCTTGGATGTGGACAGAGTGGGAACCCTAAGCGAGGGAGATAGTTTGCCGTGCAGGAAAAAGAGGGAGCGAACAGCGTCTGACCAGATCTGGGTGTACGAAGCTTTCGGTGCTCCCGGAGTCGAAAAGGCACGGTTTACTGTACCCGTTGATTTGGACCGTCGTCATAGAGTTGTGGAGATGTTTTGGGCACGATTGGTCCAGTGTGACTGCGTTGAGTTGTGGGTAGTCGGCGGCTCGGTCGGCTGCGCTAGGGTGGCCCTGCGATGAGTGCCCGCTGATGTCGCAGTCTTCAATCAAATTTTCTGAGTTTGGAGAGGATGGAGCCCAAAATGGCCGCCCCATGGATCGCACGTGGCAGGCGGCGAGGAAGATGGCGTCCAAGAAGGCGGCCCCCATGAGTCGCACGTGGTTGGCCGCGTGGTGGGGGTCCACCAAGCTGGCGGCCCCCATGGATCTCATGTGGAGGGCGGAGGCGGAGTCGGGGTATAGGCCGCAGCGTTCCGGGGCCTGTGGGCCTGCGACTGCAGAGAGCAGTTGCTTTGTGCTGTGGGAGCGTTAAGAGCTGGGGCCTTCCTTGCCAGACACACTCTGGCGTAGTGACCTTTTCGCCCGCAACTGCTGCAGGTCGCATTGCGGTCCGGGCAGTGCTGCCGTGGGTGCTGGGACTGGCCACAAAAGTGGCAGGCTGGGGCAGCATGGTAGCTGGGCGGCCGCACGGTGCAGGCCTGGGGTAGTTGCTGGTCAGGGGCCCATGACGGGGTCGCGGAGTCTGCAGGAAATGAGGTGAGGCTATGAAACGAGACCTCCATAGTTGTAGCGAGTTCAACAGTATCTTCTAAATTTTGAACCCCTTTCTCCAGCAGTCGCTGGCGCACGTAATTCGATCTAAGGCCTGCAACAAAGACATCGTGGACAGCAAGTTCTCTATGTTCAGCAGCATTTACTGCCTGGTAATTACAGTCCCGGGATAAGGCTTTTAAATCTCTTCGAAATTCTTCTAGCGATTCTGTGGGGCGCTGGCTGCGAGTAGTAAAAACGTGGCGCGCGTAGACCTCATTGACGGGCCTCACGTACATTTTGTCGGGTAGGGCCAGGACCTCTGTATATGAGCCGGTACAATTTAACTGAGTAGATATACGATGGCTCACCCTTGCGTGCAGTATGCTGAGTTTCTGCTCCTCCGTCGTTTCTGTGGAGCTTGCTTCAGCCAGGTAGGCCTTAAAACATCGGAGCCAATGTGAAAAGATTTATTTCGCCTCTGCATCCTGTGGGTCGAGTTCCAGTCAATCAGGCTTGAGGGCTGATTCCATCGTCGTTCCTTACTGTTTCTTAAGACGATTAAATTGATGAGACCATCAATTCCGCGACACGTGGTTAGAAGTGAACAGTGGTTGGGCAGCACGGTGGCCTAGTGGTTAGCACAACCACCTCACGGCTCTGAGGTCCCAGGTTCGATCCCGGCTCTGGGTCACTGTCCGTGTTGAGTTTGCACATTCTCCCGGTGTCTGCGTGGGTTTCGCCCCCACAACCCAAAAATGTGCAGAGTAGGTGGATTGGCCACGCTAAATTGCCCCTTAATTGGAAAAAATAATTGGCTAATCTAAATTTATTTTAAAAAAAAGAAGTGAACAGTGGTTTTAATCGTCTTACAACAGAGCCTGCCTGTGACGAGATGAACTCTAGATGAACTGGCAGGCAGGCTCCGACTGCCAAGCTTTATACAACCAGTGGGGGGGGGGAGTCATGGGCGGAGCCAAGGGTGGAGCCCAGTACAAACTTCCGTACATTCCCAGTAAACCTCCCCCTAGGGGCAGAGCCGCGCAACTGCTCGTGTGCCGAGCGTACAGAGGCATGGTACAACATGTGTGATAACAGTGTGAATTATGCTATTATGATTCACCACATAGGGCAACTCAAGGTCCGCACTGTAAATACATAGACACTGGCATCAGGTGAAGCATACATGAGTGTAGTATTAATCAGGTCAATCCATAAGAAGGACGTTTAGGAGTCTGGTAACAGCGGGGAAGAAGCTGATTTTGAATCTGTTTTTGCATGTACTCAGACTTTTGTATCTCCTGCCCGATGGAAGAAGTTGGAAATGTGAGTAAGCTGGGTGGGAGGGATCTTTGATTATGCTGCCCGCTTTCCCCAGGCAGCAGGAGGTATAGATAGAGTCAATGGTTGGGACGCGGGTTCGTGTGATGGACCGGGCTGTGTTCATGACTCTCTGAAGTTTCTTGTGGTCTTGGGCCGAGCAGTTGCCATACCAGGCTTGATACAGCCAGATATGATGCTTTCTGTGGTGCATCTGTAAAAGTTAATTCGAGTCAGTGTGGACATGCCACATTTCCTTAGTTTCCTGAGGAAGTAAAGGCGCTGTTGTGCTGTCTTGGTGGTAGCGTCGGTGTGGGTGGACTAGGACAGATTTTTGATGATGTGCACACCTAGGAATTGAAACTGTTAACCATCTCCACCTCAGACCTGTTGATGCTGACAGGGATGTGTACAGTACTTTGCTTCCTGAAGTCAATGACCAGCTCTTTAGTTTTGCCGGCATTGAGGGAGAGATTGTTCTCTATAGTGAGAAATACAGGATGCAATGTTCTTCAGATGCCTACTTGATTTGCAGTGGCATTCTAGACAAAGCATCAGTTTTTGCATGTTGCTCTGCATTGCGATATTTGATATCGTATGTGTGTGCCAACAATGTGAAAGACCATCTTTGTAATCTACTGGCAGTCAAAGAAGGAATACCGTTATATGGCCCAAAGATTATCGTCAACGGTTAATGATCCATCAAAAGAGTAAAATGAAATCCATAAAGGTAGTGGTGGAACCTTCTTACCCTGAAAATAATGCTCAAAGCCACTTTTTATAGCTGAGCGTAATTCATTTGTGAAGCAAATGCTATCAGTTGTTGCTCTCATGAAGGCATTATGTGTAAGACAACTGCTCCAACCACATAGGGTGATGCATCGCAAACAAGTTGTAACCTCAGTTTGGGATTATAATGAACCAACAGCTCTGACTTCTGTAAGGCACCTTGTACCTCATGCACTTTTGCATTCTTCTGACCAGTGCCATGCCTGTTTGGCACATAGAAAAGTCTGCAAAGGCTTCAATCGTGTAGCTAGGTTTAGCATGAATTTACCATAATAATTGATCAATCCTAAAAACAACCTTGAAAGTGTCAAATTTTGAGGATGTGGTGCTTCTAAGATTGCTACCATCTTCTTTGGTTCCTTTGTAAATCATCTTTATTGATGATATGACCCAGGTAATTTATGGATGACTTGAAAAAGTTACTCTTTTCCTTTTTAGCTGTAAGATCGTGGCTCTGTAAACACTTCAGAGTCACTTTCAAATTATTTAAGTGTTCCTCTTCACTTGAATCAGTGATGAATATGCCATCTAAATAACATTGTACCACATTCAGCCCACTTAGAATTTGATCACTGGATCTCTGAAAACGAGCAAGTGCAGACGACATTCCAAAAGAAAGTCTTCTGTAACAAAATAAACCTTTGTGCATCACAATGGCAAATAGCGGCTGTGATCCTGCACCCACATTCATCTGCAGATATGCCTGTGAAAGATCAAGTTTACTGAATTTCAGCCCTCCAGAAAGTCCATTAAACACGTCTTCAATCAGCAGCAGTAGATAATGATCTGTGCACAATAATGGATTAATAGTTGTTTTAAAATCTCCACATTTTCTTACTGAGCCATTATGTTTCAATACAGGAACCATTGTTGTTGCCCAATCACTCGTAACAGCTGGTTCAATGACCCCTGTTTAGCCGAGTCTTTCTAGTTCTTCAACTTTTGGCCTAATAGCATATGGCAAGGTTCTACCTTTGAGACATTTCGGTATATTGTTTGCCTTGATTTTTAAGTGCACTTCAACTCCAGTCATAGAGTCTAGTGAATCTATGAACACCTTCTCATACTTCTCAAGAGGTTGTTGCAAGTTGCTCTTTGAGTCTACTTTTTCCCAGTTAAGTCTAATCCTTGCTAACCATGCTCTACCAAATGAAGCAGGAAAGTTTCCACAGACAACGTGAAGAGGCAACTTCACCATCTGTCCTTTTGCTTCTACTTTTATCACAGTGCTTCCTTTTAATGGTAAGACCTCTTCAGTGTATGTCCTTACGATTACATTTGACAGTTTTAAAGGCAAATGCTTTAGTTTTTGATCATAAATAGTTTCAGGTATTAACAATACCAATCTTCTCATATCCACTTACATTTTGATTAAATGTTATTGACCGCCCCACATTGACAAAATACCTTGCTTCAGCTCCCATACTAGTTCTGGTACATTGTCTTCTGAGTGATCTTGAACTTTGTCCACTAATTTATAGACATGACTAGTCTGTTAAGATGTGTTTTTTCTTGCACATTCTTGGTGTTGGAAATGTTATCAGAGCCCAAGAAGCCTTTGTAATATGACCTTATTTTCAAAGTTCCTGCATTTATTTGTTCTACTCCAGCATTCCATCACAGAGTGTCCAACCTGTGTACACTGGTGACATGGTTGCACCTTGCAGCCTTGTTCCTTGTGGTATCCATTTTGTGGATCTTTGCTCCAGCCCCTATCTATGAAGCTTCTCTCATTGCTAACTCCATAGATGTGGCAACTTCCAGAGCAGCTTTTAGAGTTAAATCACTTACAGTGAGTAGCTTCCTCTGAGTAGCTCACTGCGGAGTCAACAAACCAGCCTTTCACGTAAAGTATCACCAAGTAGTCGATAGAAAGTACTCCGAGGCCCAACCATAGAGCTGCTGGTGGAGAGGAAAAAGCTGCAAATGGAAAACAGTGTACCAACTCTGCCAGATACGGGGGACCTTCTACGAACAGGAGACAAGGCTGGCCGCCTATTGGCTCACCAGCTGAGAAAGCAGGCAGCCACAAGGGAAATAGCGCAGGTTAAGGATAGCAAAGGCAGACTGGTAACAGAGCCAAAGGAGGTCGATTGGGCATTCGTGACTGTACACCTCCGAGCCCCCCCGACGGGGATGCAGGAATGAAACAGTTCCTAGACAGACTGGAACTACCAGTGGTGGGGAAAGACAGACGGGGGGAGCTGCAAGCACCAATAGACCTGGGAGAAATCATGGAGAGCACCAGCTCCATGCAGGCAGGGAAGGCACCGGGACCCGACAGGTTCCCGGCGGACTTCTACAAAAACTTTGCAGCAGTCCTGGCCCCACACCAAAGGGACATGTTTGCGGACTCACTGGCAGGGGGAACCCTGCCCCCAACGTTAGAGCAGGCCACAATTTCACTAATACCCAATAAAAATAAAGACCTGGCGGAATGTGGATCATACAGACCTATTTCAATGCTGAACATGGATGCGAAAATACTCGCAAAGGTCCTCGCAAAGCCAAAAGGCTGGAGGGCCGAGTACCAGAGATGGTCGCAGAGGACCAAACGGGCGTTGTCAAGGGTAGGCAGCTCACAGCATACATCAGGCGGCTGCTGAATGTGATAATGATCCCCCCCAGGGAGCGAACACCAGATGTGATCATCTCCCTGGACGCAGAAAAGGCCTTTGACAGTGTCGAATGGAGATACCTCCACGAGGTACTGGAACGGTTTGGGCGAGGAGCGGGATTCACCGCCTGGGTGAGGTTCCTGTACAATGCTCCCAAAGCGAGTGTCCGAACTAACACCACCAGCTCTGAATACCTCCAGCTGCAGAGAGGACCAAGTCAGGGTTGCCCCCTGTCCCCACCCTTGTCCACGCTAGCCATCAAATCTCTGGCGATAGCCCTGCGGGACGCAAAAAGCTGGAAGGGAATCCGGAGAGGAGACAGAGAGCACAGAGTCTCACTCTATGCAGTTGACCTGCTCCTCTATGTCTTGAAGCCACAGGAGGGACTGATGGCAATACTGCAAATACTGAAAGAGTTTGGAACCTTCTCGGGCTGCAAACTTAACCTGGGCAAAAGCGAGACATTCACAGTGAACCAAAACTGGAGAGGGAGAGAGCTGGACGGGCTCCCGTTCAAAACAGCCCAGAACAGATTCCGCTACCTGGGCATCCAAATAGCCAGAGACTGGACACAGATCCACAAGTGGAACCTGACCAGCCTGTTGGAGGAAGTTAGAAAAGGCCTTCAAAGGTGGGGCTCACTCCCACTCTCCCTGGCGGGGAGAGTGCAGACGATCAAGGTGAACGTACTGCCAAGGTTTCTCTTCCTGTTTAGATCCATCCCGATCTTCATCCCCAAGGCCTTTTTCCAAAACATAGACAGGCTAATAATGGCATTTGTGTGTGTGTGTGGGGGGGGGGGGGGGGGGGGGGGGCAAGAACCCAAGAATTCCCAAACCGACACTGAAAAGAGGGAAAGTAAGAGGGGGCCTAGCTCTACCGAACCTACAATACTACCACTGGGCAGCAACGGCAGGAAAAGTGAGGGGATGGGTACAAGAACCCAACACAGATTGGGTACAAATGGAGGAGGCATCCTGTAAAGTAACAACCCTCCGGGACCTGGCCACAGTAGCACTCCCACCCTCCTCAACAAGGTACACAACGAGCCCAGTGGTAGCGGCCACGCTGAGAACGTGCACCCAGTTGAGACAGCACTTCGGGATAACCAAAATGCCCCTTATCGCCCCCATCTGCGGCAATCACAGATTGCCCCCCCCAGCCATGCTCGATACCATCTTCAAGAGATGGAGGCGGGACAGGGGCACACTGACGGTCGGGGACTTCTACGTAGGGTGCAGACTGGCAACACTGGATGACGAGGAAGTGGAAACTAGCAAGAGGACAGGAATTGAGACACCTCCAAATGAAGCACTTCCTCCGCAAAGAGACAGTAGGGTACCCCGGGGCTCCAGAAAGCACACTACTAGAGGACCTGATAGGCACAAGCAGCGAGAAGGGGTGGCTATGTGGGTAAATATATGGACAGCTACTGGACAGAGCCCGAACACCACTGGACGAGACCAGACAAAAATGGGAGGACGAACTGGGGACAGAGATAGGATGGGGACTCTGGATCGAAGCACTGAGCAGGGTGAACTCCACCTCCTCCTGTGCAAGGCTAAGCCTAATGCAGCTCAAAGTGGTGCACAGAGCGCACCTGACTAGAACCAGAATGAGCAGCTTCTTCCCGGAGGTGGAGGACAAATGTGAACGGTGCCAGTGGGGCCCAGCCAAACACATCCACATGTTTTGGGCTTGCCCCCATCTGGCTGGGTTCTGGACAGCCTTCTCCGAGGCAATGGCCAAGGTTGTGGGGGTGAGGGTGAAGCCATGCCCAATAGTGGCAATCTTCGGGGTATCGGAGCAGCCAGAGCTACACACAGGAAGGGGCCCAACGCCCTCGCTTTCGCTTCCCTAATCACACGCCGGAGAATCCTGCTTGGCTGGCGATCGGCAGCACCACCCAAAGCTTCAGACTGGCTCGCTGACCTCTCGGAATTTCTCCACCTGGAGAAGATTAAGTAGCCATCCGAGGGTCAGAGGAAGGCTTCCTGGATACTTGGGGGCAGTTCGTCGGCCTGTTCCAAAACTTGTTCGAGACCAGCAACGAGGAGTAAGCCAGGAAAAAGAAAGATGAAGAACCAAAGGAGAAAAATGTAATGTATATAAATAACAACTGTTTATAAATATGAGAAAAGCCAATAAAAAGATTTTCAAAATAAAAAGTATCACCAAGTACTTCTAACTTTCTTAAAGTCACTACAACTTTACGTACTGGCGGCATCGTGGCACAGTGGTTAGCACTGCCGCATCACAGCTCCAGGGATCCGGGTTCAATTCCAGGCTGTGTGGAGTTTGCACTTTCTCCCCATGTCTGCATGGGTTTCCTTAGGGTGCTCTGGTTTCGTCCCACAGTCCAAAGATGTGCAGATTAGATGGATTGGCCATGCTAAATTGCGGCTTAGAGTTCAAAAGATTAGGTAGGGTTACTGGGTTACGCGGATAGGGTGGAGGCATGGGCTTTAGTAGGGTGCTGTTTCCGAGGGCCAGTGCAGACTCAATGGGCTGAATGGCCTCCTTCTGCATTGTAAGGATTTTATGATTCTATGACTGTAAAATGCTTGCACTTTCCTCCCTGCCTTCAGTGGTGGAACTGAAACCTTACGGCAACCAATAGACAGTCTGGGAGAGAAATGACCCTCTAAAAGTTTCATTAGCTCGACGTAGAACTTTTTTCCTGGTTTTGTTCCCGGTGAACTAAATTTTGTAGCAGCATAAAGGTTTTACACTAAAATGAGAAAAGTTGCAACCATTAGGTTATCTGTTGTTTGATTCCCAATGAGATATAATTGGAATCTTTCCTCATATGAGTTCTTCATCTCATAGTCTTCATCAAATTCATCCATGGCACCAGTTTTTCGTGCCATTTTGGATCTCAGCTCCTAGGGGCTACGTTTCAACCAACTTCCTCCGTTCCAATTTTTTCGAAGGCGTGGCACAAACGATCCCCTTTTATCCAGCCAGCAATTAGAGTTTTCTTTCTTAGCGTGACTGTGGTTCGACCTTTCCCCAGAATAATGGCATGTACAGAATCGCAAGACTTCTGAATCTCCATTACCTGCATCTTATTTAGCTTTGCCACGTGCGTGGTCCTGTAGCTCAGATTCTACTCACTTCAATGACAAGCAGGTTTCTTGAATTGTCATCCTCCTTTACTCATGGTTGCAGCGGAAAGTTTTTTTCAACCTCGACGTTGGTGGCTGAACTTCACGAGGTGTTTTGCTCTCAATGCCGGATCCACTATTTCGTATTACTAATTTTTTTGTTGCAGCGATTTTCTTCAGCCTCAATCTTCGTCATCAGTTTTCTCTTTTACTTTGTTAGAAAAGGGACAGACATGCCATACTCTGGATTCTTTCAAAACACAAAGCTTAATAAGAAGTGTTGCACATACAATGGAACTGCAAAGTTCTTGCACACACTCTGCTGACAATGCTACACACCGCATGACTCTTTACCACCAGAGATATATTTTTGGATACATAACACAGTTTAGCCTTATCTCCAAACAAAAAATTAAAGTTATACTGCGGGATTTTCTGTCGGAGGGATCATCCACAATGCCGGCAGTGCACCCACGCCCGTGCGTTTCCTGACGGCGTGGGGTGGCCCACAATGAGAAACCCCATTGGCTGGCTACGGAAACGGAGAATGCCACTGCTGGCGAGGGTGCGTCGCGCATGAAAACGGGGCTGGTGGAACGGAGAATCCCTCCCACGGTCTATCGAGCCAGGGTTTCATTCTGGGATCTGACCGTCCAGTAGTAACATCAGTTGCGATTGTAACAAAAGTAATGTTTTAGCTTATATCCCTGAATGTTTTGGTTGCCAGGCAGCTGGACAGAAAAAGCTTTCTAATTAAAGATATCAAACACCTTGACAACTGGAGATGTACTGGAGGATTCAAAATACTTCTGAACCCTTCTACAAAAATCCTAATTTGTTTTAGAGAAACCAATTCTTTTATACCCTTCAAAACTGGATTATGTAATCTTTCGCAACAATGGGTGCTGCCTCTGATTAAACTCCTCCTTGATTAATCCTTATAATGTACTTATTTTTTAATAGTTAAAGACTTTCTTATTTTATCTATCCTGTGAGTCAATAGCTGGATAATGTGTGCTTACAATATTCTGGGACAGAAGGTGAAGTCAAACGGGGTCAGAGGTGAGCTGGCAAGATGGATACAGAACTCACTCGGTCATAGAAGACCGAGGGTAGCAGTGGAAAGGTGCTTTTCTGAATTGAGGGCTGTGACTCGTGGTGTTCCGTAGGGCTCAGTACTGGGACCGCTGATGTTTGTAGTCTGTATAAATGGTTTGGAGGAAAATGAAACTGGTCTGATTAGTAAGTATGAGGGCGACCCTAAGGTTGGTGGAATTGCGGTTGGCGATGAGGGCTGTCAGAGGATACAGCAGGACATAGATCGGTTTGAGACTTGGGTGGAGAGATGGCAGGTGTAGTGTATTCCGGGCAAATGTGAGATAATGCATTTTGGAAGGTCTTAAACAGGTGGGAAATATACTGTAAATCGCCGAACCCTTAAGTGTATTGACAGGCAGAGGGATCTGGGTGTACAGCTCCACAGTTCACTGAAAGTGGCAACGCAGGTGGAGAAGGTAGTCAAGAAGGCATACAGCATGCCGGGGCATTGAGTATAAAAATTGGCAAATCATGCTGCAGTTGTATAGAACCTTAGTTAGGCCACACTTGGAGTATAATGTTCACTTCTGGTCGCCACACTGCCAGGAAGATGTGGAGGATTTGGAAAGGGTACAGAAGATGTTTACTAGGATGTTGCCTGGTATGGAGGGCATTAGATATGAGGAGAGGTTGGATAAACTCAGTTTGTTCTCATTGGAACGATGGAGGTTGAGGGGGGAACTGATAGAAGTCTACAAAATTATGAGGGCATACACAGAGTGGATAGTCAGATGCTTTCCCGGGGTGCAAGAGTCAATTACGAAGGGGCATAGGTTAAGGTGCAAGGGGTAAAGTTTAGAGGAGATGTGTGAGGGAAGTTTTTTTACACAGAGGGTAGTGGGTGTCTGGAACTCGTTGCCGGAGGAGGTGGTGGAAACAGGTATGATAGTAACGTTTAAGGGACGTCTTTACAAATACATGAATAGAATGGGAAGAGAGGGATACAGACCCCGGAAGGGTAGAAGATTCTAGGTTAGATGGGCAGAATGGTCAGTGCAGGCTTGGAGGGCTGAAGGGCCTGTTCCTGTACTGTACTTTTCTTTGTTCTTTGTTCTAATATTAATCCTGATTTCTTGCTTTGTTGGCTCGACAGCTGGTTTATGATGCAGAGTGAGACCAGCAGCGCAGGTTCAATTCCCATACTGGCTGGGGTTATTCATCAAGGCCCCATCCTTTTAACCTTGCCCCTCATCTGAGGTGTGGTGACCCTCAGGTTAAATTGCCACCAGTCAGCTCTCCCCTCAAAGGGGAAAGCAGCCTATTGTCATCTAGGACAATGGCGACTTTACTTTAATTTACTTAAGTGATTTTAAACTTTTAATAGAAAAATAAAGATATGTAAAAGCATCTTTCTTCTCCAGCTTAGACAGAGTTGCATTTCTATAATCTTGTCCAATTTTGATTCACTGATCTAAGTTCTAGGGATGTCTTGTTATATATAACCAAATAGGAAGTAGCTTACTGTAACACTCAATAACAGAAGACTTCTGGGTGAAAATGGCTAAAAATAGCTATCTGTTAGCATCCATTTTCTCAATTTGGAAGTATAATACCGTAAATATATATATGGGGGTGGAATCTCCATTGCAGACACCGGTATTAGGATTCTCGATCGGACAGAGAATGGAGCGTCCAGGAAAAAAAGGGTTTGACACCCGTTGTGATGCTTTGGTCCCTGGTGGCAGCCTCAGAGCACTACCTGCCCCGTGCTGGTGGGAGGATGAAAATCGGTGATTTACATTCATTTCCACTTGATTAATGGGCTGGTAACCCGAGTCACCAACTCCCCCCTGTGTTATGCACCAACCCCCACAGCAGGAAATCTTCCGGGTGGGCTTTCGTGTAGGTTTGCCCAAGTGTAGCTCTAATGTGATGGACCCCATGATGGGTCAAGGTGATCAGTGCATAACTGAGCTGCTCCGCAATTTCCTTTGAGAGGCCCCCTTAACCCCCACAATGCAAATTGTGCCCCCCCCCCCCCCCCCCCCCCCCCCAGGAGCACCTTCATCACCAATCACAGGAATAACAAGTCATTCCTCCACAGCACACATGTATCAGAGTGACCCTCCCCATCAGGCCACCCCATCAGAGACCCCCATCAGACCCCACATCAGTGCCCCCCCATCAGTCACCTCTCCTGAAAGTTGCAGCCCAGGCACTCGAGTGAAAAACCACTGCATTTTCACTTACCCTTCCCTAACATCTGCTGCCTCAGAGAAAAGTGTTTAAAATGGCAGCTGCTACAAGTGTCAGAGGCTTCATTGAAAGCCAAGCACTTCAAAAGGCTTCAAATCCTTTAACAGACTTTGAAATGCAAATCTTCCATTCAATTTCATACCGCAATATATTTTATTGGCCAGTGATTAATAGTTTATTACTCCAGAGACAGGTGCTTGATGGACTTATCTATCTTTCCTTTCACTCTTGGATGCATCTCAAGTACACTGTTTTGATGCTAACCACAATGTTTATAAATATTTTTTCTATGATTGACAGTTCCTCACCACATCAAAAGCAGAAACCATTCACAGCAGAAAGCACTTAGCTGCATGCGTGCTCTGTGTGTGTGTATGTGGGGGGGGGGGGTTGACTTGTTATTCTCATGGGGGGGGGATGCCCCTACTTGTCAGCAGAGGGGGCAAGATTTGTCTTGTTGGGGGGAGTGGGGCCCACTGCCGGACCTCGGTATTGGGCCGTCTGCTCAAAATGGTGGCCTGATACCTGGATTCCAATGGAATTAGGTGAGCTCTCCCACATGCATAAATTTTCCTGGCGAAGGAGAAAAACTCGCACCTGGATGCCACTCCGAGCGCCAGCGGAAACCAGTATCGATTCTCCGCTGGCGGGAGCATCTGAGCTCTAGAACTGAGAATACAGGCCATGAATTCTACCTACTTATTCAATTATTTTTGTCCACCAAAATGCTTTACAACCAAATAAAATGCTTTGAAGTACAGTCATTGCTTTAGTGGAGGAAACATGATAACGAAGTTTCAGAAGGCAAGATTGCACAAACATCAATGAGGTAATGATCAGATTATTTGTTTTAGTTCTGTTGGTTAAAGGATAAATGTTTAACTAGAACATCAGAGAGAACTCCCTTGATCTAATTTAAAATAGAAGTTTGGGTCTTCTTCATCCACCTGGGAAAGCAGATGGGGCCCCGTTTAAAATCTCAGCCAAAGGTCGTACCTTGTTCTGCGTTGGGACCGTCAGCATAGATTTTATGTTCAAGTCTCTGGGGTGGCCCTTGAACATACAATCTTCTCACAGAGATGAGAGGACAATCGCTGAGCCACAAGTGACATTCTGGAGCAGGGTGTTGCCCACATACTTTAGAAAATCAACTTGAGGCATTTTACATTTGGTGTTTGATTAATTTTCACTGCAGGAAACCAGCATACATACCCTGCACATTGATATGGGGCAGCAGGGTAGCATGGCGGTTAGCATAAATGCTTCACAGCTCCAGGGTCCCAGGTTCGATTCCCGGCTGGGTCACTGTCTGTGTGGAGTCTGCACGTCCTCCCTCTGTGTGCGTGGGTTTCCTCCGGGTGCTCCGGTTTCCTCTCACAGTCCAAAGATGTGCGGGTTAGGTGGATTGGCCATGCTAAATTGCCCATAGTGGCCTAATAAAAGTAAGGTTAAAGGGGGGGGGGGTTGTTGGGTTACGGGTATAGGGTGGATACGTGGGTTTGAGTAGGGTGATCATGGCTCGGCACAACATTGAGGGCTGAAGGGCCTGTTCTGTGCTGTACTGTTCTATGTTCTATATACCCAGTTCCCATGTCCTAGTGGCACATCTATAAACCACTTCAAATAAGTCATTTGAATCTAGTTATGTAAACCTGCGGAGCCCCCACCTGTTAGGTTCCGGTTAGGCACGCTACAGCCTTCCGGCCTGAACATCGAATTCAACAACTTTAGATGATCAGCCCCACCTTGACCCATTTGTTTTCATTTCATTTTAACTGTCTTTTACCATTTCTTTCTTTCTTAATATACATTTAATTTCCCCCGCCTCCCCCCCCAATCTTATCCACCTCCTCTTTGCTTCCCCCTTCCCCTCCCCCCACACCTACAGTTCATCCTCTGATGTTAGTTTCCCTGCTGTTTGACCTTTCACATCTTTTGTTCTCTCTGGGGACTGCCATTAGCACTCTTTCCCCTTGGTATCTGTGGCCATTAGCACCCGGTTTCCCTGGGTTTCTGTGGCTATGACTCATCTTTCATTCTCACTCCACAGTATAAATATTTCCCACTTTCTCTGTCTGTTAGCTTTGACAAAGAGTCATCGGACTCGAAATGTTAGCTCTTTTCTCTCCCTACAGATGCTGCCAGACTTGCTGAGATTTGCCAGCATTTTCCCTTTCGTTTCAGATTCCAGCATCCGCAGTAATTTGCTTTTCTCTTTGAGCCCACACCTGCACGCAGTTCCCTTTCGATTCAAACTAAACTAACATCAAATATAAAGCACCTTCTGTTTTCCTGCCTGTGTGGAGAAATTTCTAAATCTTCGCCATTGTTGGCAGGCTCTTGATGCTAAATCAGTGGGGATTGGAGCGAGAAGAAAGGGATGCAGTTCAAAGGTTCGGATGTCTCTCATTTTGGGACCATGTCACTGTTCACAGTTCTAGATGTCAGCCCTGAAGTTGCCTGCAATTTAAAATTACGTTGTTAAGGATTAAGAAAAAACAATTGCCTATGGTTTTAGAACATTACCAAGTCCAATATTAGTCATTCATGGACACCTCTCTCTATATTGGTGTTCATAATAAAACTTATTGGGTTTCCAGAAATTGAATCCAATCCTTTCTGCTGCAGTAAATTATTTTACTCAAAGGATGTGCGTTACGTTATTTAGACATGAAATCTAAGACTCCAAAATATACAGCCAGGCAGAGATCCTTTAAAGTTCCTGAAGTATTTTCTCTGACTTCAATAGAAGGAATACATAGCAACCTGTTACCTGGGCCAATTCCACTGTGACCTGCCTAATTCAACTGGACATTGATGACTGGCATATGCCTGAAAAGCCGCCCGCAGGGATCCCAGCAAGGTCACAAGGACTGCGAGTGGGTGCTGCAGTCAGACACACTGCTGTCAGCAATGCTGTGCGCCCTTCAAGGGTATATGAAATGCATGAAAATGCTTAATCAAAGTTCGACCTTTCGAGCCTGTGGCAATGACACTTCATGCTGGTTATTAAGGGCAAGAATAGTAAATTATGACTGTATGTTTCCACAAAATGTTATTGTGTTTTACAATTTGTAACTTTTTAATTTTGAACCTTTCCGCCCCTGTGAAACTCGCCCCACCCCCACTTCACTTCTGGGAACCAGCATTCATATCAAATGCTCCCAGGTCAGATGTAACATTAAAAGCAAAATACTGCGGGTTCTGGAAACCTGAAATACAAGGTGTAATATTGTTAGCAGCAAGGCAGCGTTCCAGATTCAACTGTGTGAATTTCTTATTCCCAATAAACCAACCTTATTGTTTCTGTAAGTGAGATTAATAGATTGGTGCACTATGTGCCAAATTACAGACACTTTTGTGTCATGAATGAAGGGCCACTGGTAACTGGGTTTGAAACCATTCCGACTCATATCCCACAGCAACCTTAGGGCAAGTACCAAGATAAAACTTGAATCCATCAGCCTGAACAGACTTCGAACTTAGGATCCAGGGGTGAAAGAACATTTCACGAACTTGTTCAGCACTCATAAATAGAGCCAATCTCTTCTTAGATTTTCTTTCTGAGTATAATACTAAAAGTAAGTAAGCTAATTCAAAATAGAACTGTGCAAAGAAAGATCTGCAGAAACATTTACAAGCTTTAACCATATATTTCCCTGACTTTTCCTAAGCTTGGCAAATTAATTAATATGTATTTATTGCAATGTTGAAAGACCACAGAAACACGGTAGCACAGTGGTTAGCACTGTTGCTTCACAGCACCAGGGACCTGGGTTCGATTCCTGGCTTGGATCACTGCTGTGAGGAGTCTGCATGTTCCCCCCGTATCTATGTGGGTTTCCTCCGGGTGCTCCAGTTTCCTCCCACAGTCCAAAGATGTGCAGGTTAGGTAGATTGGTCATGCTAAATTGTCAAAAGTGTCAAAAAGGTTAGGTGGGGTTACTGGGATCCTGGGATATAACATAGAACATAGAACAGTACAGCACAGAACAGTCCCTTCGGCCCTCGATGTTGTGCTGAGCTTTGTCCGAAAGGCTTAAGTAGGGTGCTCTTTCCAAGGGCCAGTGCAGGCTCGATGAGCCGAGTGGCCTCATTCTGCACTGTGATTCTATGATTTGAAATTAGATGCTTGTTCGGAATAAATTAGCAAATTGGATAATTCATAAATATTTCTAAAACATGAGGGGCAGAATGGTGACACAGTGGTTAGCATTGGTGCCTCACAGAACCAGAGACCTGGGTTTGATTTTGGCCTGGCGTGAGTGTCTGTGTGGAGTTTGCCCATTCTCCCTGTGTTTGCGTGGGTTTCGCCTCCACAACCCAAAGATGTGCAGGCTAGGTGGATTGGCGATGCTAAATTGCCCCTTAATTGGAAAAAAAAAGTGTTTGCGTGGGTTTTCTCCAGGCCTGCTGATTTTGTCCCACAGTTCAAAGATGTACAGTTTATGTGGATTGGCCATGCTAAATTGCCCCTTAGTGTCCAACGATGTGACGGTTAAGTGGGGTTACAGCGTTAGGGCGAGAGAGTGGGCTGAGATAGGTACTCTGAGGGCAGCATGGTGGCACAGTGGTTAGCATTGTTGCCTATGTCGCTGAGGACCCGGGTTCGAATCCCGGCCCTGGGTCATTGTCCGTGTGGAGTTTGCACATTCTCCCCGTGTCTGCGTGGGTTTCGCCCCACAACCCAAAGATGTGCAGGTTAGGTGAATTGGCCACGCTAAATTGCCCCTTAATTGGAAAAAATTATTGAGTACTCTAAATTTATTTTAAAAAAAGAGATAGGTACTCTTTCAGAGGATCAGTGCAGACCCGATGGGCCGAATGGCCTCCGTCTGCACTGTAGGGATTCTATGGATTTTATGATGGTAGTTTTAGTAAAGGCAATAGAGTCAGCCAAGTAAAAGTAAAGTACTGGTTTATTCACAACAGAAATGTAGATACACACAAGACCTGGTTAGGCTTCACCGGTTCTTTCTCTCTGGAGGCCTGTTCATGCTAGGCTGATCTCATATACACCAGTCCCCGCTCTATAGTTAAAGGGAGGGTGCACACTCATCGACGCACTATCATCAAACCTGTCCCATGTGGTTCGTGCAGAATCTTACACTACTGCAGTTTACAATATTTCAATAGTGGAATTAACTTGGATCTATTGGTTATTTATTAGAAATGGAGGCATAACTGTGAGCATATCCTCGGCCATCCCTGCGTTAACAAGAAGCGTAGTTAGGAGAACATCAAAGCGCCGCAGAAAACCAGCTTGGATTTCAAGAGCTTTTAGTTGACTTCACCTTACACTCTAGAATTCACTTCTTGAATTCCTTTGCCTTGACACTTCTCTTCCTCCTTTTTACCAACTTTATAATGTCTCTTGTTCAATGTTTCCGTTTATCGCTCCTAACTCTTCTACTCCTTGTTGGCTTTGGTCTCTCATTTATGAAACATATGCGGATGTTTACTGTGTAAATTATGCTAAGTTTTCAAAAAATGTTCCCAAGCACTTCACAGAAGAAATCTACGCTGCACAGAGGGAGAAACGAGGAGGGCTGGTCAAAAGCTTCATCGGTGGTGGGTTTTACGAGAGATTTAAAGAAAGTATGGGAGTTGGAAGAATGTAGGTGTTCAGGGAGGGAGGGATTAGAGGGAAAATTCTGCAATGTGAACATGTCGTGGGTGGGGGAGGAGATGTCAAGGAAGACCTGCCAAGTCACAGTTAAAGGAGCAGCACGTGCACAAGAAGCTAGAGAGGCTACCCAGATTCGTGAGTGGGCTGCATGAAAGGCCCTTCTTCACCTCAGTGGCCGCAAGATGGAAATCGGGCTTGTTCACTAACCATGACCCTATCAATAAGATCAAATACATTTAATGCATGCCAAATATTTCATAACGAGTTACAGAAAATGCATAATCATTCATATATTCACAGAACTAACATCAACTTCAAACGGTAAAAGCAAAATAAATATTTACACTTTGGATGCAGAGAGAGGGCACAGCCCTCACAGTCAATGTTATATGCAATCAGCATGCACCTCACTTTACTTGCCCTTGCTGTTCATGTGTATCACTTCAGTCATACTGGTGAGGAAAAAAAACTGCGTGGATGGAAATCAGTGTTACGTGGCAAACTTGCGCATGGGCAAAATGTAAAAAAAATGTTCGAACCCAGATGGGCGACATGTGCAGGTGCCCACCACTGAGCTGGAGTCAGAGGAATAGAGGTGTCTCGGATGTAGGGGGACAAAGGGGTTATAAAACAACTTCTTTATTTGTCCTTTTTCCTTCTGGGCAGTTAGAGATGACATTTACATTTGCATTATCTCCCTAAATTATCCTCTTGAGATGGGTGTCCCCATATGGATCATTATCACCCAGGAAAACAAATACTGGAATATGCGTCCTGGTAAGTGCTGTGCTAATATGAAAACTCCTTTTCTGATCATGAGCTTCAATCCCTTATGATACTGGCATGGTGGTAGTGGAAGCGCTGATCTGGCATGACTCTGGAGGAGGTCTTTCCCATCCCTCCACAGGTCTCCCAGCAACAAAGAAAGGCAGTATGATGGTTCACATCATTCTGCCACTGTCCCTTCTCCCAGCTGGGTAGTTAGATTTCGAGTAAATTGTTGTGAAGTCTATATCACTGCAAGGGCTGCCAGCCTTGGACTGCTCCCCATTCAGGACTCACTCCAGTTACCACTTCAAATGGTGCGTTTGATGTTGGATCCTTTCAACTCGATTATATTTTAAATTGCCACACTTGTCTGCAGAGAATGTTTTAAATACAACTGCCTACAGAATCTACACTTTGAAATTTGCTTTCATTGACATTTTTCTATTTACCATTTTTGTTCCATTTTTTAACACAGTGCAACTGGCTGTTAGTTGTGTGGGTTGACAACATACTTAATGTATCTGTGTGATTATCTGACTGTAAACATATGGAAACATACACATTGCACAATGCTGGTAAGTTAAGGGCATTGTGCAATGTGACATTTCTACAACGTAGATTAAATAGAGAAGGCAAGGTAAACCTAGAAGTTAAATGGGAATTAACTGAATTGCACAACAGCATTGTGTCAGTTAGAAAGTCAAGAATACTAACACATGGCAATGGATTAGAAGGTTTTTTGTCTGCAGTTGGTGGATTGTATATTTAAGTAATGCCTGCCCATGCGAATTCTCACAAATAGTTGTAGTCTTGGAAGAAAAAAAGAGTATTTGACATGCATGTAATACTTTGGCATCAAGCCGCAGCAAGTCTAAAACCCTGCCAACTGTCATTATCCTTTTGGTAAATTCAGTTCTTATAAACTGTGTGATAGCACAGGACTGCATAGTTCCCATTGAACCAGAGCCTGTCTGAGTAGCAGCATTTTCCACTCTTGAATGGGACTGCTGGCCTCATGGGGATTTGTGTCTTAGAATGTGGTAAGTGATTAGATTGGCCCAGATTTTAAAATGCTCCACTGTTCTACTGCCGCTGAAAGACATTTCCTATTCTTCCCAGCCAGCTTTGTCAAAGCAGTGGATTATCTCTGTGGTCTTCTTTGTGATGTGTAGTCTAACCTAATGCCAGTTTACTAAAGGCTGGTGTTACGTAAGAAAATGCTCTCTTTCTCTACATTTCTATGACTTGATAATCACATTGATAAATTTGGATAAAAGTAATAATCTTTATTACTTTTGTCCTTGCTGAATGAATATAGTTTGGCAAAATTATATTTATAATCTAATCTGTGAATTTATCAGATTTTAAAAATATACTGATATAAAATAACAGAAACAGCATTCTCATGGGGATCATCTAGCATCACAAACCCACATCAAAAAGGTCCAGTATAGTTAGTCCATGTTCACCCTTGGAATTAAGAAGATATAATACAACTCCAAACTTAATGCTAATTATTGTCTCAAAATTACTGCTGGCAATATTAACAAAAGCACACTGATAATGTACATAAGCAGTTCCCCTGCCTTCTATTGCAGTGGGGCCGTTATCCTGATTATTTCAAATGGCATGAGGCCTCTGTTAAAATCGCAAATAAATGAATGTAACAAGAATCACACCAAGGTTTGTCTGTGGATCCTAAAATCTGAGAATGTCAGAGCACAGAAATGGGTTATTTGTCCTATCAAGTTGGCCCCCACATGTCACCTTGTTAAATTCCACTCTCTTGCGCTGTCTCAGTGTCAGGGGCTGGTTTAGCTCACTCGGCTAAATCGCTGGCTTTTCAAGCAGACCAAGCAGGCCAGCAGCACGGTTCGATTCCCGTACCAGCCTCCCCGGACAGGCGCCGGAATGTGGCGACTAGGGGCTTTTCACAGTAACTTCATTGAAGCCTACTCGTGACAATAAGCGATTTTCATTTCATTTCATTCATTTAAAATCACACCCTCGTTAAATTCCACAATCCTGTTCTGTCCCTATATTCAACAATATTCCTTTTTTTTCAAATAACTATCTAATTGGTTTTAAAATAATTATAGGGCGGGATTCTCCGTTTCTGAGACTAAGGGCTGGATTCTCCGATTTTGAGGCTACGTGCGGAGGATTTGTGGGCTTTTACGTGAAAAAAATTCAGCGCCACCCCCTCACCGATCCTGTGACCAGTGAGGGGCTAGCAGCCGCGCCGCGTAAAGCTCCCGGTTCTCCCAATATAAACGGCCGGAGAATGGCCAGGTCCGTGGCCGCACATGCGCACGGCGACGACCTGCAGCGATTGCGCCGTAAAACATGGCGGCGGACGTGCACGGATTCAACCTGCCAGATAGTGCTCCCTGGCCACACCGTGGCCACCCCCCACCAGTCCCCCCAGCCCTCGTGGAACCCATCCGGCAAGCAGCATGCGGTGCTGGACACGTCAACCGCGCGGTCGGGAACTCGGCCCATCAGAGGCGGAGCATCGGGGGAGAGCTTTTAGGTGACGCGCAAAGGCCGTCCCAACGGCAGGCGACACGATGACGCCATTTCAGAGGGGGCGTCAAAAGGGATTCTCCGCCTGATTGCAAAATCGGTGTCGGGGAATGGTGAATCCCGCCCTAAGGGCGCGATTCTCCGCTGCCCACGACGGGTCGGAGAATAGCAGGAGGGCCTTTCCGACAATTTTCATGGTCTCCCGCTATTCTCCCCCCCTCCGGCCGCCCCCCGACACGAATCGCTGCTCGCCGTTTTTTACGTCGAACAGCGATTCTCCGCAGGCCGATGGGCAGAATACCGCGGAGTTTATGGCCGTTTTCACGGCCGCGATCACACCTGCTTTCAGCGTTCGTGAAAATTGCCGCAAAGTGCCTGTCCCGGACAACCATGGCACCGATTGGCACAGCCGCACCACGGCCGTGCCAAGGGTGGCATGGGCCTGCGATCGGTGGGCACTGATCGCGGGCAGCGGGTCCGATACCTGTGCACTATTTGTTCTTCCGCCGCCCCGCAGGATCAGTCCGCAGGGCGGCTGAGGGGCATGACGGCCCGCGCATGCGTGGGTTGGAGCCGTCCAACCCGCGCATGCGCTGCTGACGTCATCGTGCGCGTCAGCTGGCGTGACGCTTGGCGCGCGGACTTAGCGACGGTTGCTAAGCCCGCGATGCCGTGCCTCACGGGGCCCCGCTGCTAGCCCCGCCCGGGGGGGAGAATCGGGTCCCGGGAGGGGGCGTGGAGGCTGCCGTGAAACACGGCCAGTTTCACGGCAGCCTTTACGACTCGCCGCATTTGCGGAGAATCGCGCCCTAAGTGTTGATGCCAACGCAGATTTTGTGCACTTTCACAACAGAATAACAGGCGCCACACCTGGACCGATTCCGCGACTGTTAAGGGGCTGGCACTGGTGCCACGTGGAACACAATCGATTCCAATGAGAAACGGTGCTGGATTCGCTGGTCCCACGATTCAGTCAAAGGCTGACAAGTTCCAGCCGCATATACACACTTTACTCCCCACACAAACCATTCCAGCCAACAAGGTGGCAGTGAGGAGAGCAGCCCTGAGTTTTATTGATGCCGAGCAGGAGACCCTCTTGGACACGGTGGAGGAGCGGAGAACGAATTTGTACCCCGGCACGGAAAGGAGGCTGCCAGCTGCCGTCGTTCGTTGTGCCTGGGTGCAGGTGGTAGAGGTGGTCAGTGCCGTGGACAACATCGTCCAGATGGGCTAGCAGTGCCAGAAAAATTGGCACGACCTCCTCAGGGCGGCCAGGATGAGTAGGCAGCACTGTTCCCCTAGCGGTAACCCACGTACCACACACCCGTAACCTGATCCCACCCCACCCACAGAATTGCCGAACCTCCACCCTGCCCCACATGCCAGTACCCATAGCCGCCGCCATGGCCGGGTGCCCTGGCCACTGAGGCCACCAGCTACCCACCCTCTGGGCTGCATGCGTCGGTCGGACTGTCTAACACTGTCGTTTTCTGTTGTCACTGTCTGATGTGACGTAAGAAGATGTGGTGCAGTCCGAGATGAAGATGGTTCACCCCCTGTGCCCTGAACACCTCAGCAACTCAGACTCATCCCCCTCCTGTCCCTGGTGCATCTGGTGGGCAGTGGGCAGGACGGTGTGGCTCCAACCCACCCGGGATACCCGAGCAGCAGCTGGGTCTATCCAGGCCCAGTCGCCCCAGAAAACACCCGCCAATGGGAATCCAGGTGGCAGGGTGGGAATCACAGCAGGCAGCCTCCACTCCTGCACTGCTGTCTGGGGATCCACCTAGATGTAGTACTAGGGCTCGTAAGGCCTGGAAGTTCGACACGTTAAGTTGGCATGGGTGCAGGGAACAGTTTAGTTACAGGGGCCAGGGCACAAATCTGTATGTATAGTGCACATGACGTTGCCACCGTGGGTGTGAGGGGTGGGTTATTCTGGGTTAGCCAGGGGTGGGTGAGAATGGGCAGACTCTGTGGGTGGCCTGGGCTCCCCCCTCCCCCAGACCACCCTCACCTACATACCACCCTCACGCCAACACCAGCATCCACCACTGCTACACCAGGGGACTGATTGGACCATGTGATGGAATGGCCAGCTCACATGCTGCGACCATCCAGGTGGAAAGTGCTACCGTGGGCAGGAGTCAGACGTTGTCATACGATGCGGAGCAGCAGAGCTCATCACAAAGTTGGTTGTCATCATCCTCCATCCCATGGACCAGACCTGGTGTTACTGCAAACCCAGGGCCCCCACCCCGTGGTGCGACAGGTATGTAACATGAAGGGAGTTGCAGGTGGAGGGAGGGGTGGAGTGAGGGAGTGTGGGGTTGGGATGCGGTGTCCGTGCCCCTGGTCAGTGTCCCGTTCCCCCCCCCCCCAATCGAATCAGTGAACCTGGAGGCGATGAGAGCTTCCCGTGTATGTTGGTCCTGATACACACATCATGAGGCCTCCCATGCCTGCCCGGGCTCCATGTTCTGCCCGCCCCCCCCCCCCCCCCCCCCCCCCCCCCCCCGCATCCTCCTTATCAGAGGAGGCTTGGCGTTCGTCCTCCTCCGCCAACACATCGCCCCACTGCTGTGCGATGTTGTGGAGGATGCAGCAGGCCACCACAATGCGAGCAACCCTCCCAACATCATCCTGGACGGCCCTCCAGAGCGGTCCAGGCACCTGAACCGCATTTTCAGGCGGCCGATGCAACGATCGATCATGCTGCATGGGCTATGTTGTAGTGGGTTCCCGGGTCGGTCTGTGTCCTCCGGATAGGTGTCATCAGCCATGATCTCAGTGGATAACCCCTATCACCGAGGAGTCAACCCCCCAACTGGGGTGGAGGGCATCGAACATGGCTGGAATCGTTGAGTGTGCCAGGATGAAGACGTCGTGCACACTGCCTGGGTTCCGGGCACAGACGTGTATGATGCGCAGCTGATGGTCACATATCAGCTGCACATTCTGTTATCCGCATGTGCCCGTAGGGGGACATGCATCCTGTCAATCACCCTCTGGACCTGGGGCATCCGTTGATGGTGGCGAGCCCCACTGCTACGGCATCCTGCTGGGCTCAGTCCACATTGAAGTGGATGTAGTGTGCCACTTGGGCATATAGGGCCTCCATGACGTTGCTGATGCACCTGTGTACTGAGGTCTGTGAGATCCCGAACAGCTCCCCACTCTGCACCTGGAAGGGCCCTGTTGCTTAAAAGGTCAGGGCGACCATCACCTTGACAGCCACTGGGGGCGGGTGTCCTTCCCCATTACACCACGGTGCCAGGTGTGCCATCATCTGGCAGATATGTCGCACGGTCTCTTTGCTCAGACGGAGTCTTCGATGGCGTGCCCATCCGGCAGCTCCTCGAATGACAGGCGGTGCCGGTACACATGAGGCCCCATGCGGTGCTTTCTTGGCACCTCCTTCTCTGCGGCCTGTTGGGCAGCCGGCTCTCCAACCTGGGTAGCTGCCACTTGACGCTCTGCTGCAGTCTTTGCTGCCCACTCCACGATTGCAGCTTCTTCTTCCTCCTTGAGCAGCTCCAGCTCGTACCGCCGCAGTGCATCCCCCAGATGCGGCCACTAGCAGCAAGGCCACCATTGCTGGTTGAATTCCAATATCCATTGTCTGTATGGGGTGAAAGGCCAACATGTTAGCATGATGCTTGCCCCATGCCCAACCAGGTCCACTGGGCTACATGGTGGCCCCGGTTGGCATTGTTGGCTCCACCCCTGCATGTCCCTCACCCCGCACCTCTGGCCCCGTCGGTAGCCAGCACCATGGGAGCCTCTGGCCCTGGTGCCCATCCCTGATGCCAGGGGTACCGTTGGCTGACACTGCCCTCACCAGGGGTATGCACCATGGCCCCATAGGTGTTACTGCGAGTGTTGCTCTGGGTGGGCCGCCAGCAGACGTTCGAATTTTAGACACAAATGTGTAGTATCCAAGACTTTCAAAATCAGTTATGGCACCATCAACTGCCAAGAACCATCACCTTCAGCCGAACAATATGAGTTGGACTTTGGCTACTGAGGTAGGTAGCTCAAGTTGGAAAATTTCCCGACTTGGCAGACATACCTTAAAAGATCCTGAATTGCACAATTTTGTCTCTGGGTGTGGGATGGAGTTAGGCCCATTAATCGAGCAGATCATAGGCAGCCATGAGGTGGGTGAGTGTCAAGGCTGGCTTAGTTCTTTGGGACTTTGTCCCATTTGTAATAAAAACAGCCAGCCCCTCTGGCCCTCACAGCTCATACAGCTTCACCACTGCACACCCCCACCCATCACCATTGCCCTCATGGTATCCATGCCAACTCATGCCCCTTCCGTGTCCATTCACCAAATACACACTCTGTAGATTGCCAATGAGCCATATAATAACAATGAAAAACATAGAACTGCTGAGATAAAAAAACACCCATTCAGAAAAATTGTTCCTAATTCTGTAGAAGTGTTAATCAGACAGACCAATAAAATATCAGGAACACCTCTTTATCTTGTCCAAATAAAGCATTGAGACATTGACTGAAAAAGAGCACAGAAAGAACACATTATTATAAACTCTTAAAGATGTCAATCAAACAAATTCAGCATTCACTTCACTTGTCAAAACAGCATCCCTGCTGAACTCATGCTTTTATTGATAAATGCAAATTACTGCAGATGCTGGAAACAAAAATAGAAAATGCTGGAAAAACTCAGCAGGTCTGACAACGTCTGTGGAGGGAGAACAGAGCTAATGAGTTGAGTCTGGATGACTCTTTGTCAAAGCTTTTATTGCTTTGGACTCTCAGCCCAGAGTGTATAATGAGGACAGGTTGTCCAACTTGCATTCCTTTCAGGGACAGCGTCCACTCTGGGGATTGTGAAATTAACGCCATGGTTATTAGAATACTGCAACCATTAAACCATTCACGACAGAATCTAGCTAAATAGAGTAGAAATTTGAATATTCTATTTAATTCAGAGTTAAAAAGCCTTATTGTCTCTCTTTGTATTTAGGAAGTGCAGGTCACCATACAAAATGACAATCCGCATTCGTACTCAAAGGTCAAAACCTCCTTTGCGGTCTCCAGTTGGTTCTCTTCCTTGTTCACAGACCAGAAGATCAAGATTCCAAAATTCAAGTGAAAGCTGTGGTGTGGTTTCAGATTGCGAGAGCAACAATTCATGTCGTAAAAAGAAATGCAGCCTTCGTTTTCCAAGGATCAAAAGATGCTTGAGTGCACCGCCTGGATCAGTTAGGTAATTACATCGAGGCATACAATGTTACTGAAAATTAATGTTTTAAAGTTCTACAATCATAGAATCATAGAATGTACAGCACAGAAGGAGGCCATTCAGCCCATCGAGTCTGCACCAGCCTTGGAAAGAGCACCCTACTTAAGCCATCCCATCTCCATAACCCAGGAACCCCACCTAACCTTTTGGGCACTAAGGGGCAATTTAGCATGGCCAATTCACCTCACCTGCACATCATTGGATTGTGGGAGGAAACTGGAGCACCTGGAAGAAACCCGTGCAGACACAGGGGCCGGGATTCTCCCCTACCTGGCGGGGCGGGGGGGGTCCCGGCGTGTCGGAGTGGCGTGAACCACTCCGACGTCGGCCGGCCTAAAGGTGCGGAATTCTCTGCACCTTTAGGGGCCAGGCCCTCATATTGAGGGGCTAGGCCCGCACGGAGCGGTTCCCACTCCGCCGGCTGGTGTGAACGGCCTTTGGCGCCACGCCAGCCGGGGCCGAAAGGAATTCGCCGGCCAGTGTAAGTCTGCGCATGCGCCGGAGCGTCAGCGGCTGCTGACGTCATACTGGCGTATGCGCAGGGGAGGGGGTCTCTTCCGCCTCCGCCATGGTGAAGGCCATGGCGGAGGCGGAAGAAAAAGAGTGCCCCCCTGGCACAGGCCCGCCCGCCGATCGGTGGGCCCCGACCGCGGCCAGGCCACCTTGGGGGCACTACCCCGGGGTCAGATCACCCCGCGCCCCCCCCCCCCCAGGACCCCGGAGCCCGCCCGCGCCGCCTAACCTGCCGGTCAGACGTGGGTCGGAGAATCGCCGCGGGGGGCCCGCCGACCGGTGCGGGGGGCCCGCTGACCGGCGTGACGCGATTCCCACCCCCACCGAATCTCGGAGGGCGGAGAATTCGGGACACGGCAGGGGCAGGATTGACGCCGGCCCCGGGTGATTCTCCGACCCTACGGGGCATCAGAGAATACCGCCCAGGGAGAAAGCGCAATCTCCACACAGTCACCGAGGCTGGAATGATGACGAAGGATTTGCATTTATGTAGTACTTTTATCATATTGCATAGAAATAATCCGGTCAGTTCCACATGTAATGAGTTATCTTTGAAGCACAGCTGCCATGACAAAGGACTTCAGTGGGGGAGGGGGGAGTAACAATTTTACAGGAGCAAAGTCCCGAAAACAGCCATAAGGTGAATGACCAATGAAACAATGTTGGTGGTACTGACTGAGGGAAGAATGTTGATTGATGAAAGTAAATGCTTATTGCTCAAATATTTCTGGAGCAGAATCACACTTCTATGTACCTTTTCTCCACCTTCCCCCTCATAGGACCATTAGATATAGGAGCAGAATTAGTCAATTTGGTCCATCGAGTCTGCTACGCCATTCAATCATGGCTGATATTTTTCTCATCCCCATTCCCTTGCTTTCTCCCGTAACCCCTGATCCCCTTTTTAATCAGGAACCTATCTATCTCTGTCTTAAAGGCACTCAGTGACTTGGCCTTCACAGCCATCTGCGGCAAAGTGTTCCACAGATTCACCACCCTCTGGCTGAAGAAATCCCTCGTTATCTCAGTTTTAAAGGATTGTCCCTTCAGTCTGAGGCTGTCCCCTTGGGTTCTCATCTCCTCCTAGTGGAAATTATCTTCTCCACGTCCACTCTATGTCGGCCTCTCAGTATTCTGTAAATTTAATGAGATTCCCCCCATATCCTTCTAAACTCCATTGAATATGATGTGGAGATGCCGGCGTTGGACTGGGGTGAGCACAGTAAGAAGTCTTACAACACCAGGTTAAAGTCCAACAGGTTTGTTTCAAACACGAGCTTTCGGAGCACGGCTCCTTCTTCAGGTGAATGGAAAGGCTTGTTCCAGAAATGTTTATATAGACACAGTCAGAGATGCCCGGAATGCGAGCACCTGCAGGCAATCAAATCATCAAAGATGCAGAGAGAGAGGTAACTCCAGGTTAAAGAGGTGTGAATTGTCCCAAGCCAGTTCAGTCGGTAGGCCTCTGCAAGTCCAGGCTTGTTGGTGGGGGCCGAATGTAATGCGACATGAATCCCAGATCCCGGTTGAGTCCGCATTCATGCGTGCGGAACTTAGCTATAAGTTTTTGCTCAGCAATTTTGCGTTGTCGCGTCTCCTGAAGGCCTCCTTGTAGAATGCTGACCCGGAGATCAGAGGCTGAATGTCCTTGACTGCTGAAGTGTTCCCCAACTGGAAGGGAACAGTCCTGCCTGTTGATAGTCGCACGGTGCCCGTTTATTCGTTGTCGCAGTGTCTGCATGGTCTCGCCAATGTACCACGCTTCGGGACATCCCGATCAGAGCCCTGTGCCAGCTCTGGAATCCCCCGCCAGTGTTCCCCGGGACAAATCTGTGGTTCCCTCTCAGTGGCGCCGCCATCAGACCCCCCACTTCCCCCCTGTGTTGCCTCCACTGCCCCCAGATTTTAAGGGTGGCCGCCACTACCGGACTCGTGGTATACCTTGTGGGGGGGAGCGGCCATGGTGCTGTTACTAGCGCCCCCAGGCTTGTATTGCCGCAGGACGCCCTCTCCATACGTTTCCAAGCTGCCCCCTCCCCCTCCATCACCCACTTGCGCACCATCGATGCGTTCGCCGCCCAGTAGTATCCGGAAAGATTGGGTAGCGCTAATCCTCCACTGTCCCTACTCCGTTCCAAGAAAATCCTTCTCACTCTAGGGGTGCCATGTGCCCACACATAGCCCATAATGCTGCTAGTTACCTTCTTGAAGAAGGCCCTGGGGAGAAAGATGGGCAAGCACTGGAACAGAAACAAGAACCTCGGGAGGACCGTCATTTTGACTGACTGCACCCTCCCTGCTAGCGACAGCGGTACCATGTCCCACCTCTTGAACTCCTCCTCCATCTGCTCCACCAGCCTTGAAAAGTTCAGCTTGTGGAGGGTCCCCCAGTTCCTTGCCACCTGCACCCCCAAGTACCTGAAGCTCTTTACTGCTCTCTTAAAGGGGAGCCGCCCAATTCCCTCCCCCTGATCTCCCGGGTGTATCACAAAGACCTCACTTTTACCCACATTTAATTTATATCCCGAAAAGTCCCCAAACTCCGCTAGTATTTCCATTACCTCCGGCATTCCCCCTTCCGGGTCCGCCACATATAACAACAAATCATCCGCATAGAGTGATACCCGATGTTCCTCCCCTCCCCTTGTCAGTCCTCTCCACCCCCCTGAACCCCTCAGTGCCATCGCCAACGGTTCGATCGCTAATGCAAATAGTAAGGGGGATAGGGGGCATCCCTGCCTGGTACCTCGATGGAGCCCAAAATACTCTGACCTCCTCCCGTTTGTAACCACACTCGCCATCGGGGCCGAATACAGCAGCCTCACCCACTTGATAAATCCCTCCCCAAACCCAAACCGTTCCAGCGTCTCCCACAGGTATTCCCACTCCACCCTATCGAATGCCTTCTCCGCATCCAGTGCTACCACTATCTCAGCCTCCCCCTCCACTGCTGGCATCATAATCACATTCAACAGTCTCCGGACATTTGTGTTAAGTTGTCGTCCCTTTACGAACCCCGTCTGGTCCTCATGGATTACCCCTGGCACACAATCCTCTATTCTGGTTGCCAGGACCTTTGCCAACAGTTTGGCATCTACATTCAAGAGGGAGATAGGCCTGTAGGACCCGCACTGTACAGGGTCTTTGTCCCGCTTCAGGATCAAGGAGATCAGGGCCTGTGACATTGTCGGGGGCAGAACCCCCCCCTCTCGCGCCTCATTGAAGGCTCGCACCAGCACTGGACCCACCAAGTCCACATACTTCTTATAAAATTCCACCGGGAACCCATCCGGCCCCGGCGCCTTCCCCGCCTGCATCTGGCCTATCCCTTTAACTAGCTCCTGCAGCTCTATCGGCGCCCCCAGCCCCTCCACCCGTTCCTCCTGGACCTTTGGGAACCTCAATCTATTGAGGAAGTTCTCCATTCCCCCCCTCCTCCTGGGCGGCTCAGACCAGTACAATTCCCTGTAGAAATCCCTGAAGACCCCGTTCACCTCTTGCCCCTTCTGCACTACGTTCCCTCCCTTCTCTCTCACTCCCCCAATCTCTCTGGCTGCATCTCGCTTGCGCAGCTGGTGTGCTAGCATCCTGCTCGCCTTTTCCCCGTACTCATAGACCGCGCCCTGTGCCCTTCTCCATTGCGTCTCCGCCTTCCTAATGGTCAGTAGGTCAAACTGGGCCTGTAAACTGCGCCGCTCCCTCAACAGCCCCTCCTCTGGTGTCTCCGCATATCTCCTGTCCACTTCTATAAGTTCCCCCACCAGTCTCTCCCTCTCCTGCCTCTCCTTCCTTTCTCTGTGTGCCCTTATGGAGATCAGCTCTCCTCTGATCACTGCTTTCAGGGCCTCCCAGACTACCCCCACCTTCACCTCGCCCGTGTCGTTCGTGCCCAGATATCTCTCAATGCCCTTCCGGACCCTTCCGCCCACCTCATCGTCCGCCAGCAGCCCCACATCCAGGCGCCACAACGGGCGCTGGTCCCGTGCTTCCCCCAGTTCTACCTCTACCCAGTGTGGTGCATGGTCCGAAATCGCAATGGCCGAGTACTCCGTGTCCTGCACTCTCGAAATCAGCCCCCTGCTCAGTACAAAAAAGTCTATTCTGGAGTACACCCTGTGGACGTGGGAGAAAAAAGAATACTCCCTCGCCCTTGGCCTGCCAAATCTCCAAGGGTCTACCCCCCCCCATCTGCTCCATGAACCCCCTTAGCACCTCTGCCGCTGCCGGCCTCCTATTCGTCCTGGAACTCGATCTGTCCAGCCCAGGGTCGAGCACTGTATTGAAGTCCCCCCCCATGATCAGGCCCCCTGCCTCCAGACCCGGAATGAGGCCCAACAGGCGCCTCATAAAACCCGCGTCATCCCAATTCGGGGCATACACATTCACCAGCACCACATTCTCTCCCTGCAGCCTACCCTTCACCATCACGTACCTACCCTCCTTATCTGCTACCACCTGCGCCGCCACGAACGACACCCTCTTTCCCACCAAAATCGCCACCCCCCGGTTCTTTGCGTCCAAGCCTGAGTGGAACACCTGTCCCACCCACCCCCTTCTCAGGCGTACCTGGTCTACTACTCTCAAGTGAGTCTCCTGCAACATTGCCACATCCGCCTGCAGTCCCTTTAGGTGTGAAAAAACCCTTGATCTCTTGACCGGCCCATTCAGCCCCCTCACGTTCCAAGTAATCAACCGGGTCGCGGAGCGACCCGTCCCTTTCCCCTGTCTATTAGCCATGTCCTGTCCCCTGTTCGCCCCGGGTCGACCCTCCCCTTCTGACCCGTTCCCCATGGCGATGGCCCCCCCCCCCCCCCCTCTCTCCTCCCGTTCTTCCCTTCCCGTCCTCGGCCTTTCCAGCAGCAACCCGGTATCCCCCCCTAACCCCCCTTCCCCCCCCCCCCCCCCCCCCCCCCCCCGGCTAGGACCCCTCCTAGCCGCGGTGTATCCACCATCGTACTCCCGAGAGTCAGCTGGTTTTCGCTGACCCGGCTGCCCCTGCCACACTCCGACTCCTCCCGATGTGGGGGGGAGGGGCCTCCCCCCCCCTTGCCATCCCTCTCTGACCCCGCTTCAGCGCGGGAAAAGCCGCCATTGCTGGCCACACCCCACTCTTCTCTCCTCCCCCTTCCTCCGTCCCGCGCGCGGGAAACAGGGGAAAGCCCGCGCTTTCGCCCGGCCACACCCTACCCCGCCATCTTCAATTCCACCCCCGTCCCCATCCAAGCCCATAAAAAAGCCCCCTTAAAACGAGAGGAAGAAAAAAGAGAAAAAGAAAACACGCATAACCAACTTGCACCCCCCCCGTCCCGCCTCCCCAACTTAACAATATAACAATATAAATAACAAATCTCAAATAAATACATAAATACATAACTATGCCTGCATAACTAAATAACTACCCAATAATAACGTATTTAACCATCACCCTCCATCGAACAGAACAGTAACCATAACCCTTAAAGAACAGATCAAAAAACAGTTAAAAAAAAGCCCCCCCTACAACAACAATAATTAAGGGAAGTTGGCAACGGGAAGAGACACACAAAAAGGAACAAAGAAACCCCCCATAACACAAGTTTCAAAGAAACCAAACGATCCATCAACTTTAACCAAGTTCCGACCTGGCCTAAGAAAGACATGGGCCACTTGATCAGTCAAGGGTACTCGGGCGGCCTCGACCGCCGGCGTTCCCAAGTTCTAGTTCAGGTCCAGCTTTTCCTCCCGAACAAAAGTCCATGCCTCCTCTGGGGTCTCAAAGTAATGGTGCTGGTCCTTGTAGGTGACCCACAAGCGCGCTGGCTGCAGCATTCCGAACTTGATCCTCTTTGCGTGCAGCACCGCCTTCGTCCGGTTAAACCGGGCCCGCCGCTTTGCCACCTCCGCACTCCAGTCCTGATATATCCGCACCGTCGAATTCTCCCATTTGCTGCTTTTCTCCCTCTTGGCCCACCTCAGCACTTTCTCCCGATCACAGAAACGCTGGAATCGCACCAGCACCGCCTTCGGGGGCTCGTTCGCCCTAGGCCGCCTAGCCATGACCCGATATGCTTCTTCCAGCTCCAGGGGCGATGGACCGGCCCCCTCTCCCATCAGGGAGCTCAGCATCTCCGCTACATATTTCGGGAGATCAGGCCCCTCCAGGCCTTCTGCTAGGCCCAGGATCCTCAAGTTCTTCCGCCTCATTCGAGTGTCCAGCTCCTCAAAGCGGCTCTGCCATTTCAGGTGGAGTGCCTCGTGCACCTCCACCTTTCCCACGAGGACCGTGGCCTCCTCCTCCCTTGCAGTCATCTCCTGCTGCAGCTCTCTTATCGACGCCTCTTGGGTCGCCTGGGCCCCCATCAGCCTTGTGGTCGTCGCGTTCATAGACTCTAAGAGTTCCACTTTCAGCTCCGTAAAACACCGGAGGAGAGCGGCCTGCTGCTCCTCCGCCCATTTTCTCCAATCTTCTAGTGCACCACCGGCCGCCATTTTGGTCCTCTTCCCCCGCTTTTTTCGGGGAGCTGCTGCCGCTTTTTTTGTTGCCCCACTCCGAGTACCGACCATAAAGTTAGTCTCACTCTCCTCAGGGAGCCTTCCCCCACCGGGATTCGTCTTTACAGTACCGTCGGGGCCCTCCAATCGGCCCTTAAACACCTTTGTCGCAGGAGCTGCCAAATGTGCGACTTAGCTGGTCATAGCCGCAACCGGAAGCCCTCAACATGAATGTTAACATTGCATTTGTCTCCGTAACTGCCAACTGAACCTGCATGTTAACCTTAAGAGAATCCTGAACTAGGACTCCTAAGTCCCTTTGTGTTTCAGATTTCCAAAGCCTTTTCCCATTTAGAAAATAGCCTATGCCTCTATTCTTCCTACCGGAATGCACAACCTCGCACTTTCATAGAATCCATACAGTGCAGAAGGAGGCCATTCGGCCATCGAGTCTGCACCAACCCCGAAAGAGCTCCCTACCTTCGCCCAAACCCATTCCTATCCCCGTAACCCCACCTAGGGGTAATTTTGCATAGCCAATCTACGTAACCTGCTTATCTTTGGACTGTGGGGGGAAACCGGAGCACCCGGAGGAAACCCACACAGACACGGGACGAATGTGCAAACTCCACACAGTCACCCGAAGACAGAATCGAACCCGCGTCCCTGGTGCTGTGAGGCAGCAGTGCTAACCACTGTGCCACATACCACTTTTCCACATTGTATTTCATCTGCCTTCTTTGCCCAGTCGCCTCGCCTGTCCAAGTCCTTTTGCACTGTTATAACCTTAACAGGTCTCACGGGGTAGGGATGATCCAGTATCCCGTGGAGCTTGTGGAATACCAGCTTCCTGATAAGGGGGCGGGGGACCCTTAACACAGTTCATGTGTCTGTGTACAAATAGAGTCGGCCAGGCGGGCTTCGACTAGAGAATACCCAATAAGGAACTACTGGAGCTGTGCCTAATAGTTAACGTGTTAAATAAAATAAGTTTTGTTTCTCTTTGCAACTCGTTGTGGACTCCTTTTGTTGCCCCTTACAAAATGCAGCCTCCCTGCTTCCTCAACACTACCTGTCCCTCTACATAACTTTGCATCAGTTGCAAACTTAGCAACAATGCTCGTAGTTCCTTCTTCCTTCTTCTCATGGTTCAGCTGCGCTTCCTTGCTATCCAAGAGAAGGATAACATTTTGCTGTGCATCAGTGAGATGCTGAATGGTGAAGATGAGGCCTTCTCCCAACCTATGTAAAATGGCAGACTGAGTGCAGGCCATTGACGGGAGCCAGTGCTTACTCAGTTGCCTGCCACATCTGATGGTCACTCTTTCCATGGAGCTGGATAACACTGGCAAGGCCTGAGACACCGCTGGCAAATGCTGCAGATAGATTCCTCCAGTCTCTCTCCAATTTCATGCTATATCTCTGAAAATGCTGAGTTCACCTGAGCAAAGCTTGGATTTTCTTGAGACCTTCGATGGAGCCTCTCCATGTCCCTACCTCCAACATCTCCTGATCACCTTGTGATTTGTGGCTTACAATGCAACAGTGGTGTATGTCCCACCTGATGAAGTGGAGGGTGGAGGAGTCATGGGATGTTGCTTCTTCAAAGTGCGCTCTGGGATCCTCAGTCTCACTCCACTGCAGCTCCTGCATCACGTTTGATAGACTTTTGCAGATGGAAGGCATGAGTTAAAACTGACAAGATAGAAGTGTTTCAAGTCATCATTATACAGATGTTTATATTTCAGTGACTGGTGATATTGAGTCAACGTGAGTGATTGTTGTGTGCCACGTGCTTGTGTGATACCTAATTCTGTCACCAGGTATTTCGAAGACCGCCCCCCCCACCCCCCACCCATCTCTCCATTAACAATGGCCAGGCACCCTGCCACTTTACCAATCTCCATGTCCAGAGGGGAAAACCAGTAAAGCTAGACGTAGCACTAGACCATGCAAGATCAAGAGAGCGGATCAGTGATTGGGTACGGGGGTGTTGCAGGGGGTTGTCCCAATCTGTATCTCGGGGGAACGGAAATGTCAAATGTTCACAATTAAGACATGTTAAACCTGATGCATGTGAAGGCTCTGTCCATGGTCCAAGATGATCCAATGATCCAAGAACAAACGTCCCTGATGCAGACCCTGTTCAGAGGATGGGTGAGAGTGCGCTGCAGCAGAAAGACAGGAGTCAGACTTTGGCATAAACTGAGGAGCAACAGAGCTAACGACACAGCAAGTTATCATCACTCTCCTGCAGTGTATATTGACCAGCTGACAATGCCGACACAGGCCCACCACCCGAGGGTGATGTTACACAGACCCTTGAATGGTGAAACAGTGTAGTCAGGAAGGCGGGTGGTGTGGGAGGGTTAGGGAATGGAGGCTGGGGGAGAAATGAGGGATCTCTGTGGGAAGGAGGGGGTTGTGGGGGAGGGGGGAAATAGCGGAGGGGGCTGAGCTGACAGACTAAGCCTCATCATATGAGAATCGGCTGAGGTTGATGGCTTCTCTGGTACTCTGGGCATGTGGACCCTTGCTGCCTTTGCCTGTCCTCAATCCTCCGGCTCCTCCTGATCTGCCTCCTTCTCCTCCTCCTCAGATAGGAATCATATGTCCCTCCTCCTCCTCTTCCAGCATGTCGCCCCACTACTGTGCCAGGTTATGGAGGGCACAGCAGACCATCATAAAACAGGAGACCCTGTGGGGGCTGTACTTCAGTGCACCACCAGAGTGATCCAGGCATTGGAACTGCATTTTGAGCAGTCCGATGCACTGCTCAATGACAGTAGGGGTGGTAGTATGGGTCTCGCTATATCCGTTCTCCACCTCGGTCTGCGGCCTCCGCACTGGCATCATCAGCCAGGACCTGAGTGGCTACCCCCTATCCCCCAAGAGCCAACCCATCATTCTGGTGTGGTCCTCGAAGACGCCCGGGATCTCCAAGCGTCCCTGGATGTAGCTGTCATGCACACCCGCTGGGAAGCGGGCATGCACGTACATGATCCGGAGGTGATGGTTGCACACGAGTTGAACATTCAGGGAGTGGAACCCCTTACTGATAACGAATGGCACTCCCTGATACCCTGGCATCAAGGTGACATGCATGCCATCAATTACCCCTTGCACCTGGGCCATCCTGGCGATAATAGAGAATCCTGCAGCATGGGCATCTTGGAGGGATCACGTTTGATGCCCCAGGCATACAGTGCATCCTTGACTTCACGGATGCACCTGTGGGCTGTACATTGGGAAATGCTGCAAAAGTGTCTGCTCGAGCCCTGTTCTGGACTTGTTGCACAGATGTTCAGGGCTGCGGTGATCACTGGGAGCGCATGTCCTCCTCAATGGGTGCCAAGTCCTTGAGGCCATGTCGTAGGTGTCGTACTGTCTCTTTGTTAAGATGGAGTCTCCTGCAGCACATGCTGTCCCTCATCTGTCCACCTTGGACTGTTGCTGGCATCCCACTCTCGGTACCTCCTCGGACTGATGGGTGGCCGGGTCTTCAGGGTGTGCTGCACATGGGCTGCAGCATCCAGCTTGCATGATGCTACTACCGCCTTTGCCAGCGTCTGCCTACCTTGGCTGCCACCAGCACCTCAAGGTCAGCCTCTGCGCGACTGACAACACCAGCCATTGTTATTTCGGTAAGGAATAGGAGAGGGAGAGAGACTGACAATCAGTTAGGGGTTTCCAGTCCAGGACCCTCAAATTCCCCAAACGTCTGCACCCTTACGTGTCCGCCTTCATTGTGCCATCCACCGACCCAGTTGTGCTGGAAAACATCACTGTGCACACTCACACCCGGCCACAGCAGGAGCCCCTAGACCCCAGACCCCTGCCAGGAACATTAGCCTTCTCATAATCCGTAGAGTTACCTTGGGCGGGATTCTCCCCTACCCGGTGGGGCGGGCCGTACCAGCGCTGAGGTGTGGCGTGAACCACTCCGGCGTCGGGCCGCCTGGAAGGTGCGGAGTCCTGCGCTCCTTCAAGGGCTAGACCGTCGCCGGCGGGGTTGGAGGCCAGCCAGCATGGAAGGGCTTGGCGCCACGCCAACCGGTGTGGAATGGCCTCCGCCGGCCGGCGCATGCGCGGGAGCGCCAGCGTGTGCTGGTGTCATCCCAGCGCATGCGCAGGGGGGTCCTTCCCGCGCCGGCCATGGCAGAGGTTGACAGCAGCCAGCGCGGAGGGAAAGAGTGTCCCCACGGCACAGGCCTGCCCGCGGATCGGTGGGCCCCGGTCGCGGGCCAGGCCACCGTGGGGGCACGCCCCCGGGGCCAGTTCCCCCGACGCCCTCCCGAGGACTCTGCAGGCCGCCCACAGAGCCAGGTCCAGCCAGTACGGACCTGGTTTGATTTACGCTAGCGGAACCGGCCATCATGGGGCGGAGAATCGCCGGGGGGGGCTGCTGCCAGCGGCCGCTGACCGGCCCGGCGCAATTCCCACCCCCGCGAAAACCCTGGTGCCGGAAAATTCAGCAGCCGGCTTCGGGGCGGCGGGGCGGGATTCACGCCGGCTCCCCCCCCCGGGTGATTCTCTGACCCGGCGAGTGGTCGGAGAATCCCGCCCCATACGTCTGCAAGGATATCCCCAGTGCTGAAGCCCAGCTGTTGAATTTGGTTGTTGGCTGCTGCCTCTGTGGTGCTGGTGCTTTTAAAATCATAAAGTCCCTACAGTGCAGAAGGAGGCCATTTGGCCCATCGAGTCTGCACCGACCACCTGAAAGAGCACCCTCCCTAGCACCACTGCCCCAACCTATTCCTATAACGCTGTAACCTCACCTAACCTTTTTGGACACTAAAGGGCAATTTAGCTTGGCCAATCCACCGAACCTGCACTTCTTTGGACTGTGGGAGGAACCCGGAGCACCCGGAGGAAACCCACGCAGACACGGGGAGAACGTGCAAACTCCACACAGATAGTCACCCGAGGTTGGAGTTGAACCCGGGTGTCTGACGCTGTGAGGCACCAGTGCTAACCACTGTCCAACTGTGCCGCCCTAGAGTTCAGACCAACTGTTCAGGCTTCAAAGTTGGACTGAAATGTGATGCAATAATCATTGTCTGAGACATGGCACATGTACCCATGAGAAGGCACTGGGTTGGTGGCATTTAATGAAGCACTGGAGAAGAGGGAGTTGCCAGAGACGATGACACAGGCAGTAATCACACTAATTCCGAAAAAGAGGAAGGACCAGGTGGAATATGGGTCGTATAGGCCCATATCACTATTGAAAATGGATGTGAAAGTATTGGCTAAATTGTTGGCGGGGAGGATTGAGGAGTGTGTCCCCACGGTAGTGGCAGAAGATCAAACAGGCTTCGTGAAGGGCAGCTAGCTCGCGAGTATTATATGACGGCTGTTGAATGTGGTGATTAATCCGTCGGGGGCTCTAGTACCGGATGTGGTGGTGTCCATGGACGCGGAGAAGGCATTTGATCGGGTGGAGTGGTGGTATCTGTTCGAGATTTCGGGAAGGTTTGGGTTTGGCTTGAGATTTGTGGCATCGGTACGGATGCTGTATGTGGCACCAAGGGCGAAGGTGAGGAGGAATAATATGACGTCATAAAGCTTTGACTTACACAGGGGTACGAGGCAGGCATGCCCGCTGTCACCGCTGCTGTTTGCGCTGGCCATAGAGCCATTGGCGATGTCTCTCGGGGGTCGGCAGAGTGGCGGGGGATTATGAGAGGACAGAGGGAGCATCGGGTGTCGCTCTCTGCCGATGACCTCTTGCTGGATGTTTCGGATCCGTTGGAGAGTATGGGAAGAATTATGGACCTGCTGGGGAGGTTTGGAGGGTTCTCAGGGTACAAGCTGAATGTAGGGAAAAACAAGATATTCCCAGTGAATGAGCTGGCACAGCGGGCTAATTTAGGGGGGATGCCATTTACGGTAGCGAGGGATAGGTTTAGGTATTTGGGGATTCAGGAAGCGAGGGAATGGACGGGGCTCCATAAGAGGAACTTAACAAAGCTGGCAAAGGAGGCTAGGGAGGATTTTAAGAGGTGGGATACACTGCACTTAACGCTGACAGGGAGGGTCCAAGTGGTGAAAATGAATATTCTGCCGAGGTTCTTGTTAGTCTTTCAAGCTCTCTTGGCCTTTATACCAAAGGCCTTTTTTCGGAAAATGGAAATGATCATTTCTGACTTTGTATGGGCGGGGAAGGTGCCGAGGGTGGGGAGGACCCTGCTACAGAGACAGAGGCAGCAGCAGGGTTGGCGTTGCCGAACTTGCTTCATTATTATTGGGCGGCGAATGTGGACAAGGTGTGGCGGTGGTGGGAAGGAGAAGGGGTAGAATGAGTTACAATGGATGAGGAATCTTGGAAGGGGTCTAGTTTGAGGGCTTTGGTGATGGCAGCATTGCCAATGGCTTCAGGGAGCCCAGTGGTGCAGTCCACGGTGAAGATATGGAATCAGTTGAGGAGGCAATTTAGGGTGGAAGGGTTGTCGATGCTAACGCCGCTGTGCAAGAATCATTAGTTTGAGCCGGGAGATGGATAGTGTATACAGGAGGTGGAGGGAAGTGGGGCTAGTTAAGGTGAGGGATCTGTATTTGGAGGAAGGGTTCGCTAGTCTGGAGGAGGGAGAGGGTAGAGCTTTTTGACTTCCTCTGTCAGACCGGTCAGGTTCCATTTGGGGATCCCTGTCCAGTCATGAGCGATTTGGATCACCAGGTAGCGGAATTAGTGTCGTGCTTGTTTAAACGGTAGTCCCACCAGTGCTGCCCCTCCCCCTTGCGGGTTCACCGGGAGATCTCACCTTTGCTCATGTTGAGTTTGTTGCCCGAGAAGGCATCAAACTCTTTCAGGAGCGCGATGATTCCTTCCATGCTGCTTTGTGGCTCTGAGATGTCGAGGAGTAGGTCATCCACATAGAGCGAGACTCTCTGCTCTCTGCCTCCTCTTTGGATCCCCCTCCAGTTCTTTGCTGTTCTGAGAGCGATCGCTAATGATTCGATTGCCAGGGAGAACAACAGCGGCGACTGCAGGCATCCCTGCCTGGTGCACCTGTGCAGCTGGAAGTACTGGTGTTGTTTGTCCGTACGCTCGCAATGGGAGTATTGCACAGGAGCTTCGCCCATGAGGTGAATCCTTTTCCGAGCCCGAACTGCTCCAGCACCTCTATTAGGTACTTGCACTCGACTCTGTCGAAGGCCTTTTCTGCGTCCAGGGAGACAATCATCTCAGGTGCTTTGTCCCCAGATGGGGTCATGATAACATTCACCAGGTGCCTGATGTTCGATGTTAGCTGTCTACCTTTGACAAAGCCTGTTTGATCCTCTGCCACCACCTCTGGTACGCAGCCTTCTAGCCATTTGGCTAGGATCTTGGCCAATAATTTGGCGTCTACGTTCAGGAGCGAGATGGGTCTGTATGAACCACATTCAGTCAGGTCTTTGTCTTTCTTAGGTATTAGCGAGATTGAGGCTTGTGCTAGCGTAGTTGGCAGTGTGCACCTCGCCAGAGAGTCTGTGAACATCTCGTGCAGGTGCGAGGCCAATGCTGTTGCGAATGTTATGTAGAGGTCCGCTGGGAACCCATCTGATCCCCATGCCTTCCCTGCCTGCATGGAGTTTATACTCTCCCAGTTCTAGTGGTGCTTCCAGGCCCCGTTTAGCTTCACGTTTTTAAAAAGGAGCACCAAATGTCGCCTGTGTGATTTATCGCTGGGGAGCCAGTTAATTCCCAGGAGCCCGTTGCATTCGACTTCAATCTCAGTAATGAGATGGAAATTTATGCAAATGAGGGTTAATTATATGCTCGCCAGATTTGGCCGTGATCTGGAACTCGCCATTGAAACCTGGCTGGTTAGATAGGAAACTGATTCGCGTCCGGCCCGAATCCCGATTTTGGTCTTGCCTGCTATTTAACCGGATCTGTGATGGGTGCAATGCAGTGGTTAATATAATATATAATTTATTATTGTCACTAGTAGGCTTACATTAACACTGCAATGAAGTTACTGTGAAAATCCAAATCGCACCCGCTACTAATCTTTGACTTTACCCACTGATGCTTTACACAATTAAGACTTTTGTGGCCATAAAGGGAGAAAGGTTTCAGAATAGCAGCAGAACTAGACAGAAACAGGCCATTCAAACCAACAAGTCCATGCTGGCATTTATGCTCCGCTCGAGGTTGAATAACACATGTTACATTGCGTTCTATAAAATGGCCCTTATTAAAAAAATAAGAACTGAATTACCATGAGCAATACCATGGAGAACTGCTTGTATATATTAGAAATGCTGGGATGTAACTGGTCTACTCCAGTTGTGGAAAATGGGTGTCTAATGAATGGGAAGCTGATATTACACCACACTCAATCATCCTTCCTCTGAAGTTCACAGAACCATAGTTCAGACTCCTTTTGGAGGCTCGTTTCTTAGTCTCCCTGTCACTTTAACTGGGTATGTAATTGAAAATGTTGGCAGCATTTTCCAAGTCAATGGAAAATAAAAACTGGCACAAATTATAACAGGCAGCCAGTTCCCGAAAAGCACGTCTCACACTACATTCATAGACCAGTTTCACCCCCACTAAGTCTAACATGGTGCAGACATTATATTCCAAACAGTTTTTGTTCCAGATGCAAAGTAATCTTACAATTCCAGATCCTCCTCAGCTGTAACCTGAAATCAGCTTGCCTGGTCAACAATAATGGAAGTGATTATTGAATAATAATTAGACTTTGTTTGAAGGGACGCAACACCATAGCAAAGTAAGGCATTTCACATAAACAAACCTGCCCTTAAAAAACAATGTATCATCTGACGTGTCATTAGCAACACTATAGGCAATCTGCTCTTAGAATCATAGATCCCTTACAGTGCAGAAGAAGGCCATTCAGCCCAACAAGTCTGCACCAACCCTTCAAAAGACAACCCTACCTAGGTCCAATCACCCGCCATATTCCTGAAACCTCATCCTAAGGGGCTATTTATATTTTGCATGACCAAACAACTGAACCTGCACATCTTTGGACTGTGGGAGGAAACCGGAACACCCGGAGGAAACCCACGCAGACACGGGGAGAATGTGCAAACTACATGCAGACAATCACCCGAGGTCGGAATTGAACCTGGGTCCCTGGCGCTGTGAGGCAGCAGTGCTGACCACTGTGCCATCATATATATAAAAAGGTCCTTCATTTGGCATCACTTTCTGTGATAGTTCCAAACTATCTTTTTGCCAGTCATTTGACTGGAGTGTACAAACAGTAATGATAACTCTGCTCCAAGCCACACACCACCCTGATTTCGAACTATAATAATAATATAATAATAATCTTTTATTGTCACAAGTATGAAGTTACTGTGAAAAGCCCCTAGTCGCCACATTCCAGCGCCTGTTCGGGTAATGAGCCGGTACGGGATATTGCCATTCCTGACTGTCACTGGGTCAGAAATCTTGAACTCCCTCCCGGCAGCACTGTGGGTGTATCTACACCAGATGACCAGATGGTACGCAACGGTTCAAGACCGTGGCTCAGCACCACCCTCTCAAGGGCATTTAGGGGATGGGCAACAATTGCTGGCCTAGCCAGTGTCGCCAACATCCCAGAAATGAATTTCAAAGAACTACCTTTGGATTGACCTCATTGGTTTCTAACGAACTGAAATTCCTGGGATTGCCGCTTAAAAATGATTGTCTGAAAGTGACAGGCCATATTAACAGTTAAATATCACAGCCATGTTCAATAGCCCTGGCTACTCAGGAGCATAGTCATGACCTCATTGAATTATTAAAGAAGACCGAGGGGCTGAATGATCAATCCTGTTTCAACCTTTGGAATCATAGAATCATATAAGGATTGCAGCGCAGAAGATGGCCATTTGGCACATTGACTCTGTGCTGGCTCTCTGAAGGAGCAATTAACCAAATGCCACTCCCCTGTCCTCTCCTCATGGCCCTCTGCATTCTTCCTTGTCAGATAATAATCCAATTCCCTCTTGACTACCTCAATTGGATCTGCCTCCACCATACTTTTAGTCAGTGCAATCCTCATCTTAAACACTCACTGCATGAAAAAGTTTTCCTGATATCACAATTGCTTCTTTTGCCAACTATATTAAATCTGTGTTATTTGGATTTCGATCCTTCCACCAGGATATAGGATATAGGAACGGTTTCTCCTTATTTACTCTGCCCAGATCCCTAATAATTTTGAATATCTCTAACAAGTTTCTTCTCAAACTTCTCTTCTCCAAGGAGAAAGTCCTAACTTCTCCAGACTATCTATGGAAAGGATGGCCGGGATTCTCCGCTATCCAGCGGGGTGGGCCGTACCAGCACCGAGGAGTGGCGTGAACCACCCCGGCGTCAGGCCGCCCGGAAGATGCGGAATCTTCCGCACCTTTAGGGGATAGGCCGGCGCCGGCGGTGTTGGCGCTGCGCCAACCGGTGCCAAAGGGCCTCGGCCGGCCGGTTCGAGTTGGCGCATGAACAGGAGCGCCAGCGTATTCTGGCGTGATCCCAGCGCATGCCCAGGGGGGTTCTTCACCGCGCCAGCCATGACAGAGGTTGACAGCAGCCGGCGCGGAGAGAAAGAGTGCCCCCACGGCACAGGCCCGCCCGCAGATCGGTGGGCCCTGATTGCAGGCCAGGCCACCGTGGGGGTCCCCACCCGGGGGCCAGATCCCCCCACGTCCCCCGAGGACTCCGCAGGCCACCCACAGAGCCAGGTCCTGCCGGTAAGGACCTTGTTTGATTTACACCGGTGGGACTGGCCGAAAACGGACGGCCACTCGGCCCATCGCGGAGCAGAGAATCGCCGGGGGAGGGGGGGGGGCACTGTCAACGGCCCCCGACCGGTGCAATGCAATTCCCGCCCCCGCCGAAAAACCGCCGCCACAGAATCCGCCAGCCGGCATTGGGGCAGCGGGTGGGGATTCACGCTGCTCCCTGACGATTCTCCGGCCCGGCGGGGGTTCGGTGAATCCCGCCCGATATTCCTGGAATCATCCTTGTGAATCTTTTCTGCACCCTCGCTAATGCCTTCACATTCTTCCTGAAGTGTGGTGTCAGAACCAGACACAATGCTTCAGTTGAGGCTGAAGCAGTGTTTTATACAAGTTCTTAACATAACTTACTTGCACTTGTATCTATGCTCCTATTGACAAAGTACAAATTGCTATGGGCTTTATTATCTGCTCTCTCAACCTTGGGTGGCACGCTGGCACAGTGGTTAGCACTGCTGCATTACAGCACCAGGGACCCTGGTTCAATTCTGGCCTTGGGTAACTGTCTGTGTGGCTTTGCACTTTCTCCCCATGTCTGCATGGATTTCCTCCAGTTTCCTCCCATATTCCAGGTTAAGTGGATTGGCCGTGCTAAAATTGCCCCTTAGTGTGCAAGAAGGTGTTTATGAGGTGGGATTACAGGGATAAGGCAGGATAGTGGACCTAGGTAGGGTGTTCTTTCAGAGGATCAGTGTAGGCACGATGGGCAGAATAGCCTCCTTCTGCACTGTACAGATTATATGAGATTATTTGATTTTAATCTGTCCAATTGCCTTCAATGTTAACTAATAACTTACTGAAGCCATCAGTTCATAACAATTCACTTTGTTCAAAGTATGTTAAAAATGGATGCTACTGCATTATTATTTGTTTCACACCCTGGACTTGTTTACTTTATACAGGAAGGCGCACTCATCATTATCTTCAAGGCTCCTGTCAGGTCACAGAGATAGCAAAGATAAACCACTCTTTAAACGCCAGCAGTGGATTATAAAAGTGACGGCCTACAAAAATGGGACGAGTGATGTTTCTGCAAAAGTAACAGCACCAAGCATCAAAATGGTAATGGCTAATGTCTGAGTTTCTTTATGACACTGGGGACAATTAATCATTTCTAGCTCCACTTGATTCCCATAGGCGGTTGAACACATTTTATCTTAAATCCATCAACTGTTTCACCTTTTTAGTCCATTAAAATGATAGTCACCATCCGAAAGGTCAAACAGCCCTCCATTATTATTAATTGAGGCCCCCAAGAAGTAGTATCAGTAGGTAGAAATTGCACCTCATTGCACCTATCTTAGGGTTATGGAATGGACACAATGAAATCCAATTTTGCGGGTTAACATCATCTGCTCTAAAGGTGCCTGAAAACTACTTGTTCCAAAATTGGCCTAAAGGTGGCATCTGATCTTTTTAAAAAGCAAATCTAATGCCTGTTTTTGGACATCTCATTGAAATTGCGCAATAATGTGTGGGGTAGACAGTGGCAGAGACTCCCTTTCTTTTTTGATCTTGACGAGGAATGGCCCTCCGAGGCCAAACTTACCTCATTTCTTGCACTAACAAGCTCAGGTCGTCAGTGCAGGAAGATGATTTGCGGATTGGGGTGCCATTTTTAAATGTCGCCCTGATCTTTCGACCCCTTATGCTTCTCCACTGCGGCCTCCAGACCTTCCCACTGCCCCAAATGGCGTCTTAGGGAGTCCTTGGGCCCCCCTCACCCCACCTCTTAAGGGCAGGAACTCTTCATTCACGAGGAATTTTACGAAGAATTGGTCACCTAGACCTAATGTGATCTAAGTGCTTTCGCATTACTCAATCCTGGACTTGCACTTGATTGGAAGCTGGCCTTGTCTGGTAGATGACAGCCCCGGAGAACCACTGGACATCATCTGCGAAGTTTCGGTCATACACTGCATCACCTGGTACAAAGTGCCCGGGCGGTCGACGTCGAATGGGCAATGCCCTTGAAGGTCCTGGTTGTGGTGCACCTTCCCGCTGATGTCGAAGACGACCATGCTAAGGTGAGCCCAAAGCCTCCATCCCATCAGCATCTCAGCCAGGGCCATCCCAGTCATGGTGGCAGGATGGTCCGGTAGCAAAAAAGGAACTGGGCCAGCCTAGTGTCCATCTACCCCAAAGACTGTTTCCGCAACCCGCATTTGAATGTCTGGACCGCCTTTTCCGTGAGCACACTCGAAACTGGGTGGTGCGGGCAGTTCGGGTTGTCATACCCCATAGCCTTCAGAAACCCAGAGAACTCTTCGCTCGTAAAAGGTATGCCGTTGTCAGTGACTAACATGTCGGGTATGCCATAGGTACAAAAAGACAAAAACAGCTTCCCAATCTTTGCCCTGGAGGTGGTTGCCCCCATCTTGGGGACCGCCAGCCACCTGGAATGGGCATTGATTGCGAGAAGGAACATCAAACCCTGAAACAGGTTGGCAGAATCAGCACGCAACTGCACCCATGGCCACCTGTCCATTCCCAAGAGTGGAGGGACGTGGCTGGCGGGAGCTTCTGGTGCTCCTAATAGATGGTACATTGTTGGGCCAATTGTTCAATATCAGCATCCAGGCCTGGCCACCAAATGTAGGTACGTGCTAACATTTTCATTTTTAACACCCTTGGGTGTTCATTGTGGAGATCTTGCAAGATCAAACCTTGGCCCATTTCCTGGATGATGACACACGTACCCCAAAGCAGGATACCGTCCTCCACACTACATTTGGACATCTTAGATGAGAAAGCCCGCAAGTCACCTGGAAGTGGTCGATGCTGCCCATCACACAACATGAGATGTCGAACTTTGGAAAGAACCAGGTCTGTTTGGGTCCATTCATGGATCCAAGATGCAGTGACCAGCAATGAATCCATAAAGATAAGACAACTTCTTCCACCCTGGGAGGAGGTGGAGGGCTAGTCAGCAAGGGTAGTCGGCTCAATGCATCGGCGTGCTCAATCTGAGTGCCCGACCAATGCTCAAATGAGTACTTGTAGGCAAGCAACTACTACTTGCAGAAGTGATAGGCGGAATGGCCCTGTCCTCTTTGAACAGATCGAGTAACGGTTTCTGGTCAGCGATGATGGTGCAATGGCGACAGTACATGAGTTGGTGAAATTCCTTTATTGTGAAAACCACCACCAGGCCCTCGTTTTCTAGATGCGCGTACTTGCATTCAGCCACTGCCAGCATCTGGGACCCGAATACGATAGGCCGATCCCTGCCATCTGCCATCCTGTGAGAGAAAACAGCCCCATTGCTGCACGGTGATGTGTTGCATGTGATGGTGAGACGCTTGGCGTGATCATAGTGAGTCAACAACCCGGAAGACGAAAATTGTTTCTTCAATTATCTGAAAGCCGTTTCCTGCCCTGCTCCACGCCCATTCTTGGTTTCTCTTCAAAAGTAGATGCAGGGGGGCCAGCACCATTGCAAGATTCAGGATGAACTTGCCGTAATAGTTCACTAACCCGAAAAACGATCCAAGATCCATGGCGCTCGTAGGGGCAGGTCCCTGCTGAATAGTGTAAGCCCACGTGGTCCACCCGTTAGCCCAAGTACACCACCTGTTCATGTAAAAAGCACACTTGGCTCTCCGCAGACAGATGCCAGACTCTGAAAAACACCAAAGAGCCTCTGCCAGGTTGTCCAAATGCTCCTGATTGGTCGCTCCAGTAAACAGCATGTCATCTAAATATAACGCTACATGCCGTAACCCGCGCAGAGTGTTCTCCATCACCTGCTGGAATATGGCACAGGTCAACAACTTGCCGAAGGGCAACCTGCTGTACTCATACAGGCCATAGTGCATGTTGATCGTGACGTAATGGCGGGAGGTCGAGTCCAATTTGAGTTGCAAATATGCATGACTCATCAAGTTGAGTAAATGAGAGCCCACCTTCTAATTTAGAGTGCAGTGATTTGAAAATGAATGAAATGAAATGAAATGAAAATGAAAATCGCTTATTGTCACGAGTAGGCTTCAATGAAGTTACTGTGAAAAGCCCCTAGTCGCCACATTCCGGCGCCTGTCCGGGGGAGCTGATACGGGAATTTCAGCTTTACGTGGACACTAACCAAGCAGCTGAAGTCAGGAGTTGGGAGCTGACCTGACCCTTGAACAATGCAGAGAAGGGAACCATGAAAATGCAATCTGCTTTATATATATATATATATATTTTTTTTTAAATTTAGATTACCCAATTATTTTTTCCAATTAAGGGGAAATTTTAGTGTGGCCAATCCACCTACTCTGCACATTTTTTGGGTTGTGGGGGCGAAACCCACGCAGACACGGGGAGAATGTGCAAACTCCACACGGACAGTGACCCAGAGCTGGGATCGAACCTGGGACCTCAGCGCCGTGAGGCAGTTGTGCTAACCACTAGGCCACCGTGCTGCCCTCTGCTTTATATTTATAAGATACATTTTCAAAACCTCTATTCTGTTTCATACGTGAGTGAAGAGTCTTTGGGTGATAGCCCCTCAAAATGGTTGTGGGTATTGTGATGTGTGATTAGTCCATGCCCATTGATTGCATAACAGGCAACATGCCAACTTGCACTTTCTGCTCATTCAAGTGATCTTTCCATCCAGCCCCAGCTACATTGTTCATTGACTGGATGCATCAGCAGGGGGCCAACATTATGAGTAGCTCACCACTTAAGGTTAGCCTGCGCTGTCGCTGCTTACAGATAACCTGTACCTCACCACGGTGAGATGCATAATAGCTGATGGTAGTGCGAGGATTCTATGAAGAGGATCTGACCAGACAAAGCATGTGGAATGGCACAACTGGGCAGAGAGTGGCCACAAGGTTTTTGCACGAGGTCCAAATGAAAGGCGAAAGGATGTTTTGTATCTGCAAGGGGAGAAGGCGGCCTTCCATCACAAAGTCAAAAGGCAATGGCAGTGATGATCAAAGCTTTTTTTTAAAAAACGCATTCTATTCAAACTTGTATCAAAGTAGGTTACAGCAAATAAACACCCCGGGAAACATTCTTCCCAACAATCAACTCAACAGATTTTTCTCCTTTTTCACCCCCGCTTCCCCATCACCCTCGCCCCAACCCCCCTGAGATGAACAGCTCCTCAAACACAGTCACAAACATCCTCACCTTTTCTCGAACTCCCCTGCTGAGCCCCTTAACTCCTACTTTATCTTCTCTAACCGCAGGAAGTCATACAGGTCACCTAACCATGCTGCTAACCCCGGTTGCGATGCCGACCGCCACTCCAGCAAAATTTGTCGCCGAGCAATCAGAGAGGCGAAGGCCAAGACATCGGCCTTCCGCCTCTCCATGAGTTCCAGCTTCTCTGAAACCCCAAATATTGCCACCAAAGGGTCTGGGTCCACTCCCTTCTCAACTATTCCTGGCTAAGACGGCAAACACTCCTGCCCAGAATCTTCCCAATTTTTTACAACCCCAAACCCCAGCATGATTCGCTGGCCCCCGCTCACACCTTTCACACTCATCTGCTACCGCCTGAAAGAACCCATTCATTCTCGCCCGAGTCATATGCACCCTGTGCACCACCTTAAACTGTATCAGGCTCATCCTTGCACAAGATGAGGTCCCATTTACCCTTCGCAGTGCGTCACTCCGTACTCCCCAATTGATTTCCATTCCCAACTCCGCTTCCCATTTATCCTTGATCTTCACCACCTGCTCGCCCCCCTACTCCCCCAGCCACTTATATATATCCCCAATTCTTCCCTCCCCCTCCACATCCGGAAACAGCAGTCACTCCAGCAGGGTGTATCCCGGCAATCTAGGAAATCCCTTCCAGACCTTTCGTGCAAAGTCCCTAACCTGTAGATACCTGAACTCACTACCACTCGGCAGCTCGACCTTAGATCCTCCAGACTGGCGAACCCTTCCTCCAACTACAACTCCCTGACCTTGACCAGCCCCACTTCCCTCCACCTCCTGCATACACTATCCACACCCACCCCCCCAGCTCCATCCCATGATTCTCGCACAGCACCGTTAGCACCGACATCCCTTCCGCCTGAAAATGGCTCCTCAGCTGATTCCATATCTTCACTGTAGACTGCACCTTTGGGCTCCCTGAATACCTACTCGGAGCCATTGGCAATCCTGCCATCACCATAGCCCCCAAACTAGACCCCTTACAAGATTCCTCCTCCATCCTAACCCACTCTACCCCTTCTCCTTCCCACCACCGCCGCATCGTATCCACATTCCCCGCCCAATAATAATGAAGCAAGTTTGGCCACGCCAACCCCCCCCTGCTGCCTCTGCCTCTGTAGCAGGGTCCTCCCCACCCTCAGCACCTTCCCCGCCCATACAAAGTCAGAGATGATTGTGTCCACTTTCTGAAAAAAAGCCTTTGGTATAAAGATCGGGAGAACCTGAAAGATAAACAAGAACCTCTGCAGAATATTCATTTTCACCACTTGGACCCTCCCCGCCAACGTTAAGTGCAGTGTATCCCACCTCTTAAAACCCTCCCTGGCCTCCTCCACCAGCTTTGTTAAGTTCCACTTATGGAGTCCCATCCATTCCCTCGCTACCCAAATCCCCATGTACCTAAACCTATCCCCGCTACCGTAAATTGCATCCCTCAAAAATTAGCCCGCTGTGCCTGCTCATTCACCGGGAATACCTCGCTTTTCCCTACATTCAGCTTGCATCCCGAGAACCCTCCAAATCTCCCCAACAGGCCCATAATCCTTCCCATACTCACTCTCCAACGGATCCAAAACATACAGCAAGAGGTCATCGGCATAGAGCGACGCCCGATGCTCCCTCTGTCCCCTCATTATCCCCGACCACTCTGCCGACCCCCTGAGAGCCATCGCCAATGGCTCTATCGCCAGCGCAAACAGCAGCGGCAACAGCGGGCACCCCTGCCTCATACCCCTGTGTAAGTCAAAGCTTTGTGAGCTCATATCATTCGTCCTCACCCTCGCCCTTGGTGCCACATACAGCAACCGCACCCATGCCACAAATCTCGGCCCAAACCCAAATCTTCCCAAAACTTCAAACAAGTACCGCCACTCCACCCGATCAAATGCTTTCTCCGCGTCCATGGACACCACCACCAGAGCTCTCGACGGATTCATCACCACATTCGACAGCCGTCTTATATTACTCGCGAGCTGCCTGCCCTTCACGAAGCCTGTTTGATCTTCTGCAACCAGCCCTGGGATACAATCCTCCATCCTCCCCGGCAACAACTTAGCCAATACTTTCACATCCGTGTTCCATAGTGATATGGGTCTATACGACACACATTCCACTGGATCCTTCCCTTTTTTGGGGATATTTGTGATTACTGCCTGCTTCATGATCTCCGGCAACTCCCCCTTCTCCAGTGCTTCATTAAACGCCCCCAATATATGTGGTGCCAGGTCCGCCGAAAATTCCGTATAAAATTCTGCCGGGTACCCGTCCGGCCCAGGGGCCTTCCCCGACTTCATACCCCTGATACTATCCAGCACCTCCCTCAGCCCCAGGGGCTCCTCCAATGCCTGCCTCTTTGCTTCTTCCACCTGGGGAAATTCCAGCTCGTCCAGAAACCACCCCACGTCCCCCTCCTCTCCTCCTGGGTCTGCCTCATAAAGTCCCAGGTAATACTCTCTAAATGCCTCATTTATCTTCCCGGTGACACCGCATCCCCAGCCCCAGTCCAGATCTTCAATATTTCCCTGGACACAGCCTACCTCCGCAGCTGGTGCACCAGCATGCGGCTCGCCTTCTCCCCATACTCATATTGCTCCCCTCTTGCCCTACGCAGTTGCCTTACCGCCCTCCCCGTTGTCAGCTTGTCAAATAGCCCCTGCAACTTTTTCCTCCTCGCCAATCCCTCTATGGTGGGCACCCTTGAATATTCTCTGTCCGCCTCCACTATCTCGCTCACTAGACGGTCATGTCCTTTCCTTATTCGCACGAACCGTAAATGAGATGTTTTCTCCCCAGACCACTGCCTTCAGTGCTTTCCAAAAAATGCCCGCCCACACCTCCCCATTCTGATTGAACTCCACATAATCCCTAATCGCCAACCGCACCATATCACAAAAACCTCCATCCGCCAACAACCCCGAGTCAAACCTCCACCCCAGCCTCTGCTCTCACCCCGTACTGAACCGAATATCCAGCCTGTGGGGTGCATGGCCCGAGATAACTATCCCCGCATACTCTGCCCCCTCCACCCCAACCAAAATCTCCCGACTCACTACAAAGTAATCAATCCTCGAATACACCTTATAGACGTGTGAAAAGAAGGAATACTCCCTTCCCCCTGGGTTCTGAAAGCGCCATGGATCCACCATACCCACCCTCTCCATGAACCCCCCCAGCTCCCTTGCCATTCATACCCTACCCATCGACCTGGGGCTCGATATATCCACCCTTGGCTCCAGGACACAGTTAAAATCTCCTCCCATGATCAACTAGTACATGGCCAAATCCGGGATTGCTGCCACCCTCATAAAACCCACATCATCCCAATTTGGGGAATACACATTTACCAACACTACCGGTGCCCCTTCCAATACCCCCACTCACAATCACGTATCTCCCACCCGGATCCCTCACCTCCTTTGCACCAACAAATCTCATTTTTTTGCTCATTAAAATAGCCACACCCCTTGATTTCAAATCAAACCCCGAGTGAAAAACCTGCCCGACCCACCCCTTCCTTAACCTAACCTGGTCCTTCACACGGAGGTGTGTCTCCTGCAAAAACACAATCCCCGCTTTCAAGCTCCTGAGGTGCGTGAACACCCGCAACCTTTTAACCGGCTCATTCAGTCCCGGACGTTCCACATTGCCAACCTTACCGGAGGCTTGCGCCTCCAATTCCCTCTACCGTCCGTCCTCTTCCCCACTTCACTCCTGCCCCTTTAATTCAACTCTGTACCTAGCCCATCCCAGATGGCCCATTTCTTTGCCCTTGGCCATGTCATCTCTCATCCCCTGCCGCGTCGCAATCCCCCCCTGCTTTTCCCCTTCCCCTTCTTCCCCCCCACTTCCCCTTTCCCCCCTCCCCCCGGCCACCCCTCTTGACCTTCTCCCCCACCACCTCACTTCCGTTCACCAGCATAACCTGCTAGCACGGCTGCCCCAGCCCAAAGGCACATCCTAATGATCTCCTCTTCCCTCTCCCCCTCACTCCTCAGCTCAAAGAAGAAGGCCTCCTGCTGGCCTTACCCTCCCCCACCCAGACAAGGATTTCACCTGAACTCCAGGTAGCATTCTCCAGAAGCAAACAAACAGATGTTAAACACAAACAGTCCCATAAAACAGGAGGGGGGGATGGGAACATCCATCCCCACATAAACTTTTCACTCCTACAACTCCTTACAATCTCAACATTGTTCCGAACCCCCCCCCCCCCCCCAACAACAAAAAGGGCGAAAATCCCCCAATCCCTACACCCACTTCAAACATGCTCCCAACCATTATATAGTGCCAGCACCCGGTTCCCAAGCATTGTCCACTCAGTTCTCCCCCAGTTTATGCTCCTTAATGAAGTCTTCGGCCGCATCTGGGGTCTCGAAATAATACTTCCAGCCTTCGAACGTCACACATAATTTCACCGGGTAGAGCAGCCCAAACCTGATCTGCCGCTGGTACAGCACCGACTTGACCTTGTTGAAACCTGCCCGCCGTTTTGCCAACTCGGCTCCGATGTCCTGATAAATCCGGACGTTATTTCCCTCCCATTCGCAGCTACGCTTCTCCCTGGCCCACCGTAGAATTTTCTCTTTCTCCACAAATTTATAGAGTCTCATGATCACCGCCCGCGTCGGCTCCCCAGCTCTAGGCTTTTGCCTCAGACACCTAAGCGCTCGGTCCACTTCAGGTGCCTTACCTAGCACCCCTTCTGCCACCAGTCCCGCCAGCATCCTCGAGACATACCTCGTGGCACTCACACCTTCCACTCCTTCAGGCAGGCCCACTATTCGCAGGTTCTGCCTCCTCGAGGCTTTCTCCTGCTCCTCCATATTTGCCCTCAGTGTTTTACAAAGGTCTCCTAGGAGCCCCACCTCCGCCTCCAGAGCCACCACACGATCGCTGTGGTCCGAGATCACTCCTTCAATCTCCCGAATCTGTGACCCCTGCACCTCCAAATACCTCTCCATCTGCTCCAAATTACTCTTCAGGAATGCCACAGCTAAGGGCAGCACGGTGGCCTAGTGGTTAGCACAACTGCCTCACGGCGCTGAGGTCCCAGGTTCGATCCCGGCTCTGGGTCACTGTCCGTGTGGAGTTTGCACATTCTCCCCGTGTCTGCGTGGGTTTCGCCCCCACAACCCAAAGATGTGCAGAGTAGGTGGATTGGCCACGCTAAATTGCCCCTTAATTGAAAAAATAATTGGGTAATCTAAATTTATAAAAAGAAAAAGAAAAAAAAAAGGAATGCCACAGCTTCGGCAATGGCCTTTGAATGATCCTCATGCATTTTTTCCCTCTGTTTATGGAATTCCTCCTTAATAAAAGTCATCAGTTCCTGTATCTGGGGCCTTACAGCTTGTCCCTCACCCGCCTGCATGCTGGAAGAGACTGTCTGTGAAGCACAAGACTGTTTCAACTTTCCAGCCACACCTCTCACTGTTTTCTGCCGGGTTCGGTGATCAGAAGACATACCATTTCAGGATCTGGGTAAAAAGAGCCCTTTTCTCTGACTTTGATCAGAAGACATACCATTCCACCGGATCTGGGTAAAAAGAGCCCTTTTCTCTGACTTTGAAAAGGAACAGCCCTTTATATGACCAATCACTCCATGGTCACAAGCGGAAGTCGTGATGATCAAAGCTGGGAATCAACGCCATGAGCCAGGTACCGAGGGAGTGCACAAGGGTGGTTAACTTTGTCTGCAATACAGCATTATTTGGTTGACAACTATGCTTTGCAATGTTTATTTTGAGCATTGTGGTTAAATCAGCATTGTAGGCAGATTGACACATGATCTGCCAACACTATACATTTCAAGCAGATGCTCACTGCATGCATGTCAACACCTCCTGCAATATCGGACTGACTTTTCAATCACCCACAGGAGTGAGTTCAAGTGGACCTGGAAAATCGTTCACTTGGAAGGCATCACTCATTCCCTTGCCTCAGTGATGTGTTTAGATTTCAAAGGGAGATTAGGAAAATGGATCTTGCACCCCATAATGCCTCCAATTAATTGTTTGTTGAGCTCAAGGTAGAACTTGTTATGAGTATGGGGAGCAACAGTTAGCAATTGTCAAATAGCCAACATGGGCAATGCAGAGGTTCTTAGACACATTTGAGTATAACTGTTGGGAACACAGCAGGGGACCCTTAGCGCTCATGAGTGCTGTGTGAAAATATAATACAAAAGGGCGGGCTTGAAAGTAGTTGCTGATGCAGTGGCACAGAGTTGACCTCATTCAAACTGTGAGCCTTGACTTTGTGAGAAGAGACTTTGTATTTCTGAGAGTAACATAAGGCTGCTGGCAACCATGAACACTTCTCGCCCATGCCTGTTCTGCTTGGTCTGGCTCACTGGAGCTCTTCTTCAAGATGAAGGGAAGAGTGCAGCTCCTCCGTTCATCCCAGCCTCAATCAGGGCTTCAAGTGGGGGCATCAGAAAAATGTTGACCCACCTGGGGACAGCTGGTCCTCTGTTGTCCCTGCTCACCCATTTCCAAAGGCAACGGCAAGCCATGTTTAGCTCCAGCCTCCTGCCTGTGTCTGACACCTCTAATTGGACTCTGAGCTCATCTCGTCAATTAGTGGCTGCCATTTTGAAAGCTACATAGTCTCACTGTTCCTGACACGGTGAGGGGTCAGAACCTGGAAATGTTCCAGGCGGAAATTTTCTGACCCCGGAATGAAAATTCGCCCCATACTGTCCAGCGTGATTCATCACACAGGTGTGCATGCACACCACAGGTATGGTTTTGAGCTACAAAAAAAATCATGCTAATAAGTAAACAGCATGACCTTTATCCACCCCATAGTTCTTTCTGTTGAAATAGCATATCACAGCCATGCTGGATTTTTGCAATTTGAAGAAAGGCGATTCAAGAATCAAACAGGGAAAAAAATATTACAAGAGACAAAGTAATATGCAAGAGTTAACATCACAACTTCCCTCTACAGTAAATGCATTCTCTGAAGAAATGAAGGGACAGATGGTGTAAAGGTAAGAAGGAGGGTCATCATCAGCATCCATATTGCTGATGACACTACTTACAGTAATAAATGAGGAAGACTTGCAAAAATTAATCCATCCAGTTTTAAGGGAAAGTGGTAGATATGGGCTTACACTCGGCTGCAAGAAAGCTTACGTACTGGAAATGACAAAATAAAATGACATACCAGTATGCAACATCACAGTAAATGGAAGTATGTTAGAACATGCCAATCAGTTCAACTATCTAGGAAGCAACGTACCAGCCTCCCCGGACAGGCGCCGGAATGTGGCGACTACGGGCTTTTCACAGTAACTTCATTGAAGCCTTCTAGTGACATTAAGCGATTTTCATTTAATTTCATTTTCATCTGCTGTTAAAGTCAGTACCGTAATCTGAAAGAGGACTAGACAAGCCAAAAAAGTGTTTTTACAAAATTAGGCAACATTCTGGGAAAAATATCGGCTTAAATTTTGAAATGAATATCCATATATGAAAATGTTCCGTTTGGTTAGTAATGAACGATGGTTGTGAAGCTTGGAGCATTGAGAAAGAAGAAGAAATGAAAATCAACAGCTTTGAAATGTGGTGCTTAAGGAGGATCCTAAAGGTAAGGCTGGGTGAAGAAAAGAACTAACAAAGTATTGAATGATCCTTGAACAAGTCAACTCCTAAATAATATCAAAAGAAGACAACTGGAGGTCTTCAAACATGTTATCTAGGCAGAAGGGTTGGATGCCTAATTACCACCAGGAGGATTAACAGATGAAGAGCAAGAGGCTGAAAACAAAGGAAGTAGCTAGACTACATGAAAGACTGTCGTAACCAGAACTCAGCCAACAAGGTCAAGCGCTGTTGCAACGATCGGAAACTTTGGAAGATCAGGATTGCCTACGCAACTTAGAAGACAACAAACTTCGCAAGAGTGACAATATTAGTTACTGTCACCTTTTTTCCTTAAAGGGGTAGCAAATGATGCATTTAACTACATCAATTGTCTTATTTCAAAAGTGATAGAAGATAATTTTCTCTGTATACCATTTATAGAAAAACTAGAAACTCTTTATAGTCTTTTAATGAATTGACTTTGAAATCAAATCTGATATTTCAATGTATTATCCTGAAGTGCCTATCTTGCTGCATTACCTATGCTGCAAATTTACTTTGAATTATTTGGAACAAAATAGGTTTGCATAGTCCTGGTTTGTGCCACAAATGTAAAATGCAACTTAACCCACAATAACATGTTTAATAATCATGTCTAATTGTCTCCTGATTTAAAAATATTTGAAGGATTTGTTTAGTGTTTTATTGACGGTGGGATATTATTTCCATTCTCAGTTGCTGGAGGCCTGCACGATAAGACTCGACCTGAACTCGGCTGCACGGAGGGTATTTCTGGCAAGTGGTCGAGAAGCATTTGAGCCAAAGGACATTCCTCATAATGCTGATGTCTACATTTCAACTGGAGAGCCATTTATGGATCCGTCCAAAAAGATTAAAGGTACAAAACTAAAGAAACAAAACACTGGAAATACAGAGCAGGCTAGTTAGCATCGAGCTAGCATTTCAGCTGAAAACCTTTGTGACTTTTATCTTAACAAGCACCGGTGTGTCTCCTGTGTTTTATTTCAGTGTTTTTCCTGTTGTTGTTTCAGATTTTTAACATTGACTTTCATGTATTTAAAATGTACATTTATACTATGGTGGCAACTTTGAATCTGCACTTTGTGGGGGCAACTTTGCTGACATTCTTAAAATGACCGCTTACAAGTGAGACTCATTATTTTGGCCCCAAATTTAAAAAATCAAAACCTATAGTAAGTTGCAGAGCAAGTATTCTTCATCGACATATGTGGACAATTTTATGTGAATTTAAATAGTTCAAAGTGATAGTCAACATGGATTTGTAAAGGAGGGTTATGCTTGACAAATGTAATCAATTTTCTTGAGGAGGAAACTAGGAGTATTAATGAAGGTAGTACATTTGATGTGGTCTATATGGACTTTAGCAAGGCTTTTGTCAAGAAAGTAAGGGCCCAATGGATCCAAGGGAAAGTGGCACATTGAATCCAAAATTGGCTGAGGCAAGAAGCAGAGGGTAGTGGGATAGTTATGTGTCTGGAAGTCTGTTTCCAGTGGGCTTACACAGGACCTGGTGCTGGAGCCCTTGCAATTTGTGGTGTATTCATAGATTCATAGAATTTACAGTGCAGAAGGAGGCCATTCAGCCCATCGAGTCTGCACCGGCTCTTGGAAAGAGCACCCTACCCAAGGTCAACACCTCCACCCTATCCCCATAACTCAGTAACCCCACCCAACACTAAGGACAATTTTTGGACACTAAGGGCAATTTATCATCGCCAATCCACCTAACCTGCACATCTTTGTGACTGTGGGAGGAAACCGGAGCACCCGGAGGAAACCCACGCACACACGTGGAGGATGTGCAGACTCCGCACAGACAGTGACCCAAGCCGGAATCGAACCTGGGACCCTGGAACTGTGAAGCGATTGTGCTATCCACAATGCTACCGTGCTGTATATTAAGATTTGGATTTAAGAGGAGGATAACCTAGACTACACAACAATACCAATAGACTGGTCAGGTGGGCAGAGCGGTGAAAATTGATTACATTTGGAAAAATGTAAGGTAATGCACTTGGGAGGATGAACAAGGCAAAGGATTAGACTGAATGGTAGGACCCTGGAAAGTACTGAAGATTCGAGGGACCATGGAGTGCGTATCCACAGATCCCTGAAGGTGGTAGGGCAGGTAGATGAGGTGGTTAAGAAGGCACATAGGGCTTCACGAGTTTCATGGGCAGGGTTAAGGTGGATTTGCTGAGGTGGGTTAGCTTTCTCCTATAGTTGGCAGGCTGGATGCAGGCGGTTAAGATGAACATTTTGCCGTGGTTTTCACTCTTGCTTCAGTGTTTGCCAGTCTTCTTGCTGAAAATGTTTTTTTGTTGGGGTGGAGAGGCTGAGTTTGTCATTTGTGAGGGCAGGCAAGGTAAAAAGGATGAGGAGGACAGTGCTCCAGAGAGGGCTTGAGCCATCCAAACTTGTTATACTATTATTGGGCGGCAAATGCTGAGAAGGTGCGCAGCTGGAATAGGAAGACGGAGGCTCTGTGGGTAAAGAGGGAAGCAGGATTTTGTAAGGGGCTGGGGTTGTGGGCATTGGCAACGTCAATGCTTCCATTTGCCCCAGGGAGGTGTTCAGGGAGTCAGTTCGTAGTGGCCATGCAGTTGGAGGCAGTTTAAGTTGGGGACGGGGTCAAAGTTGATGCCGATTCAGGGGAACCATGGGTTTGAGCCTGGGAGAACGGAGGCAAGTCTGGAGGGGTTGGGGGTGAAGTTTGCGGCCCCATGAGGGGATGGTTACAGGTACATGCAGGTGCGGGATTTTGTGAAATAGGTCTGTTCGACCTATCAGGTGGTACCGCCCTCCTCATTGCTGGAGGGGGCGCTGTCGGTGGTGGGGCGGGGGGGGGGGGGGGGGGGGGGGGGGGGGGGGGGGGGGGGGGAGGGGGGGTAAACGGGCAGACCTGTGGAGATTTCTGCACCTAAGCAATAAGGAGTTTGTGTTCTTTTCCATTTTGCATTTAAGACACTTAAGCCAGTTATGAAAGGGAGGTAATCTCTTGTAAGGTGCATTTAGATAGCACAGTGAGGGCAGAAGGGCTGTGACTGGTGGGTGTGATTTTGGAGACTTATCGCCACTATTTAGAGGAGCCTACTCCGGAGTTGCTGGCAACTAGGAACTAGCTGCAAATGCAGTTTGATCTGGTGTCCACGGGGAGGCGGTGGGCTCACTGTGGCACTCGAAGGGAGTGAAGAAGCAGGCCGCCTACTGGCTCACTAGGTGAGGTGGCAGGCGGCTTCCTGGGATATCATACAGATCAGGCACTCAGGCGGCAGCTTGGTCTCCCCGAGGGAGGTCAATGTGGCATTTGAGGTTATTTTTGCAGGGCTCTCTGTAGGTCAGAGCCTATGGGCTGTCCTTCCCGTTGGTGGAGAGAGAGAGAAGGGAGGGGCTGGAAGCTCCGTTAAGCCCTCAGGATGTACTGATGCGTATTGGGCTGAAGCAAACAGGTTAGGCCCGTGGTCCGGATGGGTTTCCTGTCGAATTTTTAAAGACATTTACGAGCCAGTTGGTGCCACTGATAGTAAATTTATTCAATGCTTATTTAGATCGGGTATCATTGCCCGACACATTTTCGCAGACTGCAATCTACCTCATCTTGAAAAAGGATAAGGAATGTGGATCATATAGGCCCATCCCTCTTTTGAACGTGGATGCCAAATTACTGGCCAAGGTGCTGGCACTGCGATTGGAGGCCTGTGTCCCAGAAGTAATTGCAGAAGACCAGACAGGCTTTGTCAAGGGACGACAGGTACTGGCTAATATACTGCGTCTGCTGATTGTTGTCCTCTCCCCCTCTCCAGCCTCTGAACCAGAGATGATTATATCTATGGATGCTGAGAAAGTGTTTGAGAGGGTGGAGTGGGGGTACCTTTTTGAGGTGCTTGGGAGATTTGGATTTGGGCAGAATTGCATTTCATGTGTTTGGTTATTGTATAGGGTCCCTAAGACCAGTGTTTGCACTAATGCGACAAGTTTGGGGTATTTTCTATTAAGTAGGGGCACGAGGCAGGCATGCCCATTGTCGCTGCTCCTGTTTGTACCAGCGATAGAATCTTTGGCCATAGCGTTGATGACTTCGGATGAATGGAAGGGGATAAGGCCACGGTTAACGAGTTACTCACCTTTTAATTTGGGTGGGTAAGTCACCGAGAATTCATAGGGTATTCCTTTAGGGGGATCAGCAGTTGGAGGGCCTGATGTTACCCAGTTTGCTTGCTTATCACTGGGGAGCCAATATTGAGAAGGTGCTGGGGTGGATTGAGCCATAAACTCTCATAACATTTGAGAACTATTTATATATTCACTTGTGCTGCCATAACCTCCAGGGCTATGGGCCAAGTGCTGGAAAATTAGGTTAGTGTAGTCAGATCTTTGTTGACCAGCGTGGACACGATGGGCTGAATGGCCTCCTTTTGTGCTGTAAACCTCGATGAGTCTATGAAAAAAGGTACACTGAATGTCAGCCGATAAAAATATAGCAGGTGGCTTTCAAATTTGAATCCCCATTTGCGACCGAAATGGGGCCGGCCTGTTTTCCAGATGCTCCACCCCCTTTAAATTGGCGTTAGTGAGGCATGCATCGAATGCTGTTGCGATGCGTCAGTGTGTCCCTTTGAGGCTTCCCCCGATGCTCCGCCTCGATGGGCCGAGTTCCCAACCGTGCGGGTCCTGCGTGATCAGAGTTTTCATAAACCTGGCGTGGTGGCTGCGGAATGTGTCCAGTGCCACCACAGTCAGACAGGAGCCATGCTGCTGGCAGGGTGGGGCTCCAACGAGGGCTGGGGGGACTGGTGGGGGGTGTCTCGGGGTGACGAAGTGGTGTTCACGGGGACACTATTTGACCGTCCGGGTCCCTGCGCATGTTGTACTGCGCAATTGCTGCAGGTTCTCACTGTGCGCATGTGCTACCATGGACCGGACAATTCTCAGACTGTTTATGTCGGGAACGGCGGAAGTTTTAAGTAGCGTGGCTGCTAGCCCCCCCTCTGGGCGGAGCATCGATGTGGCGGCGCCGCCGAATTTTTAATTGTAAATCTAGACACTTCCTCCAGACATAGCCTCAAAATAGGAGAATCTAGCCCCTATGTTCTCCTGCCAGAGCTTGTGCATGGCGAGGAATGCGAGGGATTCCTGAGGGAGGTCCCAAGGCTGCCATCGCCCCCCCCCCCCCCCCCCCCCCCCCCAACCCATCACAATTCAGCATTCCCCCACTGCAGCATATTTCAGCCCTCCACCCTAATTTTCTGGGTACTCCCTCCCCTCCAGTATGGGGGTAACCTGACCCAACTCCCCAAGACCCCTAAATGAAGAGACCCAACAGAGGCCCCCTAAATAAAGAGACCCCCCACAGACCCCTAAATAAATAGACCCTCCCAGAGACTCATGTAAGGTGCCCCCCCCCCAGAGACCTTCTAAATAAAGAGACCCCCAGAGACCCGTAAACAAAGAGACCCCTCACCAGAGACCCTCTAAATAATGAGACCCCTGAGAGACCCACAGAAGAGAGACCCCTATCAGGAAGCCCCCCCCAGAAAAGGAACCCCTCTCAGGAAATCCCCCAGAAGCGAGGCCCTGTCTGGAAGACAGAGAACAGTCCAGCAGAGGCAGTGAAAAAAATATTGCTTTGACACTCACCTGCGCAAATACCTTCTGGTGAATTTATACTGTATTGTAATTCACACTGTATTGTAATCTATAGCATTATGTCCTTGTGGGCTCTGTCTGTGAGCCGTTGCGCGGCTCTGCCCGTAGGGGGAGATGAGGAGCTTGTACAGGGCTCCACCCATGGCTCCGCCCATGGCTCCGCTCATGGCCCCGCCCATGGCCCCTCCCACTATCGGAAGTATAAAGTGCTGCAGCCATGTGAGCCTGCCCTCAGTTCTTCTGCTCGCAGGTAGGCTCAGTTGTAAGACTATTAAAACCACAGTTTACTTCCAATCGTGTTCCGAGTGAATTGATGGTCACATCAATTTAATAGTCTTAGAAAACTTGAAGAAAAGTACTATGGAATCAGCCCTCAAACCTGATCGACTAGAACTTGACCCGCAGGCTGCAGAGGCGAAGGAAATCTTCCTACACTGGCTTCGGTGTTTCAAGGCCTACCTGGCTGAATCAAGCACATCCGAGACTACAGAGGAGCAGAAACTCAGCCCACTGCATGCACGGATGAGCCATCGCATCTCCACGCAACTCAATTGTACCACATCATATACTGAGGCCCTTGCTATGCTCGACCGACTGTACGTGCGGCCGATAAACGAGGTCTACGCGCGGCACATTTTCACTACCCGCCGCCAGCGCCCCGCAGAGTCGCTGGAAGACTTTCTGCGCGATTTAAAAGCCCTTGCTTGGGACTGCAATTTTCAGGCTGTAACAGCCTCCCAGCATATGGAACTCGCTGTACGTGATGTATACGTTGCGGGGCTCAGGTCCAACTATGTGCGCCAGCGACTACTTGAGAAAGGGGACCAGAACTTGGAGGTGTAGAGCTAGCAACTACTATGGAGGTCGCGTTCTGAAGTCTAAACTCATTCCCCGCGGACCAAGCAACCCCATCGTGGGCCTCCGACCAGCGACTGCCCCAGGCCTGCGCCACGCGGCCACCCACTCACTACGGAGCGCCAGCGTGCCATGTTTGTGGCCATCCCCAAAACCCACGGCAGCACTGCCCGGCCCGCAATGCGACCTGCAGCAGCTGCGGTCGCAAAGGACATTATGCCAGAGTATGCCTGGCGAAGTTGAAAACTTTCTAACTCCCCCACAGTCCAGAGCACTCGTCCCCCAACTCGCAGGCCTGCAGACCCCGTAATGCTGCAGCATGTCTGCCGACTCCGCCTCCACCCGACATGTGCGACTCATGGGGGCCGCCATCTTGGCAATCCTCCTCCACGTGCGAGTCATGGGAGCCGCCATCTTAGATGCCACCTTCCTCGCCGCCGCCACGTGCGATCCACGGGGGCGGCCATCTTGGACGCCAGCTTCTTCATCACCCGCCACGTGCGATCATCTTGGCCATCAACTGAAGTTCACCTCAACGACTACGACCTCAGCGGACAGTCATCACGGGGCCACTCCAGCACTGCTGATCGAGCCACCGATTACCCGAAACACAACGCAGTCACGTTGGACCAGTCGCGTCCGAAGCTCCTCCAGAGCTCGATGATGTCCGTTCAAATCAACGGGTACAGGACACCGTGCCTCTTCGACTCTGGGAGCACCGAGAGCTTCGTACATCCTGACCTGGTAAGACGCTGTTCGCTCCCTATCTTCCCTGCACGGCAAACTATCTCCCTCGCTCGGGCTCGCACTCGGTCCACATACAAGGGCGCACCGCCGCGACCCTAACGATTCAGGGCGCCAGCTACTCTAATTTCCAGCTGTACATACTCCCCGACCTCTGCTCCGCACTCTTACTCGGGCTCAATTTCCAATGTAATCTCAAGAGCCTCACACTCAGCTTCGGCGGACCCCTACCTCCACTTACTATTTGCAGTTTAGCGACCTTAAAAATTGACCACCCTCCGCTCTTCGCTAACCTGACGGCGAACTGTAAACCAGTAGCCACTCGCAGCAGGCGGTACAGCCTGCAGGATAGAGTATTCATCAGAGCCGAAGTCCAGCGGCTTCTACGTGAGGGAGTCATAGAGGCCAGTAACAGCCCCTGGAGGGCTCAGGTGATGGTCGTCAAGACCGGGGAAAAGTTCCGGATGGTGGTTGATTATAGCCAAACAATTAACCGGTTCACGGACTTCGATGCGTAACCCCTCCCCAGAATTGCAGACATGGTCAATCAGATCGCCAGTACCGCATATTCTCCACGGTGGATCTGAAGTCTGCATACCACTAGACCCAATCCACACGGAGGACCGCCACTACACGGCGTTCGAGGCAGATGGCCGCCTCTTCCATTTCCTCCGGTCCCCTTTGGCGTCACAAATGGGATCTCGGTGTTTCAACGAGCAATGGACCGAATGGTGGACCAGTACGGGCTGCGGGCCACGTTTCTGTACTTGGACAATGTCACCATCTGCAGCCATGACCAGCAGGACCACAACGCTAACCTCCACCGATTTCTCCAAACTGCCCAGAAACTCAATCTCACCAACAATAAGGAGGAATGCGCTTTCCGCACTACCAGACTAGCCATCTTTGGCTATGTCGTGGAAAACGGAGTCCTGGGCCCCGACCCGGACCGTATGTGCCCCCTCTTACAACTCCCCCTCCCTCATTGTCCCAGGGCCCTCAAGAGGTGCCTGGGATTCTTCTCTTATTACGCCCAGTGGGTCCCCCAGTATGCGGACAAAGCCCGCCCACTATTTAGACCACACTCTTCCCACTGTCAGCTGAGGCCCATCGGGCCTTCAACTGCATTAAGGAGGACATTGCCAAAGTTGCCATGCGGGTGGTGGATGAATCCGTCTCCTTTCAAGTGGAGAACGACGCCTCAGTGGTCGCTCTCACCACCACTCTGAATCAGGCATGGAGACCAGTAGCCTTCCTCTCCCGAACCCTCTCCGCTTCGGAACTTCGACACTCCTCAGTCGAGAAAGAAGCTCAAGCTATTCTGGAAGCTGTACGGCACTGGAGGCACTACCTCGCAGGTCGGAGGTTCACCCTCATCACCGACCAAAGATCGGTTGCCTTCATGTTCGACAACTCGCAAAGGGGCAAAATAAAAAATGATAAAATCTTGCGGTGGAGGATCGAACTCTCCACGATATCATATATCGACTGGGGAATCTCAACGAGCCCCCAGATGCCCTGTCCCACGGCACATGTGCCAGCGCGCAAATCGACCGCCTGAAGACTAACCACAATGACCTCTGCCACCCGGGGGTCGCCCGGCTCGCCCACTATGTCAAAGCCCGAAATCTGCCTTTCTCCACCGAGGAGGTAAAAGCCATCACCAGGGATTGCCCGATCTGTGTGGAGTGCAAACCGCACTTCTATAGACCAGACAAGGCCCACCTGGTAAAGGCTTCCCTGCCCTTTGAACGCCTGAGCATCGATTTTAAAGGGCCACTCACCTCGATCAATCGAAATGTGCACTTTCTCAACGGGATCGACGAATTCTCCCGCTTCCCCTTTGCTATCCCATGCCTCGTTATGACCTCCCACACAGTCATCAGAGCCCTGCACAGTGTCTTCACCCTGTTTGGCTTCCCCAGCTACGTACACAGCGACAGAGGTTCGTCCTTCATGAACGGCGAGCTGCGTCAGTACCTGCTCGACAAGGGCATTGCCTCGAGAAGGACTACCAGCTATAACCCCAGGGGGAACGGGCAGGTGGAGAGGGAGAACGCGACGGTCTGGAAGACCGTCCTACTGACCCTTCGGTCCAGGGATCTCCTGACCTCCCACTGGCAGGAGGTCCTCCCCGACGCGCTCCATGCAATTAGGTCCCTCCTATGTACCGCCACCAACCAGACCCCTCACGAACGATTATTTGTTTTCCCTAGGGGCACTACCACGGGGGCTTCGCTCCCATCCTGGTTGAGGACACCGGGCCCAGTTCTCCTCCGGAAGCACGTCCGGACACACAAAACGGACCCGCTAGTTGAGAGAGTGCTACTGCTTCACTCGAACCCCCACTACGCCTTCATTGAATACCCTGACGGCTGTCAGAACACCGTTTCCCTCCGGGACCTGGCGCCTGCAGGATCCTCCACTACAACCAGCACCGCCAAGGTACCCCTCACACTACACCCCACCCAACCCCCCACGCACTGCGCCTCCGCGCCTATAGGTTCCCTGCCCACACTCTGCGCCCCCGCGCCTATAGGTTTCCTGTGCCCTCCTTCGCCCGTCGCACCGGTCAGGAATGAAGCTCGGACCGAAACAGCCCTGGAGTCCACCCTCATACCCACACCGACCACCGAAGAGGCTGCAACCCCGGTGCTCCGCCGATCCCAAAGGATGACTCGGCCACCGGACCGGCTCAACCTGTAGACCCGTCAGCCCCGCCTGACTTGATTTTTTTACAGGGGGTGAATGTGGTGAATTCATACTCTATTGTAATT